>NC_092334.1:386092321-386410000 GCF_046630445.1 Rutidosis leptorrhynchoides
CGTCTAGATGACCATTTTAGAAAACATACTTCCACTTTGAGTTTAACCATAATTTTTGGATATAGTTTCATGTTCATAATAAAAATCATTTTCCCAGAATAACAACTTTTAAATCAAAGTTTATCATAGTTTTTTATTAACTAACCCAAAACAGCCCGCGGTGTTACTACGACGGCGTAAATCCAGTTTTACGGTGTTTTTCGTGTTTCCAGGTTTTAAATCATTAAGTTAGCATATCATATAGATATAGAACATGTGTTTAGTTGATTTTAAAAGTCAAGTTAGAAGGATTAACTTTTATTTGCGAACAAATTTAGAATTAACTAAACTATGTTCTAGTGATTACAAGTTTAAACCTTCGAATAAGATAGCTTTATATGTATGAATCGAATGATGTTATGAACATCATTACTACCTCAAGTTCCTTGGATAAACCTACTAGAAATGAGAAAAATAGATCTAGCTTCAAAGGATCCTTGGATGGTTTGAAAGTTCTTGAAGCAGAATCATGACACGAAAACAATTTCAAGTAAGATTTCCACTCGAAATAAGATTGTTATAGTTATAGAAATTGAATTAAAGTTTGAATATGATTATTACCTTGTATTAGAAAGATAACCTACTATAAGTAACAAAGGTTTCTTGATCTTGGATGATTACTTGGAATGGATTTAGAAAACTTGGAAGTAAACTTGCAATCTTGGAAGTATTCTTGATTTTATGAAACTAGAACTTTTGGAATTTATGAAGAACACTTAGAACTTGAAGATAGAACTTGAGAGAGATCAATTAGATGAATAAAATTGAAGAATGAAAGTGTTTGTAGGTGTTTTTAGTCGTTGGTGTATGGATTAGATATAAAGGATATGTAATTTTGTTTTCATGTAAATAAGTCATGAATGATTACTCATATTTTTGTAATTTTATGAGATATTTCATGCTAGTTGCCAAATGATGGTTCCCACATGTGTTAGGTAACTCACATGGGCTGCTAAGAGCTAATCATTGGAGTGTATATACTAATAGTACATACATCTAAAAGCTGTGTATTGTACAAGTACGAATACGGGTGCATACGAGTAGAATTGTAGATGAAACTGAACGAGGATGTAATTGTAAGCATTTTTGTTAAGTAGAAGTATTTTGATAAGTGTCTTGAAGTCTTTCAAAAGTGTATGAATACATATTAAAACACTACATGTATATACATTTTAACTGAGTCGTTAAGTCATCGTTAGTCGTTACATGTAAATGTCGTTTTGAAACCTTTAGGTTAACGATCTTGTTGAATGTTGTTAACCCATTGTTTATTATAACAAATGAGATGTTAAATTGTTATATTATCATGATATTATGATATATAATATATCTTAGTATGATATATATACAGTTAAATGCCGTTACAACGATAATCGTTACATATATGTCTCGTTTCGAAATCATTAAGTTAGTAGTCTTATTTTTACATATGTATTTCATTGTTAATACACTTAATAATATATTTACTTATCATTTAACATAATTAACCAAGTGTATCAATATCTTAATATGATTCATATGTACCTAGTAAGACGTTGTTATAACGATAATCGTTATATATATCGTTTTCGAGTTTCTTAAATTAATAGTCTCATTTTTATGTATATAACTCATTGTTAAAATACCTAATGAGATACATACTTATAATAAAATCATGTTAACTATATATATAACCATATATATGTCATCGTATAGTTTTTACAAGTTTTAACGTTCGTGAATCACCGGTCAACTTGGGTGGTCAATTGTCTATATGAAATCTATTTCAATTAATCAAGTCTTAATAAGTTTGATTACTTAACATGTTGGAAACACTTAATCAAGTAAATAACAATTTCATTTAATATATATATAAACATGGAAAAGTTCGGGTCACTACATAAATTACCTTGATAAAGGATAGTAGTTTGTTTTAAGCTAATAATCATATTTGCAGAAACGTAAAGAAAATGGAAGAATATTAGGAGTATGCAGATCAGGGAAATGTTGACCAAGATATCAGGTTTGGTTAGGGAAAGATAATTATGTTTATATTAAGGCTAAGATTAGAATGGTGTAGATCTGGTTGGATGAGCTAATTACACAGACCTACTTATCTCTAGACTCTCAGAGTTCTCGTTGAGCAATAAAAATCATGTCCTTGGTTATATAATTGAAAGGTAACTATACCTCGGAGGTTATACTCAGTAAAGTACTAGGTTTATTAGTAAGTTGAGTTCTAATCCTAACCCTCGTTATCAGTTTAGTTAACTGAATAACAACGTGCGTGGGTGTCTAGACAAAGGTTTGATGGCAACTCCAGGTGTGATAGCTCCTCATCAGGGATGTTCCCGTTAATCTCAAAGACCTGGGCCGTGGGTGTCTCAACTGATATAAGGACTGTGACGAAGTGGTAGCCCTCTGGTAGCTCACGAACAGGGACCGTCTCAATGACTGGAGTAGGCGAAACAGCTAAAACAGGTGGCGTGATAGGAGTAGCACGAATAGGGATGGCGGCTGAGGCTACTGAATGAACTGAGACCGGAGTAGAGCGCCTGGGGTAGCTTGTCATGTTGGTGGAACACGGCGTGCTAGTCTGAACGATGAAGGGCCTTGAGTACTCCAAGGCATTCCTTCACACTGAAGGTAGGCTCTGAAATCTTTATAGTCTCTGCTGGTCTCTGAGTAATGCCCATGTGACATTTGGGTCACTCATGGTGGCTCCATAATGAATCACAATCTGCGGCTCACGTGACTCTAATGGCTCTGGGTGCTCAGCGGGTCTCGAGGCTAAATGCCTGGAGCGTCGCACTGGAGGAGCAGGCGGTGCCGTGCTGATATCCTCCGCAACACTCTCCAGGATTAATCGCCTCGGGACTAACTGTCCCGTCGATGGCTTGTGCAGATCTGTGCTGCTTTCTGATTGGTAAACCCTGGGAGTCCTTCTCATGCGAATGGGAATGCAATAGGAAGCTCCTGAACTTGGAATTTTTCTTGAATACATTCAACAAACTAGTAAGTACTAAGCGCAAGTATGGCGCTTAGGGTTAGTACTGTGACAACCCGAAAATTTCCAACCAAATTTAAACTTTAATCTTTATATGTTTCCGACACGATAAGCAATATTTGTTAAGTTAAACTTCAAGAATTTTAAACTATGTTCATACATTCATTTAACCTCGACCAAGTTCCAACGATTCACGAACCATTAAACGAATATGATTATATATGTATATGTGTATATATATTATAACTTGAAATGTAAACAAAATATTAGATTAAATACTTTACATGATTGTATCTGTTTCAAAATGTTTATCAATGAAATTAGAAGATAAGATCAAATGATTGAATTATCAGATATATTGAATTATGATTACAAGTCTCTGTTGAAAGGCCCACTTTGATTTGAGAAATCTTTCCATTTTAACAATATTCGGAAAATGGTAAAGTGATTTATAAATAAGAACAAATTGTCAATCATTGAGAACTAGACAAAGGATAGTGGAAGATTGAATCTCATAAAGACTCGATTGATCTTTTTAGTTTCAAACGTACAAAAAAAGTTTTCAGTTTAAAAAGAACTTTATTATTAAAACGTATATAACTTTTATAAATATCTAGAACCACTTTTGAGAACTCATTACTTAACTAGTATGATAAAGATAACGATATTTTTATTTTATTTTATTAAATATAAATAACGATTTAAATTAATATTATATATATATTTATACACGTATTATACGTACATAGTTTTATACTTTTACTATACTTAAACTTTACCTTTACTTTATTTTTACTTTACTTTAACTTTAATAATTCACTTTAATAATTCATACTTTAATAATTCACTTTAATAATTCATACTTTAATAATTCATTTTAATAATTCATACTTTAATAATTCACTTTAATAATTCATACTTTAATAATTCACTTTAATAATTCAAAAATCTATTATAAATAGAATTCAATAGGTTTCATTATTTCATAGAAACTTGAAAATATTTTTATCTAAACTCTCTCAATCGATTTACATATATATATTTACTCCGTATTATTTCAAGATATTATTAGTATACATAAAATATTACGACGGAGTGCTGTCCGAGTGATTTCGAAATTGTTTTTCGAGTAGGATAGGATTAAGGAAATTATGGGTTATAGCTATGGAGGTGATTGAGTATGGTTCATGGGTATGCTCGTGAGGTCAATATAGTGTTTATCATTTCCGTTGCGTCTACGTACCTTTCCTGCAATATTGAATCTCAATATTGATACGTGAGTACTCATAATTTAACTTTTACATACTAATAGTGTATCCCTGACTAGTGCTCGAGTATTTAGGATTATGCATGCTTGTACTTTTGATATTGCCCTTAGACAGGTTAGATTGAATCTTGAATTAGTGACTCTTGCGGTTGAGATAAGGTATAAGATATGCATGTCCTTGGAAAGCTAGCGAAAAATTAAGAACTTTTCCTTTAGATATCGAATGGTTTCGATGAACGGATTAGAAGTTATAATCAATTGAATTTTCGATATTTTTATTAAAAATGATTATTATTATCGTCGTTTTTATCGTCGTTCCAGTTTTATCTTATTATTATCATTATTATTATCTTTATCAATAAAAGAGATTTATCATTAAAAATTGTTATTTTTTTTATTATTACTATCGTTATTATCGTTAAAGTTATAATTAGTATTATTATTATTATCCAATTATTATTATTATTATTATTATTATTATTATTATTATTATTATTATTATTATTATTATTATTATTATTATTATTATTATTATTATTATTATTATTATTATTATTATTATTAGTATTATTATTATTATTATTATTATCATTATTAATATATATATATATCATTATTTAAAAATGGTTATTGTTATTGTTATTATTATTATTACTATATTATCATTAAGATAATTATTAGTATTATCGTTAGTAATGTTATAGTAACTATCATTATTAATATTAGTGTAACTAAAACAAATATTTGTAACACCTAATTATTTTGATTACTATTATTATCATTATTATGAACACGATATAAAAGACGATTAAAAGCTATTAAACGAAATGATTAGGAAATAATGAGTAAGAGTATCATGATGAAATTAAAATATTATAAGATATTGATTTAGATAAAATTATCGTTCTTATTATTTTTATCATTACTATTATTATTAAAAGTATCGTTAGTATTAAAACTATCATTTTAACAAAAATTATCATTTTAATAGAAATGTCATTGTTACTATAAAATATCATTATTATTTTAAATATAATTATTATTTTAAAGATAATATTAAAAATTATCGTAAATATTAAAGTTATCATAATTAGAATTATCGTTTTATCATAATGTCATCTTAGTAATTATAAATATTGATATTTTTATAATAATAATTATTATTACATAATAATACAACTTTTACTTACTATCATTATAGATATTATTTTATCAAATAAATATGTGATACAAACATATTTTACTACGTGTAATAACTTACTTTAATAATACCTATCATATTATCTTTATGATATTAAATGAACCCTATAAATTTTATTACTTAATATATATAAAAGTATATTTTATTATATAAATTTAATATAAAATTTTATTTATTAATAAATTATATTATATTATTTACTCTAATAAATCTTTTAAAAATATTTAAAAATATAAAATGACGATATTTACACTATATATTAATCATGTATAGATTTTTGGAAATTATTTTGAGTCAAATTTACTTTTGTTGACTTTTGCATATTAGTCTCGAGCATTAGGATTGTGGTACACTATGACTTGACCTAATTTGTTAGACAAATATTGACCAACACATAAATATATATAATTAATTTAGGTTCGTGAATCTGAGGCCAACCTTGCACTTGTTCAATGACGTTATATGTATTTTTACTACGAAATACAGTATGGTGAGTTTCATTTGCCTTTTCACCCTTTATATTTTTGGGCTGAGAATACATGCGCAACTTTTATAAATGTTTGACGAAATAGACACAAGTAATTGAAACTACATTCTATGGTTGAATTATCAAAATCGAATATGCCCCTTTGTATTAAAGTCTGGTAATCTAAGAATTAGGGAACAGACACCCTAATTGACGCGAATCCTAAAGATAGATCTATTGGGCCTAACAAACCCCATCCAAAGTACCGGATGCTTTAGTACTTCGAAATTTATATCATGTCCGAAGGAGGATCCCGGAATGATAGGGGATATTCTTATATGTATCTAGTTAATGTCGGTTACCAGGTGTTCACCATATGAATGATTATTTTTGTCTCTATACATGGGACGTATATTTATGAGAACTGAAAATGAAATTCTTGTGGTCTATTAAAATGATAGAAATAAATGATTATGATAAACTAATGAACTCACCAACCTTTTGGTTGACACTTTAAAGCATGTTTATTCTCAGGTGTTAAAGAAATCTTCCGCTGTGCAATTGCTCATTTTAAAGATATTACTTGGAGTCTTTCATAGCATATTTCGAAGAACGTTGCATTCGAGTCATTGAGTTCATCAAAGATTATTATTAAATCAATTTATAGTTGGATAGTGGATATTATGAAATGGTATGTATGCCTGTCAATTTTCGATGTAAAGAAAGTTTGTCTTTTAAAAACGAACGCAATGTTTGTAAAATGTATCATATAGAGGTCAAATACCTCGCAATGTAATCAACTATTGTGAATCGTTTATAATGTATATGAACGGGTCCTTTCAGTTGGTATCAGAGCGGTGGTCTTAGCGAACCAGGTCTGCATTAGTGTGTCTAACTGATAAGTCGATAGGATGCATTAGTGAGTCTGGACTTCGACCGTGTCTGCATGTCAAAAGTTTTGCTTATCATTTTGTGTCGAAAATTAACTACTTATCATCCTCATAAAATTACCTGCTTATCATTTTTAGTCTAAGATACGTCTTGCTGCATTGATTGCATGAATAGTGTATAGACAAAAATTCATATCTTAGCATATCTGCTAAATCATATCTTATCGTATCTGTTACTTTAAACTTTGCCTGACATATCCCGCAAAGTCCTCCGTAATCTACGAAATCTTTTGATCTATATATATATATATATATATATATATATATATATATATATATATATTCTATGTAATTAGAATACCATCCGTTAGCCAAAATCATTTCATATCGAAAAAAAAAATCCTTTATCCAATCGTACGAAATGGAATTCGTCATCAGTTCAAGTCACTCAGATTCCAAAATGGAATCCCATTCAAGCTCCGAAAGCAGTGTGACCGGAATAGATCAACCAATCAGTCATCACCTATTCTGGATGAATTGGGGATGGGTTCGTAGCCTCCTCAATCATTGGAGACAAGAAGAAGGTGATCCCTTCCATCCACCACATTACCCTCTTGACGAAGAACCTGAAGCACTTACCGACGAACCTGTCCGAAACACCATTTTCTCGCTCATTTCCAGAGTATCTCATCACGATTATATATTACATCAAATTTTAGATTTTATTTATCCGCTCGTCCGAACCGACAATCACCCCGGTGTAATAGAAGAAGTCAACGAGCTTCGCGCTCGGGTAGTGGCTTTGGAGAATATGATGCTGAGATTACAAACACCAGCAGCTGCATCAGCAGCATAACCAGTGCCACCATCATCAACGCCAACAGTACCATTACCACCTCCAACCACAACCGCGTCGTAAACCTCAACTTCACAATCTGTCCCACGAGCATCAACGTCATACGCACCATAGATACCAAGGAGTACCAACAACAATAACTGATGAAGTATTAATTCATAACTTCATTGGAGAAACATTCAGCGGCGATTATGTAATCTCTAAAGTCTTAGAGATTATCTAATCTAGCCCTAACCATAAATCAGTTAAGCGAACCAAAATGATAGAAGGAAGAGTAGAAACCCTGACAAAAATGGTGTGTGATTAACAAGCTAAACTTGCTTTACCAACAGCATCAACAGTACCGTCAGCGTTACCAGCATCGTCAGTACAGTCAACATCCGAATCAACAACACCGATAACATCACAAACTCTGTCAGTTCAAGAATCACTGTGGACATCATTAAGAATCAATAACGTGTATATTGTATCAACGAGTTATGAAGAATTAACTCATTCCCTCTGAAGAAATTATATGTATATTATATATATATATATATAATATATATATATATATATATATATATATATATATATATATATATATATATATATATATATATATATTTTGAAATAAATCTTTCCGTGCTAAGCTATTGAGTGTGAATCTTAACTACTCGGTTAATTCATATTACAAATATGCAATAATGTACGTCCTTCGGCTGCAACTTAACCAGCGTTAACTACAATCTCTGTCGCGATTCAACAAATTCCAATTCATAATAAATCAAGTATATATTTGATTTTACACTTTCATCATCGATGTACCCGAAACTTTTCAGATAACATCATTCGTACTTTGCGAAATTCACAAGAATTCCACGAACCGAACATCATACATCAACAAATAACGAAGTATTGATTCATAATTTCAATGTCATTAAAGAAATAATGCGTAAAAGTTATGTACTTTTTAAAGCCTTTAGGAATTATTCAATTCTAGTTTCAACAGTAAATCAAATGAGTTTAATTTAACATTAATTCATTAAATCTATATTACATCTGAAGAAAATATACATATATATATTTTCATTAAGACTGTAATAAAATTCTTTTGTACAAAATATTAATTGTGAAATTTTTTTAACGGGTAGGTAATACCCGAGAGATATATAAATTCACAATTAATATGTTACATTCTTCGAATCTGATTCAGCAAATCATCCATTATACTCCCTACTTTCACAACAATATACATTCTTTTATAGAAATCAAAACAACCATACTCATTCAAAATTTAATTACATATTCTGATTTTGAAATCTCAATATTCAACTTGAGATATGACCAAAATCATCACTCTTAGATCCTTACATCTTTCACAAGCTATATTTTGACTTCAAAACTGTGTTAGAACATAAAATGTATGTTAACGATTACAATCTGTGTTCAAACCCTTCAAAAATTTCTGAAGACACTTCGAATGATGAGCAATCGAGATGATGATCCAACCACATGTTACCCACAGTTATGTACCCGAAAAACTCTTGAAACCAAAGTAAAAGTTTAAACAATGTATCCGCGTCAGATTCTTTGGCATTTATTAGCAAAAATAACTTTGCGACTCCTATTCAAAGTAGCCAGTTTTGTCACAGCTCCAGCAAGTCAACTTCGACTTTTCAGTTAGACTAACCTTATTATAACCTTGAGATATACACCATCGTTACCAGGGAACCTTTTACATTCCACCACATTATTAGCAGATGTACCAACAAATTCATTACCCTTTGACTTTAGCCTCTCCAAAAAGTCATTATAATTATTCATTGAAACCCCATCATTTACTCATTCGCATATTGGAATGAGAATTGCCATACAAATCATTGGGAATTAGCAATCAGTATTTTGAAATCTCGTAGCATGTCTTCGCCAACAGTTATATGTGTATATATATAACGACTATCTTCTGGACTTAATTTGAATGTGAAGTTTCTGAAAAACACTCCGAACTACGAATTGGTTCTCCGAAAATGGAAAAAATGCTGATGAAGCAACAAAAACTATAAACGACTTTAAACGGTAAAAGCTGGATGATAATGATGAAGTGTGCTGGCAAAGCGCAGAAAAAGAGAAGTTTTGGAACTGGAAAATGGATTGAGCAAAGTAGGAAGGAGGCTGTGGACAAATTACAAAGACTGAACCTGACTTCAAAGGATCCAAATGATTCAGTACCTGCTGAAGTCATTAACGAATACCTTGCTCCTGACTCTAAACCCCTGCGGACAATATTCTTCATCATCCTCTGATATTAGAAATTCTAAAATATCATCATATCTTTCATTATAAATATCCTCCATATTTCTGAAGATATTTTCTTAATTTTTCTTATTTGAAATCATTTACCTCTTCGCGCTATCTGTATTACATCATAAAAGAAACTATTTTAGTTTCTAAATTCTGAAACATTCAAGTTTAAAATAGGAATATTTTGAAGTAGTGTTGGGAACTGAAGCATGAATTAGTATAATATAATAACACTTGATCAATGTGATTATATTACAGTAAGTCATGCTAAGTTTCTAAATGGAACGTGATGATTCACAGATCATAACATCATCGTGTGCCATGTTATACGACTCTTGTATTCTATTTAAACTATAAAATATCAAGAAAATATTTCTTGATGATTCGGCCTTTTCCAAGGTATTCTAGTAATTTGACAAGTCAAGATCGTGCCATCACAATTTCCTTCCTAGAACATTAACAATGTTCATTCTGAAATGTATATCTGTGAATTCTGGACCATTACAAGTGGTGCTTAATCGCAAGAAGAAGAAACGAAAGGACAAAACTCCGAAATAGAAATTGGGGTATAAATTGCAGCAAATAAAAGAGAGCATTAACTGTGAATGATAATGATTATAGAAGACAGAAGCAGAGACTTTGAAATATAAGGGAACATATAAAGCCCAACGACAAACCAGAAATTATAAACCATATATATCAATGCATATAGCAATATAAAGACACGGGAGAACTAGAAACACTATAAACTCAAGAGTATAGTAGAAGTAAATAGATTCTTCCGGCGGTAGATGAAAAAGAAGAATGACCGATATGAAAGTTAGAAGTATATCGAGAATCAGAACTGGATGGAGCATATTGATGAATACTTTAAAATATGAGTTGAGGGGGAAAGAATAGAAGGTGATGAAACATGACTAGGAACTTAGAAATCAACAGATTTAACTCACAAAATGGCGGAATAAGTGAATCAAACCTTCTAGTGAATAGGTTAAGTTTTTTTTTTGATTAATTTAGTCAAACCACAACTAAATCAAGTGTGATTAGATCAACACCTAGAGCTATTATTCACCACCTGGGTGATTTGGACTGAGAGAGAATCGGAGGAGCTCACTAGATCTGAGTGTGTGTAACAAATGAGAGGCTTAACCTAAAATGAAGAACATAAGACTTTATATACTCCTGCTGTTGACTCACCCTTACGATTCATTCATCACACGTACGAGTTTGCTTCATCAGCCGTACGGGTGATCACTCACTCGTGTCTTCTCATTTAGGTTGTAATTGTGACTTAGCTCAGCATCAACCGTGCGTATGAGCCTATCAGCCGTACTAGTAAGGCTTCACTCGTACGTCTGACTAAGTCTAACATAGTCAAACATCTAAATCTCGTTCCTGCAGTTCCTGTAACCACATACAAACACGGATAGGATAATAACGAGCAAACATGGTGGCCTGTAAATTGTTGTACCTGCAATGGACGTGGGTAGATGTCTAGGGACTTGTATAAAATGCATCAACAGAAGGTGTGAGTTGTAAGGAAATGAAGGAGGTGAATTTATAAGAAAATCTCCGACAGAACAATTAAAATGGACGATCGCATTTAAAGCGGATCCTAATTCCCTTGATTACCGGATAGTCAAATCTTATTAAGAAGATTTTCTTCAAATCCATTGAAATCTGGGAATCAATCATATCTACGTCAAATGATAAGATGAATCTACACTTACTCATTTCACTCTTCTATGTTAGCTTCATTCGTACTCTTCATATAAATGGATTGTTTATCCAAATTATTCGCTGATGATAAAACTCTAATTTTCAGCCCGTATGCATCATGAAAACATACTTATTATCATTCACGAACTTTCCACTCAAATTTCGGGACGAAATTTCTTTAACGGGTAGGTACTGTGACAACCCGGAAATTTCTAACCAAATTTAAACTTTAATCTTTATATGTTTCTGACACGATAAGCAATATTTGTTAAGTTAAATTTCAAGAATTTTAAACTATGTTCATACATTCATTTAACCTCGACCAAGTTCCAACGATTCACGAACCATTAAACGAATATGATTATATATGTATATGTGTATATATATTATAACTTGAAACGTAAACAAAATATTAGATTAAATACTTTACATGATTGTATCTGTTTCAAAATGTTTATCAATGAAATTAGAAGATAAGATCAAATGATTGAATTATCAGATATATTGAATTATGATTACAAGTCTCTGTTGAAAGGCCCACGTTGATTTGAGAAATCTTTCCATTTTAACAATATTCGGAAAATGGTAAAGTGATTTATAAATAAGAACAAATTGTCAATCATTGAGAACTAGACAAAGGATAGTGGAAGATTGAATCTCATAAAGACTCGATTGATCTATTTAGTTTCAAACGTACAAAAAAAGTTTTCAGTTTAAAAAGAACTTTATTATTAAAACGTAATAACTTTTATAAATATCTAGAACCACTTTTGACAACTCATTACTTAACTAGTATGATAAAGATAACGATATTTTTATTTTATTTTATTAAATATAAATAACAATTTAAATTAATATTATATATATTTATACGCGTATTATACGTACATAATTTTATACTTTTACTATACTTAAACTTTACCTTTACTTTATTTTTACTTTACTTTAACTTTAATAATTTACTTTAATAATTCATACTTTAATAATTCACTTTAATAATTCATACTTTAATAATTCACTTTAATAATTCATACTTTAATAATTCACTTTAATAATTCATACTTTAATAATTCACTTTAATAATTCAAAAATCTATTATAAATAGAATTCAATAGGTTTCATTATTTCATAGAAACTTGAAAATATTTTTATCTAAACTCTCTCAATCGATTTACATATATATATTTACTCCGTATTATTTCAAGATATTATTAGTATACATAAAATATTACGACGGAGTGCTGTCCGAGTGATTTCGAAATTGTTTTTCGAGTAGGATAGGATTAAGGAAATTATGGGTTATAGCTATGGAGGTGATTGAGTATGGTTCATGGGTATGCTCGTGAGGTCAATATAGTGTTTATCATTTCCGTTGCGTCTACGTACCTTTCTGCAATATTGAATCTCAATATTGATACGTGAGTACTCATAATTTAACTTTTACATACTAATAGTGTATCCCTGACTAGTGCTCGAGTATTTAGGATTATGCATGCTTGTACTTTTGATATTGCCCTTAGACAGGTTAGATTGAATTTTGAATTAGTTACTCTTGCGGTTGAGATAAGGTATAAGATATGCATGTCCTTGGAAAGCTTGCGAAAAATTAAGAACTTTTCCTTTAGATATCGAATGGTTTCGATGAACGGATTAGAAGTTATAATCAATTGAATTTTCGATATTTTTATTAAAAATGATTATTATTATCGTCGTTTTTATCGTCGTTCCAGTTTTATCTTATTATTATCATTATTATTATCTTTATCAATAAAAGGGATTTATCATTAAAAATTGTTATTTTTTTTATTATTACTATCGTTATTATCGTTAAAGTTATAATTAGTATTATTATTATTATTATTATCCAATTATTATTATTATTATTATTATTATTATTATTATTATTATTATTATTATTATTATTAGTATTATTATTATTATTATTATTATCATTATTAATATATATATCATTATTTAAAAATGGTTATTGTTATTGTTATTATTATTATTACTATTACTATATTATCATTAAGATAATTATTAGTATTATCGTTAGTAATGTTATATTAACTATCATTATTAATATTAGTGTAACTAAAACAAATATTTGTAACACCTAATTATTTTGATTACTATTATTATCATTATTATGAACACGATATAAAAGACGATTAAAAGCTATTAAACGAAATGATTAGGAAATAATGAGTAAGAGTATCATGATGAAATTAAAATATTATAAGATATTGATTTAGATAAAATTATCGTTCTTATTATTTTTATCATTACTATTATTATTAAAAGTATCGTTAGTATTAAAACTATCATTTTAACAAAAATTATCATTTTAATAGAAATGTCATTGTTACTATAAAATATCATTATTATTATTATTTTAAATAGAATTATTATTTTAAAGATAATATTAAAAATTATCGTAAATATTAAAGTTATCATAATTAGAATTATCGTTTTATCATAATGTCATCTTAGTAATTATAAATATTGATATTTTTATAATAATAATTATTATTACAAAATAATACAACTTTTACTTACTATCATTATAGATATTATTTTATCAAATAAATATGTGATACAAACATATTTTACTACGTGTAATAACTTACTTTAATAATACCTATCATATTATCTTTATGATATTAAATGAACCCTATAAATTTTATTACTTAATATATATAAAAGTATATTTTATTATATAAATTTAATATAAAATTTTATTTATTAATAAATTATATTATATTATTTACTCTAATAAATCTTTTAAAAATATTTAAAAATATAAAATGACGATATTTAAACTATATATTAATCATGTATAGATTTTTGGAAATTATTTTGAGTCAAATTTACTTTTGTTGACTTTTGCATATTAGTCTCGAGCATTAGGATTGTGGTACACTATGACTTGACCTAATTTGTTAGACAAATATTGACCAACACATAAATATATATAATTAATTTAGGTTCGTGAATCTGAGGCCAACCTTGCACTTGTTCAATGACGTTATATGTATTTTTACTACGAAATACAGTATGGTGAGTTTCATTTGCCTTTTCACCCTTTATATTTTTGGGCTGAGAATACATGCGCAACTTTTATAAATGTTTGACGAAATAGACACAAGTAATTGAAACTACATTCTATGGTTGAATTATCGAAATCGAATATGCCCCTTTGTATTAAAGTCTGGTAATCTAAGAATTAGGGAACAGACACCCTAATTGACGCGAATCCTAAAGATAGATCTATTGGGCCTAACAAACCCCATCCAAAGTACCGGATGCTTTAGTACTTCGAAATTTATATCATGTTCGAAGGAGGATCCCGGAATGATAGGGGATATTCTTATATGTATCTAGTTAATGTCGGTTACCAGGTGTTCACCATATGAATGATTATTTTTGTCTCTATACATGGGACCTATATTTATGAGAACTGGAAATGAAATTCTTGTGGTCTATTAAAATGATGGAAATAAATGATTATGATAAACTAATGAACTCACCAACCTTTTGGTTGACACTTTAAAGCATGTTTATTCTCAGGTGTTAAAGAAATCTTCCGCTGTGCAATTGCTCATTTTAAAGATATTACTTGGAGTCTTTCATAGCATATTTCGAAGAACGTTGCATTCGAGTCATTGAGTTCATCAAAGATTATTATTAAATCAATTTATAGTTGGATAGTGGATATTATGAAATGGTATGCATGCCTGTCAATTTTCGATGTAAAGAAAGTTTGTCTTTTAAAAACGAACGCATTGTTTGTAAAATGTATCATATAGAGGTCAAATACCTCGCAATGTAATCAACTATTGTGAATCGTTTATAATGTATATGAACGGGTCCTTTCAAGTACACAGTAAAAATATTTTGTAGACTAAAAATAAATCAAAATAAAAATTAATAAAATAAAAGGATAAGAAATGGGCGCCTCCCAAGAGCGCTTTGTTTATCAAGTCGTTACAACTCGACTTTCTCTGGTATGTCTTCTGAATGGATCAAAGGAGAAGAGATGTTCCTCCCTATCGTGGTCTTCTAGATAAGCTTTCAATCGGTGGCCGTTGACTTTGAAGTTGCAAGTAGATCCTTCTAATTCTATGGATCCATGCAGAAAAGCGTGTATTACTTTGTATGGACCACTCCATCTTGATCTGAATTTGCTAGCGAATTTCTTGAATCGAGAATTGAAGAGTAGAACTTTATCTCCAGGAGCGAACTTCGTAGGTATCTGTTTTGCATCGTGTGTCAGCTTCGTCCGTTCCTTGTAGATATATAATGTCTCGTACGGTTGGTCTCTTAATTCAGAGAGTTCATTCATCTGCATCTTTCGATGCCTAGCAGTTACTGAAGGATCAAGGTTACAAGTTTTCAGTGCCCAGAGAGCTTTGTACTCCAGTTCCAGTGGAAGATGACAGGCTTTCCCATAGATCATGCGGTAGGGTGTAGTTCCTAGAGGATTCTTGTAAGCAGTCTGGAATGCCCACAGAGCATCATCTAGTTTCTCGGCCCATTTATTCCCATGATGGCCGACAGTGCGTTCTAGAATTCTCTTTAGTGCTCTGTTAGTGACTTCTGCATGTCCGTTAGTCTGCGGATGATGGGCAGTAGACCTCTTATGGGTAACTCCGTATTGTTGCATCACCTTCATGAATTGAGTATTGCAGAAGTGTGTGCCTCTATCATTTATTATGGCGGGGATCTCCGAATCAGCAGAAGAGTCTCTTCATGAAGTTGGTGACGACCTTGGCATCATTGGTTGGAAATGCTTATGCTTCGACCCATCTGGAGACGTAATCTACTGCTACGAGGACATATTCTTTCCCATTAGATTTGGGGAACGGCCCCATAAAGTCTAATCCCCAAATATCGAAGATCTCGCAAGCTTGGAAATTAGTCCGAGGCATCTCATTCTTCATAGAGATAATACCTTGCCTTTGGCATGCTTCGCAACGCTTTACAAGTTCTTACGCATCTCGAAATATAGACGACCAATAAAATCTTGATTCGTAGACTTTTCTTGTGGTCAAGTTTGCTCCATGATGACCTCCAGTTGGTATGTGGTGACATTGGTGAAGAATCCCTGCTGCTTGTTTCTCAACTACGCAACTCCTGATTATCTGATCAGGATAAATTCTGAACACGTACAGATCTTCCCAGTAGTAGTACTTAGCATCCCTGAAGAACTTCCTTCTTTGGGATGTGCTCATTCCTTTCTGTACTACTCCAGCAACTAGGTAGTTGGCTATGTCAACGTACCAAGGGGTATAAGTGAACTGTGATCCTATGTTGGCTTGTCTTAAGCTTATAAGCTGTTCTTCTAGAAATTTGTCTCTAATATCTTGCTCAGCAAGTTGTTCCATCGCTGGGTTTTTCAAAAGACTATAATGATCTGCTGCGATGTTCTCTGCTCCTTTCTTATCTTTGATCTCAATATCAAATTCTTGAAGGAGTAAGATCCATCGTAGGAGTCTTGGTTTAGCATCTTGCTTAGTGAATAGATATTTTAGGGCTGGATGATCTGTGTAAACCATGGTTTCTGACAGGATGAGATAGGAACAGAATTTATCGAAGGCGAAAACTACTGCCAGCAGCTCCTTTTCCGTAGTGGTGTCATTCTCTTGAGCTCCGATTATGGTTTTGCTGGAGTAATAGATTGGATGAAAGTGCTTATCTTTCTATTGTCCTAGTACAGCTCCAACCATGAAATCACTAGCATCATACATGTTTTCGAATGGTAAGCTCCAATAAGGAGCTATCATGATGGGTGGATATGTGAGCTGTTCCTTCAGATAGTTGAATGCCTAAACACATTCTTAATTAAAGACAAACGAAACTTCCTTTCCGAGGAGATGAGTTATAGGTCGTGTGAACTTTGAGAAATCTTTGATAAAACATCGGTAGAAACCGGCGCGTCCAAGAAAACTCTTACAGCTTTTACTGTGATAGGTTTTGGAAAGGTTTCAATCTTAGCCTTAGCGACTTCTATTCCTGACTTTGATATCTTATGTCCTAAAACTATACCTTCTTTTACCATGAAGTGACATTTTTTCCAATTTAGAACTAAATTCGAATCTTCACACCGGGTGAGCATTTTGTCAAGGTTTGAAAGGCACGAATCAAAGGTACTACCGAAGACTGAGAAGTCATCCATGAAGACTTCCATACAACGTTCGATCATGTCATGGAATATTGCTACCATGCATCGCTGAAATGTAGGTGGTGCATTGCACAACCCAAAGGGCATGCATCGATAGGCAAATGTTCCATAAGGACAGGTGAAAGTTGTCTTTTCTTGGTCCTTTGGATCGAGGGGAATTTGAAAGTAGCCGTAAAAATCGTCAAGGAAACAATAGAACTCATAGGCGTTCCAACATTTGATCAATGGATGGTATTGGAAAATGATCTTTCCGGGTTGCATCGTTTAGTTTACGATAATCTATGCAAACCCTCCGACCGGTGACCTCCCATGTTGGAATAAGTTCATTATTCTTATTTTTGATTACGATCATTCCTCCCTTCTTGGGTACCACTTGAACAGGACTGACCCATGGCGAATTGGAAATAGGATATATTAGACCGGCATCCATAAGTTTTATTACTTCTTTTTTGATGACTTCTTGAATCATTGGATGGACCCTTCTTTGCCTATAAACTGATGGTTTGAAATCATCTTCCATGAAGATCTTATGAGTACAATAGTTTGGACTGATTCCTTTTATGTCGGAAATCTTCCAAGCAATTGCTTTCTTATGTGATTTCAGAACCTGAATCAATTGCGCCTTCTCTTGTGGCATGAGGTCTTTAGAAATGATTACATGGAGTTGCGATTTTCCTTCTAAGAATGTATACTCCAGATGCTCGGGTAACTTATTTAATTCTAATTCCGGAGGTTCCTCGATAGATGGCTTCATTCTAGCTATTTTATCTCTATCTAACGAGTCATATCTCTCCTGGAATTCTGATTCTTCTTCTTTAATAGTGGTTACTGATGCTATTTGTTCTTTGGTTCTGGAAACTGTCCTTCTTAATGCTCCATCTTCAAAAATGTCTTCTTTAGTTTCGAAGGTTGGTTCAAGAATTTCAACATAGTTCTCATTTAATCGTGGTTCCTGAAATACCGGAATGAAATCCATCTCTTCATTCGGTCTTCTTCTTAACAGAGGTAGGGGAATGCCTTGACCTAGCAGTGCTATTTGAATAGTCTTGCCAAGAAAGTTACTTTCGGTGCTATTCGGACAGTCTTGCCAAGAGAGTTACTTTGGCAGTATTCAAGAATGGTTTGCCAGATATGAGTGGGACCTTCGTGTCTTCCTCAATATCCATAATAACGAAATCAACGGTAAATGTAAACTTATCCACTCTGACTAGGACATCCTTAGCTATTCCTCGAGGAATCTTAACTGATCTGTCCGCCAGTTGGATAGTCATTCTGGTAGGTCTTAAGTCATTTAATCCTAGCTTTTTGAATAATGAATATGGCATTAGGTTTACACTGGCTCCTAAGTCTGCTAACGCATTGCTAATTTGGACATCTTGTAGGTAGCAAGGTACCATAAATCTTCATGCAGTGTTGTAAAAAACTCGATTACTCGCCGATTAATCTTCGATTAATCATTTTTAAGAGCAATCCGTTCCGATTTTTAAAAATCCGTTTAATTAAACGGTCAACGTCAATTGATGGGACAAAATCGAATTTGGTAATCAAAGTCGGTCAAAGTAAAAAATGATTAACATTTTAACATAAATTTACACTAGAACTTTATAGATTTTGAGCAAAATAAATAATTTTAGACGATTATGTTAAAGTTTATTTTTATATTTATGGTTTTTTTCCATGTTTACACATATAATTTTTGAAATTTAATATTTAAATGTATACAGTACAATCCGATTAATCCCCAATTAATCTCCGAATTATCAATTAATCCTTTTAAAGTCCCGACCGATTAATCCCCGAATAGCGAATTTTACAACCTTGTCTTCATGTATCTCCTAACTTAGGGGGAATACCATGTTGTAATACTAATGAACATTTCTCACTTAAGGGTAAACTAACTATCTCTCTTAATTTCACTTTGTTTGAAAGCAATTCTTTAAAAAATTTAGCGCAGTTTGGCATTTCTACTAAAGCGTCTACTAATCGTACATTCAAATGCAGATTCTTAATAATATCCCAATACTTAGCGAATTGCGCTTCTTGTTTTTCTTTTCTAAGCCTACTTGGGAAAGGTATGCGGGCTCGCAGAATAATTTCTGGAGCTTTAGGAGAGATAGGTTTCGGTGGATTGACAACTGGGTCAACTGGCACAAGTTCCGTATCGAAAAAATATTGTATGGGTATGTTAGCAGTTGTTTTCTTCCTACCTCTAGTGACTACTAGGGCATCAGACTCACTACACTCTATTTCAACTTTAGTGGTTGTTTAAGCGTAAGCTGAATTTTTTTTATTAATTCTTCAAAAGTCTTTATCAAAGTATCAAACTTATTTTGGTATTCTATGACTTGAATGTTTATTATGTACTGCTTTTTCAAAAAGTCGACTAAAGTCTCCTTAGAGTGGAGAGCGGGTTGGTGTAATGGGAAGATTATATTAGAGTCCGAGTTATTCTGCTGTTTATATGCCCATCTAGGGTAAGGATACCTTAGATTGGTTCTAGTAGCATCGAGACTTTCAGGAGTAGGTAAAATTTGAAGAGTGAGGGTGAGATCTTGTAACCTGGTTTCCAGCATTTTTACCGTCTGAGCGAAGACGTCATCCTTCTCAGCAGCTTCATTGCTCCAATCTTCCTATTGTGCAGCTATTGTTTCTAAGAGATTCCATGCTTCATCTGCTGTTCGTGACATGAAATTGCCTGGCGAGTCCATGTCTAGGAGAGACTTATCATCATCGGTCAAACCATTATAAAGCGTACAGATTATATCTGCCCGACTTAACGACATCTTTACTCTATTCCATGTTAGACACAATGGCTCATTTTCTTTTTGAGAAAAGTTTGTGATGTCATTTCTTAAACAGGTTTGTAGGGAGGGTGGATAATTTTTTTTTAAAAACTTGGTGGCTAATTCCTCCCATGAATGTATTGAATTTGGTTGAAGCTCATCAAACCATGTTAAGGCGCGTGTAGACAAAGAATAATGAAAAATACGAAGTTTTAAAATATTTTTCTCGTTTTCTTCCTTCTTAAAAGAGTCAAACAGACTGATAAATTTTTTTAAGTGAAAGTTTTGATCGTCAGTCGGTAATCTTTGAAATTTACAGATCATACTGACCAGTTTGATCATGTGTGAACTGATTTCAGGAATTCCTTCGGTTCCTAAGGTGATTGGTCCTCCTCTTTCTTCTAAGTATGACTTTTTCATAGAAGCAAGGGTGTTTTGTTGTTCCATTTTTCGATTTTCTGTTTACAAAGACTTAAAAATAACGTTTAGAAAATATTAATTAACCAAAAGGATCGATAATTTAATTAAAACAATTATTCTTGAACTTCAGTCGCTAACCTTATCAGATATTCCAATTGATAGGACTTCTTACAGATTACTTCGTATGTAGGTGACCAGGCCGACTACGGAGTGGCAGGATCCTTTTGGTTCCAACATAATTGGAGATTGTTCGGAAAATCCTACAACCAAGCCTGTGTATAATTTTCTTTCTCAGACACCACCAAACAATACTTTGTCTGTTTAAAATCTTTCTCAATCAAAATATTCGATCCCCGACAGCGGCGCTAGAAAACTAGTTACTTCTAATGATATGACCGAAATGGTCGATTTTATTCGTGCGATGTCGTTAGGCTGCAAGGCATCAGGATCAGCTTAATCAAGAGGAAGAATAGTGGTTTATTATTTATATTTTGCGGGGCCTAAATTTACTTTTAACTTTCTAAAGATAGAAGGTGTAAGTTAACCTAGGGTTGTACTTTTGAATGGTTTAACGAATTGAAGATCAAGTGGATAATTGTCTTTGGTTAAATTACCTAGATAAAGGAAAGTAGTTGATTTTAAGCTAATAATCCTAATTGCGGAAAAGTAAAGAAAGTGGAAGAATATCCGGAGTATGTAGATCAGGGAAATGTTGACTAAGATATCAGTTTGGGCTAGGGAAAGGTAATTATATTTATATTAAGGCTAATATTAGAATAGTATAGATCTGGTTGGATGAGCCAATTACACAGACCTACTTATCTCTAGACTCCCAGAGCTCTCGTTGAGCAGTGAAAAGCATGTCAATTGGTTGTATAATTGAAAGGTAACTATACCTCGGAGGTTATCCTCAGTAAAGAACTAGGTTTATTAGTAAGTTGAGTTCTGATCCTAACCCTCGTTATCAGTTTAGTTAATTGAATAACAACATGTCATGTTGATTGAACACTGATCACAAACGGAAGGAGTCCGTCGGGTTATGTTGACAAAAACTTAAATGAAAACTAACAACCATTTCATCATACTAATGAGATCATAAAAATTTAATCATTATACAGCATTACAGTTGATATACTAAAAGTGAAGCATATAGAAACCTAATAGATACCTAAACAGTTAATATGACTTAATCCTAGAGAAACAATCAAACAAGAACATGAAATAGGTTTGGTTCATATAGTCAAGGCTCTAACTAAATCTTAACAGCTCCTAAGAGGTCTCTTCGGAATAGTCAATAGGCATGCTAGGTCATTCATGTCTCAATTCCTAAGTTCTGTATCCTAAAAGCGCCTTAGATGCCTCTCGGGAACTCCGGCCATACCGAGTTCATAGAATCTTCAGATACAGTATAACCAGGGGTCTTAATCCTATGAAGTAGCTAAGTTCATATAGGTGGACAAGTCCTGATCACAACCTAGGTTGGTCAATCCTTAAGATGCTAGCATACAAATCTATCGGAATCACAAGTTCGGTATAACAACAATAACCGTACTAATTTAACATAACTACGCTAACCCAAACTTCTATCATGGCAACATACAGATTAATTAAGCTAACATGGTAATATTAGAATGTATTATTAAACATAAATGGTAACAATACATGTTTAAATAATAAGACAAGTGTTTCGGATAAAAACCAGAAAAGGCTGAAGAAATCTGTCCGAGTTTGCAGGGACTTGCCGGGATATCCTCCGAAAAATAAAAGCTAAGGTAGCTACTACTAAAACTAACTAAAAAGCTTGAAAATCTAAATTGAAGTACAAGTTGAATGTGTGTTGAAATGAATGGAAGAGGCCCTTTACATAGACTTGAATTCACCTGCCATACAGCTGGCAAGCCGTATGGCAGGCCGTTTTTGCTGCCCGTTTGCTTTGGTCAGCTGTTTTTCCAGGCCATTTTGCCTACTGGCAAGACGTTCTTGGTCTGCTGGTCAGCTTGTTTCCTGGATCGTAACTTGATTTCCTTGGTCGTAACTTATCTTTCACCGTTTTCGCTCTAGATTCTTCGTTTCGGCTCCGTTTTACTTGATTCTTTTTTGCATCGCCTTTGTAATTACTTAATCTACAAAATTAACCGAAAAAGCGATTATTTTGACGACCAAGCTTGGAACTTTATGGATTTAGGGCTCAATATCGGAGGTAAAAACGTGACTTTTTGGCCGAAATCAATTTCTCAAGTTAGGGGTTTTAAGGGTTAGCTTTAGGGCCCTAATCAAAGTTAAATGGACACTAGGAGAAGTAATGGCCCACAATAAATCAAAGAAAGCCCCACTATTGTGGATTTCGAGCAAGGGACTGGAAATATGCTTCTTGGGCTTTATTTTATTTAACTAGTTCAATTATTGTGTAATCCATCGACTGTCGTTAACCGAAAGCGCGGACTGAATCGTTAAACGTTAATTTCTTGCGTTTTTAATCTTTAAAAATTCTAATAAATTGAAAGTATTTTTAGCACTCAATAATTATATAATAATGAATAAAAGTAAATTATATTACGTTTTGGCTCGCTAGTTCACTACGTGTGGTTCGTTTCTAGTTGCCGTTAACCGTACCTAGTTCCCGGAACGTTAACCGGTCGTTAAAACGCATTCCACCAAGTTTAATTCATTAGATATATAATAAATTAAATATATTTTTCTTATAGTTAATAATTATTAAATATAATTATTTAATTAAAATGCGATCGTTTCGCACTCTCGAAAGACATCTGTTGCAGTTCTTAAAACCGTATCGTTTTCTTTGTATTTCAAAATATGAAATAAGTTTTACTGATTAATATATTCTCATATTAATTATAGTAGTCCTCATAGAACCAAGTATGCATTTAATTAAATTAAATACACAAAATCAAGTAAGTTCCGTTAAATAACTTAACGGACAGTTAACGAAGTTTAACAGGAATAGCAAGGTTGTTACATGCATGAACACCCCAATTCGGTTTGACACCACTATTTGAATAAACAAATAGAAAGTTGGTTCCCTAGGTGTTGACAAAATATTAACACATGTCTGCATATGCATTAATCTTCTACATTCCCACGTGGTCTTGTAAGGTCACTTGTCATCCACCGACGGGTGTCCTTTTCTGTTCAACTTTGTCTTCGACTTCTTATGAATAGTACAATTGATGTAGACCACACTAAAAATTATTATTCTTGTAATGGAACATAATTTTCTAAGTGTTGTATGCTGCTACCAGCTATATTGGTTCTTCTACTGGTTCACTTAATCTTCATAATTTGTTGGGCACACATCCTGTGTTGGTTGAAGAACATTGTCTACCTTGTGCTTATAGACCAGGCAGCATACTGGGACACTT
Source organism: Rutidosis leptorrhynchoides (assembly GCF_046630445.1). NCBI lineage: Eukaryota > Viridiplantae > Streptophyta > Magnoliopsida > Asterales > Asteraceae > Rutidosis > Rutidosis leptorrhynchoides. The sequence continues at coordinate 386,116,796 of NC_092334.1, forward strand.
GACACAACAACAAATGTTGTCTATATATAAATAATCTATGCTGGTTGCACATAACATTTTAGTGTACATAATGCCGTTTTGTCATAATTAAATCCTTAATTACTTTGGGGACTCGACAATCTCCCCCTATTTGATGATGACAAAACCTATGACTCTTAAAGAAAATACTAAAGCCACCTCTAAGAGACTTAAGTAAAATAAGCAGTGATTTTGTCCCTTTTAGGTTTATTTTTGGGATCTTTTGCTGAGTTATCTATATCTTATAAATTGATATGATTTTGAAGATTAATTCATTTCACATTCATCATAAATATATACAATAATTACATAGCAGTACAATGAATATGAAATATTACAAAAGATAATTTATAGAGTAGAAGGCAATCTATCTTTATCTTTCTCCCTTTGCCTTTCTTCTTCAAATAACTCTTCTTCTTTCACCTTCCAAGCTTCAGGGAACAACACAGGCAAGTCTTCAGGTTTGAAAGGTTCAAAATTTTCTAGTATGATGATTGGATCTCTTCTGAATGGACCACCAGTAGATTTCTTTGTATGATGATTGCATCTCTTCTGAATGGACCACCAATAGATTTCTTTTTCTTCTTCTTAGATAGCTCATCATCTACATTCACTACCGGTGCGTTTCCATGCTTAGCTGGCTTTGTAAATAGATCTTGCAATTCAGGGAGTAGTGACCTCCTGAGATTACTATCTCCTTTGCGAATGAAATAGTGCAGCATTTCCATCCATTTATGAAAACCAAACACTCTCAGATCTCTAAAATCAACCTTCTCATGGACATTATTATCTCTGCTGATATTGAAGGATCTCTTTGTTCCTTTGTGACACTTGATTTTACCAGGATTTGCTCCACGTGTCATTACCTCAGCATATTTGCTTCTGAGATGTCTATTAGTTAAGACCCTTGTAGGTGCAACCACTTGTTGGTTCACTTCTGGTGCCTTTTTAGCAGCTTCAATTTTGTCCAAGGCCTTGTCATATGCTTTAACAATGGATTTTGCTAATTTAAGAGATTTTGCATCTTGAGCTCTATCAGCAGCCATTTTTTCTTCCTGTTCCCTAAGCCTCATCCTTTTAACATACTCAGCATCATCCCCTGTTTGTTGTTCCAGTTGAACACTTAAGAGATATTCATTCATGGTGATGTTCAAGGAACGTGCTGAGTGAATCAACTGCCTACCTTCATCAGAAGTCATAAGGTTGCAGTATTGTTCAAGATCCATGTCTAATTGTACAACTTCATAGAATAATGATTTCTCCTGATCATTATGGAATCTCTGGCCACTATTTTTCAAATAGACAGCAACATCAATGTTTAAGTCAAGAGCATCAATGTAGAATTACTGATCAAGGGGATGTTACAATATTTTGATTTGACAAGTTCTCTCAGCTTTTCTGGCTTCTTCTCTGCTCAACCATCCATCAACAGTAATTTACAGCCTGTGAGCTTCCCTTTCATATGGACTCATTCTACGATGATCAGACACTCTGTGTACAATTATTTCATCTTCCCAAGTAGTATGCTTGTCATTTTTTTTGAGGAAGATGGAGGATATGAATAAGGTAATCCTGCTGTCCCAAAAGGACCCACTGGTTCAAATTGAGTTTATGTTGTATTGGCTCCAAAACTTGAATCTCAAATTTGAACTCGTTTTTTGATGAAAATGAAATTCGATTGATGTCGAAGTTTCATTTTTTGAGTAGGAACACAAATCTAAGCTCCATTTGTTGATTAAACTTTGAATGTAGAAAAACCTAAATTCGAGTTTTGAAGGTTGAAGATGAAGATATGAATTTGTGATTTATGGAATCTGATTTCCTGATGTTTCTGTTACTGAATGACGATCTGATAATGATGACGTAGTTTTAGGTGTGAAATTCGTATTTTTTCAGTTTTAGAGGGAGTCCGAAAATTGATCTTCGGACAAAAAATTAATTTCGGACACACACAAACACGTTATTCAATTTGGATCGAAGTTAGAATGAATCTAACACCTGCTATGATGCCAAATGTTGTACCCAAATATAATGAATATCGTACTAATGCGTTGAATGTGTATGAAGATAGTATCAAGATGTAGAGAGAAAAAGTCAAATAGTCAAAATTACTATTTCTATGACTTCTTCAACTCTTTTCAATGCTTTGGCAGTGTGTGTTAGGATTACTAACTAAGGATGCCTTGTGGGATATTTATAGCCTTCTTTGATATCCCACTATTTTTGAGCTTGACACACAATATATGCAATTCAAGGGTTCTAACAAAAATCTTATCACCCACATTGACCGCATTCACCTTTTTCCTCAGTTCGCAAGTAGCCTCGATATATGACGAAAAAGACAACTCAGTTAACTGCCTAGTACTCCACTTCTCTATCATATTTGTCCACTTGGTGGGTTCGACTTTCATCAAATGGTAAGTATACACTGCTTGTAATCAAGTACTGCGTATCTAAACTCAAACTTAAAAACTTAAAAATATAATGTTGATGGATACAATGGTAATAAGTACGTCACAACTGTGGAATCTTTTAATACCCGAATGGATTTTTATGGGTGTCTTTCATGGGACAACAACATCCATTATGTCACCATGCGATTCATAACCAAGTGAGAGTGGAATGACATCCAACGAAGTCAAATTTTGTAAAGAGCTCCTTGTAACGACCCTACTTTTTTCGTTATTCTTTAACGTTTATATTTAACTTCTGTTTACTGGAATTCGTGCCACATAAGTTCTATGATTTATATTATTATTTGAATAATAATATTTTCCTTATTATATGTCATATAATTATATGTGTTCATATTTGGATTTGTACGTTTCTACGTTTCTTGAATTTCTATCCGGTGAATTGTTTTGGTTTTCAGACCAACGATCAGACTTTCACGATTTTCGAATTAGAAATTATGTTATTTATGATATTTCTATATCATATGAGATTATAAAATATTTCTATATTTTATTTGTCGCGTGTACGTATTCTTCTGAATTTTTAATCGTGTAGACGTGTTTTCACGAATTAGGATCCGTTCGGGCTTTCGAGCCACACGCTTTTTCTCTTAACATCAAAATGGGCTAAAGGGAGCCCACTCCCATTGATGGGTTGATCGAAATCCCCATGGAGGGGGGTTATGTGTCAAATTTTGAAACTTGTAGTTATATGATCAAAATAAGCACACTACTTCATTTTAACCTAATTCATTTTATTTTTCTTCTTCTCCTCAATTTTTCTCTCATGTTGGACATTCACCACCTCCACCATAATCATCATCATCTCTAACAATTTTATACTTGAAGATTTAGGGCTTTTTATCTCATCGGGTTCTCCATTTCAAGATCTACAAGCTCATATCACTTGTTCTTCGATTAGGGTATAAACATAAACCCTAGATTTTCAATTTTCATTTCTTTTTACCATTTTTAATCTTATTTTGAAAGTATAGTTCTTGTGTATAATTGTATTGATGATTTGATGCGTAGAAATGCTCGATTATGTATGTTTTCGGTAGGATTAAAAGTGAACAACGGGATTTTTGTTAAAATCAGTGAACTTAACATACATTTTTGGCTAATTAAAGTGTATAGGGTGTTCTTGAGTGTTCTAAGGTGTCAGGTTGGTTGGTTAGAAGAGGATATATATAAAATTCGTCAAAAATCGACACCCGAGGCTCAAGTTATGACACGACGAACTTTTAACTAAACTTATGGTTATGAAATTGAAACTTAGGGTATAAATAATGATTTTCATTATAATTAGATTACTTATGTTATAAAAGTAATTATTTTTAATTAATACTTATGATATATATTTATTATATCATTTAATAATTACATTATTATTTAATTATTCTTATAATTAAATTTAGGATTAATAATATTTTTATTATTAATGGAATACTTATGATAAGTATAAAACTTATGTTATGAGATTATTATATCAAGACTTATAATAAAGGTTATTTATCTATTTATTTATTTATTTATTATAAGACTTAGTAATTATTTAATTATAATACAATTTAATTATAAAATACTTATGGTTTAATAATAATTATGATATGTGTAATATTTCATAATTAATTCAAGATACTTATATTATTATTAATAATTTATTATTAATTAATAATACTTATGATATGATTAATATTTAATTAATTAATTAAATACTTATGTTATATCTATTATATCATTTAAACTTATATTAACTTTATAATTCGATTTAATTCAATTAAACTTATGATATGACATGATTATATAAATAGTATAACTTATATTATTAATATAATTTACACTTTAAATTTCAATGTTGACTAAGTTTGACCAAGGTTGACTTTGACTTTCAGTTGACTTTGACTTTCAGTTGACTTTTGGTGACTTTTCTAATTAAGGAAACTTTCCTAAAATAGAAACTTTCCAAAAATAGAAACTTTCTAAAAATAGAAAGTACGTGTTATACGCTGTCCTGCTCATACTGAATCATACCAAGAGATGTTCTATGCTTTACTACAACAAGTCCAATGGTTATCATACTAAGACTTGGCCTAAGTTAGTTATTTATGTCGACCTGCTTTATTTTTAGGTCGATGTTGTGGTCATTCTTGATCACTTTACCTTTTACTGTTTGCATTTCTGTTTCATTGCTTCATTTGCTTTAAGGTGAGTTATAGTCCTGTTTTTCATACTATTTAAAGTATTTTGGGATGAGATTACATGCAATTTTTATTTTATGTTTAGACACAAGTGGAAATAAATTTAAATTATTCATTATGAGTTGAACGAATATATTCCCTAGTCTGGTAACTGTAATCACTGATTATTAGAATGTATTAGTACTTTGTTATTTTTGAAGATACACCTGTTCAGTGTATATTGTTGTTTGGTAAGGGTATGGAAATGGTTAAGTGGTTACCAGGTGACTCATGGATTAATGGAATAATATTTTTATATTTTCTAACATTTGAAATCTTGTGGTCTAAAGTTTATACGTTATTTAAAATCTATAATTCACTCAACATTTTGTTGACAGTTACTCGCATGTTTTTTCAGGTACTTCATTAATTGGCTTCCGCTGTGCTAGAGAGTCTGTATGCATATTGGCAGATTTTTATTAAACATTAAACTTTGCATTCTATTTTAGTTATGTTACATTGTGGGTGTTTTGGTTGACTTATTTTTGGTCAAAATTGGTTATTTACATTTGTTGGGTTTTTCTAAACTTACATATTTTGGTAGGTTTCCTTTATTGGAAATCATTTTTAAATAAAGAATGCAATGTTATTTATTAAATTCATATAGAGTAACGATCAAGCTGTGGGACCAAGTGACAGAGCTGTTAAGGGTACTTGACGGGCCATCACAGTTGATATCAGAGCTTTGGTTGTAGGGATAGGCTGCATTGATGTCGATACCCCGAGTCAATAGGGTGCATTAGTGAGTCTAGTCTACAGCCCAGCCTATAATGTATTATTATATGTGATTATTTATATCGTATTGGTATGTATATTATTTTCATATACGTACATCTCCTTCTTATGTGTCCGATTTAAACGTATCCTCTGATGCATGAGAGTTTATCTTTTATAAGAACACCTCAATTAGTGAAACTGAGGGATGTCATTCTTGACTTCTGAAATTCTATACATTTCTATATCATCTATTATGGTTATGTATATAACATTTAAGTTATATTACGCGAGATGTCATTCTTGACTTCTAAAATTCTCAGCATTTCAATGTCAGCTATTATATTTAGGTATATAACATTCTTGTTATATTACGTGCCTTTGTGCTGTTGTGCCTTTATGCTTTAGGTTGCGAACCAGAAACGTCATTCTTGACATTTAAAGATTCTTGATACTTCAAAGACATTTTTATGTCATCGTTACTCTTATTCATTACTTTTGATATTTTTGTCTCTTTGTACTATCCTTAGCACACTGTTTAAGAAATCGTTCTAGAGAAAATTATGTTGAAATTCGAGGTTGATCACGTGTCCTGACCTTATGTAGTGCTATTGTAATGGAATGATGAATTAGTGAAATATATTGGCGTCTAGCCAACGGGATTATATTACAATAATTCATAGAGAAATTCCAATATTGTGATATGAGGAATATAAGGTGAATCAAAGAAAATTTTTACACTACTCATTCAGAAATTCCAATGTTATTACATGAGGAATGAAGATACTCAATATCTTATTTGTTGATATACGAAGAACTCGTTATAACCAAATTATCTATCTCATGCTCATGAGTAGATTTAAAGTCTCTCGTATACCATAATGGTTGTGAATCGAGGAGCCGTGGAATTTTGCATTCATTTTTGTTAACGGCATACCTCTTATTCCTTGATAATTTATCATCACTTGTTGAATCTGGGTTCACCCTATTACACTATGTTTAATAAAATGTTAGTTCGATACTCACCACCTTATCCATGCTGGGAGGCATGGTACATATTCTTATGTGACTGGTAGTGACACCCCCGAAATTCCCTAAAGCGTGCATCTTGTTATCTATTATTACGCTTTTGGCGTAGATTTTCATATGATTTCCATGACCACATTTGGAAATTCAACAGAGATAATCGACAATCACTTGTAGGGATTTTATTTGAACCCTTAAGCGTCGAACTGACAAACACCTTACTATCTCGTCCCTTATGCTGAGATGGTAATTATCTCACGGGCATAATATTTTGAAGAATCCAACCTACCTACGGTATCTTTTGAATAATATGATCAAGAAAATTTTCACGCTCGCTCGTTCATTAAATAGCAGATTGCTCGGCACCATGCGAGTAATGATGTTGTACCCAACTAAAAATTTTTCACTATGAATTTAAAACCTAGGGGGAGATACATCGTCTGAAGTTCTTCCATTTGTATGCGGGCTGTGGCATGAACTTAATTCATCCATGTTTTGACGTATCCTCTTCTTGGGTCAAAAATGGCTGAAGTTTATATATATATTTATACCTTTACATTGGTACTATGTGATTCTTCACACACTCAATATGATCAAGGGTAGCGTTGATATAATTTTCATTATGCTACCTAAGGTTAGGCATCACACAATTTGTTGTGCATATATGATAAGTTGTGACCTTTGAGTCATGAATCACTTCTTAAAGATCTTATGATACTTCATTTTGACTTGGTGCTAAAAGTATTAGCTACACCGATCAATCATTACTCAGTTCAGTGAGTTCGCGTTGCCTAATCTTAGGTTGGGACTTGCATCTTCTCATTTACAACGTTGTGTGCTGAATATTTATCTTGTCACACAAGCTTCCACATGGATAAAATTTGAGATCATCGGTTTCATGTCATAACACTACCATTCGAACACCCACTTTAGTGAGTCAACCTTATGTTGTTTGGTACATAAGAGCAGCGAGGTTTTACTCATCACTATAGATCCATTTATGCATGTTAGGTTTTATCATTAAATGGTTATATATTAATGGTACCAACAATGGCAATTGACGTCATGTCTTTGCATAACCCTTACTCATTGAGGAAACTCATATTGTCCTGGCAATAAACTCAGATTTAATGAGAATTAAATAAATTGATTTTCAATGAGCGTCACATCGTCAAAAACCACTGCTTTAGCATGTCTTCATAATTGTCTATGCGCATGTCATATTATTCGTATCCAAATCATCATGAAGACTTTACAATCGTCGAAATCAAGAGATTCATGTGTATGTGTGATAAAGGCACTTACTGCCATGTTATGCAGAGTCCACGGACATCTGCTACCACTTAAACCATCTAAAATTGTTAAGTTACCCAAGGATCTTATTTTCCACACCTATTGGGACGATACTCCTTCTTACGTAACACTAAGTTTTGAATTATTCTAAGAGATTCTCATTTGGTGATATTAAGACCATTAGTATTCTGACTTTAATATAAGTCATAACCTGGTTGGCATTTTGCAAAGTCAAGAAGTGATTCACTTCTCATCCTCATGCTCTATCTTTCATACCTCACTTGTTAGCAACAGCTTCGCACGTGAATAGTTTTGGCCCAAGGGCTTATGTCCTGATAATAGTCAACACCACGTTTAATTCATTGGCTTTCATTACCTTGTAACATTGTTGATCAAATGTCACCCGATGATTTAAAGATCTTTCACTCGATCTTTCTTTAATTGTAACCTACGAAATACGAATACTCTATTTATCAAAATTTTCTACACAACATTTCATTGTGTGGTCCTCTCGAGATTTATGGATAAAGAGTATTTCCAAAATTTTCTGTCATTTATGCAAGATTTTTTTTTCTTCATTAGATCATATATGTATATATATAATCATATAAATAAATTTACCTTTACCTATTTTGGTTAGTACATACTAAATTATACCTTCAAATTATTTTAAAACCACTCATTTATTGAGTTGTTTAATTTAGTCAAATTGTTTTATGTAAAATGGTACACGTTGTACATACTTCTAAATTTACTAAGAACTTCATTCCGTTTATGTTGTCACATCAAACGTTTAAAGGTTTTTCAAAACTTCTTTGGTTGATTATATTAAAGATTTTCGTATTAATCTACACCATGTATGGATCACACTGAAAGGACCCGTTCATATACATTATAAACGATTCACAATAGTTGATTACATCGCGAGGTATTTGACCTCTATATGATACATATTACAAACATTGCATTCGTTTTTAAAACACAAACTTTCTTTACATCGAAAATTGACAGGCATGCATACCATTTCATAATATCCACTATCCAATTATAAATTAACTTAATAGTAATCTTTGATGAACTCAATGACTCGAATGCAACGTTCTTCGAAATATGTCATGAAATACTCCAAGTAATATCTTTAAAACAAGCAAATGCACAGCGGAAGATTTCTTTTTATACCTGAGAATAAACATGCTTTAAAGTGTTAACCAAAAGGTTGGTGAGTTCATTAGTTTATCATAATCATTCATTTCCATCATTTTAATAGACCACAAGAATTTCATTTCCAGTTCTCATAAATATACGTCCCATGCATAGAGACAAAAATAATCATTCATATGGATTGAACACCTGGTAACCGACATTAACAATATGCATATAAGAATATCCCCATCATTCCGGGATCCTCCTTCGGACATGATATAAATTTCGAAGTACTAAAGCATCCGGTACTTTGGATGGGGTTTGTTAGGCCCAATAGATCTATCTTTAGAGTTCGCGTCAATTAGGGTGTCTGTTCCCTAATTCTTAGATTACCAGACTTAATAAAAAGGGGCATATTCGATTTCGATCATTCAACCATATAATGTAGTTTCGATTACTTGTGTCTATTTCGTAAAATATTTATAAAATTTGCGCATGCATTCTCAGCCCAAAAATATAAAAGGGTAAAAAGGCAAATGAAACTCACCATACTGTATTTCGTAGTAAAAATACATATAACGTCATTGAACAAGTGCAAGGTTGGCCTCGGATTCACGAACGTATCAATATTGAGATTCAATATTGCAGGAAAGGTACGTAGACGCAACGGAGACGATAAACACTAGATTGACCTCACAAGCATACCCATGAACCATACCCATCACCTCTATAGCTATAACCCATGTTTTCCTTAGCTCTATCCCGCTCGAAAAATCCATTTTGAAATAATACGCTCATGACCTCGTCGTAGTATTTTATGTATACTAATAATATCTTGAAATAATACTGAGTAAATATATATATGTAAGTCGATTGAAAGAGTTTAGAGAAATATATTTCAAGTTTCTATGAAATAATGAAACCTATTGAATTCTATTTATAATAGATTTTTAAATTATTAAAGTGAATTATTAAAGTATGAATTATTAAAGTGAATTATTAAAGTATGAATTATTAAAGTTAATTATTAAAGTATGAATTATTAAAGTGAATTATTAAAGTAAATTCTTAAAGTTAAAGTAAAATAAAAGTAAAGTAAAGGTAAAGTTAAAGTATAGTAAAAGTATAAAACTATGTACGTATAATACGCGTATAAATATATATAAAATTAATTTAAATCATTATTTATATTTAATAAAATAAAATATAAATATCGTTATCTTTATCATACTGGTTAAGTAATGAGTTGTCAAAAGTGGTTCTAGATATTTATAAAAGTTATATACGTTTTAATAATAAAGTTCTTTTTAAACTAAAAACGTTTTTGTACGTTTGAAAATAAATCAAATAAATATGATAATTTTGTTTTCCAAAACTAAATATATTTAAGAATCATTTTGTTAAAAGGTTAAAATAATAGAAATCGTTATATCATAAAACGTTTTAGAAAAGTAGAATCATATATATTCATAATAGGTTTCAAGTTTTTAAATTACGGTCTGTTGGTGAAGCATGGGATAAAGTCCAAAGGTTAAATAAACGTATGAAAAATGTCGAGTTACTTAACTTGTCGATATCCAACATCTAAGTTATTTACACTCCACGTTCTTACTTATAAATCACTTTACCATTTTCCGAATGTTGTCAAAAAGAATAGATTTCTTAAATCACAGTGGACCTCATAACATAGACCTGTAATCATATCACAATGTATCTGATAAATCAATCATTTGATATTATCTTCTAATTCCATCGATAAACATATTGAAACAAATACGTTCGTGTAAAGTAATATACGTTTAATACTTTATTAATATTCTCAAGTTATAATATATATATATATATATATATATATATATACATATATATACATATCTATTTATATATAACGGTTCATGAATCGTCGGAATTTGGTCGAGGTTATAATGAATGTATGAACACAGTTTAAAATTCTTGAGATTTAACTTAACAAACTTTGCTTATCGTGTCGGAATAATATAAAGATAAAGTTTAAATTTGATTGGAAATTTCCGGGTTGTCACAGTACCTACCCGTTAAAGAAATTTCGTCCCGAAATTTGAATGGAATGGTCATGGTTGACAATAAGTATGTTTTCATGACGTATACGAGTTGAAAATTAGAGTTTTATTATCATCAAGTAATATAGATAAAGCAATTTGATTTTTGTGAAGGGTACGAGTGAAGTTATCACAAAAGAATGAAATGAGTAAATGCACGTTCTTTTTAACCAATGACATAGTCACGTTTGATTTTCGAAATTCAAGGAATTTAGAGAAAATCTTCGTAATAAGATTTGGTTCTTCGAAAATTAAGGAAGTTAAGATCACCTTTGATTAAATGCGATAATATGTTTTGATTGCTCTGTCGGATATTTTACTATATATCCACCCCATTCGTTTCCTTATTTCCACAACTCACACCTTTTATTCACTAATATGCTCTATCCAGTTCTGATTCTTGATATACTCCTAACTTTCATATCTGTCATTCTTTTCTTTCATCTGCCACCGGAAGAATCTATTTACTTTTACTATACTCTTAGTTTTATAGTGTTTTTAGTTCTCCCATGTCTTTATATTACTATATGCATCGATATATATGGTTTATAATTTCTGGGTCGTCGTTGGGCTTTATATCCTCCTTTATATTTCGAAGTCCCTGCTTCTGTCTTCTATAATTATTGTCATCCACAGTTAATGCTCCCTTCTATTTGCTGCGATTTATACTCCTATTTCTATTTCAGAGCTTCATTCTTTCGTTTCCTCTTATTGAGATTAAGCACCGTATGTAATGGTCCAGAATTCGTAGATATGAATTTCTGAATGAACATAGTTAATGTTCTAGGAAGGAAATTGTAATGGCACGATCTTGATTTGTTAAATTACCAGAATACCCTAGAAAAGACCGAATCATCAAGAAATATTTTCTTGATATTTTAGAGATTAAATAGAATATAGGAGTCGTGTAACATGGCACATGATGACGTTATGATCTGTGAATCATCACGTTCCATTTAGAAACTCAGCATGAATTACTGTAATATAATTACGTTGATCAAGTGTCATTATATTATACTAACTCATGCTTCAGCTCCCAACACTACTTCAAAAAAAAAAAATATTCCTATTTTAAACTCGAATGTTTCAGAATTTAGAAACTAAAATAGTTTCTTTTATGATGTAATACAGATAGCGCGAAGAGGTAAATGATTTCGGATAAGAATAATTAAGAAAATATCTTCAGAAATATGGAGGATATTTATAATGAAAGATATGATGATATCTTAGAATTTCTAATATCAGAGGATGATGAAGAATATTGTCCGCAGGGGTTTAGAGTCAAGAGCAAGGTATTCCTTTAATGACTTTAGCAGGTACTGAATCATTTAGATTCTTTGAAGGCATGTTTCGCCCTTGTGATTTGTCCACAGCCTCTTTCATACTTTGCTCAATCCGTTTTCCAGTTCCAAAACTTCTCTTTTTCTGCGCTTTGCCAGCACACTTCATCATTATCATCCAGCTTTTACCATTTAAAGTCGTTTATAGTTTTTGCTGCTTCATCAGCATTTTTTCCATTTTCGGAGAACCAATTCGTAGTTCGGAGTGTTTTTCAGAAACTTCACATTCAAATTAAGTCCAGAAGATAGACGTTATATATACACATATAACTGTTGGCGCAGACATGCTGCAAGATTTCAAAATACTGATTGCTAATTCCCAATGAATCGTATGGCAATTCTCATTACAAGATGCGAATGAGTAAATGATGGGGTTTCAATGAATAATTATGATGACTTTTTGGAGAGGCTAAAGTCAAAGGGTAATGAAGTTGTTGGTACATCTGCTAATAATATGGTGGAATGTAAAAGGTTCCCTGGTAACGATGGTGTATATCTCAAGGTTATAATAAGGTTAGTCTGACTGAAAAGTCGAAGTTGACTTGCTGGAGCTGTGACAAAACTGGCTACTTTGAATAGGAGTCGCAAAGTTATTTTTGCTAATAAATGCCAAAGAATCTGACGCGGATACGTTGTTTAAACTTTTACTTTGGTTTCAAGAGTTTTTTGGGTACATAACTGTGGGTAACATGTGGTTGGATCATCATCTCGATTGCTCATCATTCGAAGTGTCTTCAGAAATTTTCGAAGGGATTGAACACAGATTGTAATCGTTAACATACATTTGATGTTCTAACACAGTTTTGAAGTCAAAATATAGCTTGTGAAAGATGTAAGGATCTAAGAGTGATGATTTTGTCATATCTCAAGTTAAATTTTGAGATTTCAAAATCAGAATATGTAATTAAATTTTGAATGAGTATGGTTGTTTTGATTTCTATAAAAGAATGTATATTGTTGTGAAAGTAGGGAGTATAATGGATGATTTACTGAATCAGATTCGAAGAATGTAACATATTAATTGTGAATTTATATATCTCTCGGGTATTACCTACCCGTTAAAAAAAAATTTCACAATTAATATTTTGTACAAAAGAATTTTATTACAGTCTTTATGAAAATATATATATATATATATATATATATATGTATATTTTCTTCAGATGTAACATAGATTTAATGAGTTAATGTTAAATTAAACTCATTTGATTTACGGTTGAAACTAGAATTGAATAATCCCTAAAGGATTTAAAAAGTACATAACTTTTACGCAGTATTTCTTTAATGACATTGAAATTATGAATCAATACTTCGTTATTTGTTGATGTATGGTGTTCGGTTCGTTGAATTCTTGTGAATTTCGCAAAGTACGAATGATGTTATCTGAAAAGTTTCGGGTACATTGATGATGAAAGTGTAAAATCAAATATATACTTGATTTATTATGAATTGAAATTTGTTGAATTGCGACAGAGATTGTAGTTAACGCTGGTTAAGTTGCGGCCGAAGGACGTACATTATTGCATATTTGTAATATGAATTAACCGAGTAGTTAAGATTCACACACAATAGCTTAGCACTGAAAGATTTATTATATATATATATATATATATATATATATATATATATATATATATATATATATATATATATATATATATATATATATATATATATATATATAATTTCTTCAGAGGAAATGAGTTAATTCTTCATAACTCGTTGATACAATATAAACGTTATTGATTCGTAATGATGTCCACAGTGATTCTTGAACTGACGGAGTTTGTGATGTTATCGGTGTTGTTGATTCGGATGTTGACTGTACTGACGATGCTGGTAACGCTGATGGTACTATTGATGTTGTTGGTAAAGCAAGTTTAGCTTGTTAATCACACACCATTTTTGTCAGGGTTTCTACTCTTCCTTCCATCATTTTGGTTCGCTTAACTGATTTATGGTTAGGGCTAGATTAGATAATCTCTAAGACTTTAGAGATTACATAATCGCCGCGGAATGTTTCTCCAATGAAGTTATGAATTAATACTTCGTCAGTTATTGTTGTTGGTACTCCTTGGTATCTATGGTGCGTATGACGTTGATGCTCGTGGGACAGATTGTGAAGTTGAGGTTTACGACGCGGTTGTGGTTGGAGGTGGTAATGGTACTGTTGGAGTTGATGATGGTGGTACTGGTTATGCTGCTGATGCTGCTGCTGGTGTTTGTAATCTCTGCACCATATTCTCCAAAGCCACTACCCGAGCGCGAAGCTCGTTGACTTCTTCTATTACACCGGGGTGATTGTCGGTTCGGACGAGCGGATAAATAAAATCTAAAATTTGATGTAATATATAATCGTGACGAGATACTCTGGAAATGAGCGAGAAAATGGTGTTTCGGACAGGTTCGCCGGTAAGTGCTTCAGGTTCTTCATCAAGAGGGCAATGTGGTGGATGGAAGGGATCACCTTCTTCTTGTCTCCAATGATTGAGGAGGCTACGAACTCATCCCCAATTCATCCAGAATAGGTGATGACTGATTGGTTGATTTATTCCGGTCACACTGCTTTCGGAGCTTAAATGGGATTCCATTTCGGAATCTGAGTGACTTGAACTGATGACGAATTCCATTTCGTACGATTGGATAAAGGATTTTTTTTTTTCGATATGAAATGATTTTGGCTAACGGATGGTATTCTAATTACATAGAATATATATATATATATATATATATATATATATATATATATATATATATATATATATATATATATATATATATATATATATATATATATATATATATATATAGATCAAAAGATTTTGTAGATTACGGAGGACTTTGCGGGATATGTCAGGCAAAGTTTAAAGTAACAGATACGATAAGATATGATTTAGCAGATATGCTAAGATATGAATTTTTGTCTATACACTATTCATGCAATCAATACAGCAAGACGTGTCTTAGACTAAAAATGATAAGCAGGTAATTTCCTGAGGATGATAAGTAGTTAATTTTCGACACAAAATGATAAGCAAAACTTTTGACATGCAGATACGGTCGAAGTCCAGACTCACTAATGCATCCTATCAACTTATCAGTTAGACACACTAATGCAGACCTGGTTCGCTAAGACCACCGCTCTGATACCAACTGAAAGGACCCGTTCATATACATTATAAACGATTCACAATAGTTGATTACATCGCGAGGTATTTGACCTCTATATGATACATATTACAAACATTGCATTCGTTTTTAAAACACAAACTTTCTTTACATCGAAAATTGACAGGCATGCATACCATTTCATAATATCCACTATCCAATTATAAATTAACTTAATAGTAATCTTTGATGAACTCAATGACTCGAATGCAACGTTCTTCGAAATATGTCATGAAATACTCCAAGTAATATCTTTAAAACAAGCAAATGCACAGCGGAAGATTTCTTTTTATACCTGAGAATAAACATGCTTTAAAGTGTTAACCAAAAGGTTGGTGAGTTCATTAGTTTATCATAATCATTCATTTCCATCATTTTAATAGACCACAAGAATTTCATTTCCAGTTCTCATAAATATACGTCCCATGCATAGAGACAAAAATAATCATTCATATGGATTGAACACCTGGTAACCGACATTAACAATATGCATATAAGAATATCCCCATCATTCCGGGATCCTCCTTCGGACATGATATAAATTTCGAAGTACTAAAGCATCCGGTACTTTGGATGGGGTTTGTTAGGCCCAATAGATCTATCTTTAGAGTTCGCGTCAATTAGGGTGTCTGTTCCCTAATTCTTAGATTACCAGACTTAATAAAAAGGGGCATATTCGATTTCGATCATTCAACCATATAATGTAGTTTCGATTACTTGTGTCTATTTCGTAAAATATTTATAAAATTTGCGCATGCATTCTCAGCCCAAAAATATAAAAGGGTAAAAAGGCAAATGAAACTCACCATACTGTATTTCGTAGTAAAAATACATATAACGTCATTGAACAAGTGCAAGGTTGGCCTCGGATTCACGAACGTATCAATATTGAGATTCAATATTGCAGGAAAGGTACGTAGACGCAACGGAGACGATAAACACTAGATTGACCTCACAAGCATACCCATGAACCATACCCATCACCTCTATAGCTATAACCCATGTTTTCCTTAGCTCTATCCCGCTCGAAAAATCCATTTTGAAATAATACGCTCATGACCTCGTCGTAGTATTTTATGTATACTAATAATATCTTGAAATAATACTGAGTAAATATATATATGTAAGTCGATTGAAAGAGTTTAGAGAAATATATTTCAAGTTTCTATGAAATAATGAAACCTATTGAATTCTATTTATAATAGATTTTTAAATTATTAAAGTATGAATTATTAAAGTGAATTATTAAAGTATGAATTATTAAAGTGAATTATTAAAGTATGAATTATTAAAGTTAATTATTAAAGTATGAATTATTAAAGTGAATTATTAAAGTAAATTCTTAAAGTTAAAGTAAAATAAAAGTAAAGTAAAGGTAAAGTTAAAGTATAGTAAAAGTATAAAACTATGTACGTATAATACGCGTATAAATATATATAAAATTAATTTAAATCATTATTTATATTTAATAAAATAAAATATAAATATCGTTATCTTTATCATACTGGTTAAGTAATGAGTTGTCAAAAGTGGTTCTAGATATTTATAAAAGTTATATACGTTTTAATAATAAAGTTCTTTTTAAACTAAAAACGTTTTTGTACGTTTGAAAATAAATCAAATAAATATGATAATTTTGTTTTCCAAAACTAAATATATTTAAGAATCATTTTGTTAAAAGGTTAAAATAATAGAAATCGTTATATCATAAAACGTTTTAGAAAAGTAGAATCATATATATTCATAATAGGTTTCAAGTTTTTAAATTACGGTCTGTTGGTGAAGCATGGGATAAAGTCCAAAGGTTAAATAAACGTATGAAAAATGTCGAGTTACTTAACTTGTCGATATCCAACATCTAAGTTATTTACACTCCACGTTCTTACTTATAAATCACTTTACCATTTTCCGAATGTTGTCAAAAAGAATAGATTTCTTAAATCACAGTGGACCTCATAACATAGACCCGTAATCATATCACAATGTATCTGATAAATCAATCATTTGATATTATCTTCTAATTCCATCGATAAACATATTGAAACAAATACGTTCGTGTAAAGTAATATACGTTTAATACTTTATTAATATTCTCAAGTTATAATATATATATATATATATATATATATATACATATATATACATATCTATTTATATATAACGGTTCATGAATCGTCGGAATTTGGTCGAGGTTATAATGAATGTATGAACACAGTTTAAAATTCTTGAGATTTAACTTAACAAACTTTGCTTATCGTGTCGGAATAATATAAAGATAAAGTTTAAATTTGATTGGAAATTTCCGGGTTGTCACACACACTTCTTCTCATCCTCAGTTTAGAGATGAAACTTACCATTAAGATCCTTGTTAAAAACTCTTACGCCACTTTGGATGGCGGTTTTATAAAATTTGTTGGGAAGTCTTTGCGCTCATAAAATGTTCCCTTTTAAGGTTAGACATGGCCAAAATGCCGGCAGATAAATCAGTTTTTTGAGGTACACTCAGTGGTCACCCTATCATAGGAAAGACACTAGGTGGGTTTCTACCCCAACTGTTGTTATAGTTGGTATCACAGATAGATATTACACTAGGTCGTTTGAGAAGTTTCTACTCTCAATAATTCACGGCTAATCGCAACACCCTCGAAGACATCAATTCTATGATTCAATATTTTGAGGTACAAGAAATCATGTCGGAGATTCTTCTCACCCGGAGTCAACTATTCTTTATAACCAATGATTCATGTTTCTTCTCAACCGCACATAAACTTAAGAATAAGGATGAATCCTAGATCGACTCGCACGTCGTGCGAGGAGTTCACTCTTGTTGAGAGATCCCACCTTTCGTACTTTTTCTTTTCAGAAATGTAATGTAAATTACTTTAAAAATCTATGATTCTCGTTATCCTCTTTGAAGGAATTGCCTTAAACATCTATAACACTGATTTGATTACACTAAATATATCTCCTCTCGTTAGTTACAGCTATATGTTATTCTAGTTGATTTTCACCTTCGTATCAACATGTAACTGAAATCATGTAGTACATTCTGCAAATGTGCTTTCATTTCTTCCAAGGATAAGTTCACGTGTAGTATGATAAATTGAACGATATCTTTCACTGATCGCTCAGACCGTTCGGAGGACACTTTAAATAATTATGGCTTGCATTGCATGTAATTCTAATTAGTAACTTTAAGCTAGAATTTCGATTCATTTATTCACATCAGACGTTTCTTAAATATCGGGTTCATTATGCCTATGGTTACCTTCCGAAATTCAAGGGTTAATAACATCCGTAGCTAAGACTATCTAGAGATCAAATTGCATGGTTGTGATCACTATGTATTCCACTCTATTTGTCAGCCTCGTATTGCGACGTAAATGCTCAATGTTTTAGATGAGCTTAGTAATATTCATGATGCATTTCATGCATCCCGCTTACTGAAAATTCCTGCATGGCTAAAAACATCATCATCCTTTTTGTGGAAATATATTCAGATGACATATACCTGTTAGTAAGAAATGAAATCAATTTGTTGATCTTAAGATCAAAAAATTTAATTAATGGCATATACCTATTCTTACTTTTATACGCCCGAGTACCTTTCAAGGTAAATAGCTCACTTTTGAGCATAAAAGTCCCTTGCGACATGGATACCCTCACTTTTTCTCCAGTTCAGCACCGTTGATGGTCACTCCTCAAATTTAGGGACGAAATTTCTTTAACGGGTGGGTGCTGTAACGAACCTACTTTTTCCGTTATTCTTTACCGTTTATATTTAACTTCTATTTACTAGTATTCGTGCCACATCATTTCTATGACTTATATTATTATTTTAATAATAATATTTTCCTTATTATATGTCATATAATTATATGTGTTCATATTTGGATTTGTACGTTTCTATGTTTCTTGGATTTCTATCCGGTGAATTGTTTTGGTTATCAGACCAACGATCAGACTTTCACGATTTTCGAATCGGAAATTATTTTATTTATGAATTTCTATATCATATGAGATTATAAAATATTTCTATATTTTATTTGTCGCGTGTACGTGTTCTTCCGAATTTTTAATCGCGTAGCCATGTTTTCACGAATCGGGATCCGTTCGGGCTTTCGGGCCGCAAGCTTTTTCTCTTGACATCAAAATGGGCTAAAGGGAGCCCACTCCCTTTTATGGGTTGGCCAAAATCCCCATGGAGGGGGGTTATGTGTTAATTTTTGAAACTTGTAGTTACATGATCAAAATAAGCACACTACTTCATTTTAACCTAATTCATTTTATTTTTCTTCTTTTCTTCCCTTTTTCTCTCATGTTGGATATTCACCACCTCCACCATAATCATCATCATCTTCAACAATTTTATACTTAAAGATTTAGGGCTTTTTATCTCATCGGGTTCTCCATTTCAAGATCTACAAGCTCATATCACTTGTTCTTCGATTAGGGTATAAACATAAACCCTAGCTTTCAATTTTCATTTCTTTTTACTGTCTTTAATCTTATTTTGATAGTATAGTACTTGTGTATAATTGTATTGATGAATTGTTGCGTAGAAATGCTCGATTATGTTTGTTTTCGGTAGGATTGAAAACGGACAGCGGGTTTTTTTTTTAAAATCAGTGAACTTAACATATGTTTTTGGCTAATTAAAGTGTATAGATGAGTTCCTCTCATCAAGAGCATAATTTTAGGCTTTGAATTCATGTTGTTTTGAGTTTCAGATCAAAAGTTATGCCCGATTTAGGGTTTTGATGAAATTAAAATGTGATAACTTGTGAAATCAGTTTTGGTCCGACTCGGTGAACATATTTGGAGTGTTTAGGGTATACCATTGGGTTAGGATTGATGATGGGATGAACATTCATGTTCGGGTCATCGAAATTCAAGCCACAGATCATCCGGAATGGCTAAAACAAGTTTTAAATCGGATTAAAGAAAAATTTGGTTCATGACTGATCTTTACGACTCCATGAACTGATTTAGGGTGTTCTTGAGTGTTCTAAGGTGTCGGGTTGGTTGGTTAGATGAGGATATATATAAAATTAGTCAAAAACTGACACCCGAGGCTCAAGTTATGACCCGACGAACTTTTAACTAAACTTATGGTTATGAAATTAAAACTTAGGGTATAAATAATGATTTTCATTATAATTAGATTACTTATGTTATAAAAGTAATTATTTTTAATTAATACTTGTGATATATATTTATTATATCATTTAATAATTACATTATGATTTAATTATTCTTATAATTAAACTTAGGATTAATAATATTTTTATTATTAATGGAATACTTATGATAATTATAAAACTTATGTTATAAGATTATTATATCAAGACTTATAATAAAAGTTAATTATTTATTTATTTATTACAATTTAATTATTAAATAATTATGGTTTAATAATACTTATGATATGTGTAACATTTCATAATTAACTCAAGAGACTTATATTATGATTAATAATTCATTATTAATTAATAATACTTATTATTTGATTAATATTTCATTAATTAATTAAATACTTATGTTACGAGTTGTAATCCCTTAAATTCAATAATTTGCTTGACATTCAACAGACCAATCAGAGCATGACATGTGGTGCGGCAATCACATATGATTGAAAAAAAAAATTTCAAATTTTTTTTTTAATTTATTTTTGAAAATATTAAAAAAAATTTATGAATTTTTTTTTTAAATTTAGCATTTCAAATTCAATAACATGTGATTGTAAAACTGAATAACATGTGATTGTAAAACATAATCACGTGTAATTCTGCATGTCAAATCCAATTATATGTGATTGAAAAAAAATTCAAATTTAAAAAAAAAAAATTACAACTAGAAACAGACTTTAATTCAGTGATTTGATCAAGTATGTTAGCGTTTCGTGATCATATCTTCAAAATTTCAGACTTTAATTCGATGATTTGATCAAGTTTTGATCAAAAACTTGGTGTTTAAAGGTTTCAGCACAAACTTACTGAAATTCGTCATTTTACTAAAAAAAAAATTTCAATCGCATGTGATTGGATTTGACATGCATAATCACATATGATTGAGTTTTACAATCACATGTGATTGGCATTCAGAATCACATGTGATTTACTGCATGTCAAATCTAATCACATGTGATTGAAAAAAAAAACAATTCGAAAAAAAAATTTCGGAAAAAAATATGATCACGAAACGTGTCGCACTCTGATTGATCCCTCAGATCTCAACTTAAAAGTTGGTTTCATTTGAATATTCCTCACTTATGTTATATCTATTATATCATTTAAACTTATATTAACTTTATAATTTGATTTAATTCAATTAAACTTATGATATGACATGATTATACAAATATTATAACTTATATTATTAATATAATTTACACTTTTAATTTCAATGTTGACTAAGTTTGACCAAGGTTGACTTTTGAGTTGACTTTCGGTTGACTTTGACTTTCAGTTGACTTTTGTTGACTTTTCTAATTAAGGAAACTTTCCTAAAATAGAAACTTTCCAAAAATAGAAAGTACGTGTTATACGCTGTCCTGCTCATACCGAATCAAACTGAGAGATGTTCTATGCTTTACTACAACAAGTACTATGGTTATCATACTAAGATTTAGCCTAAGTTAGTTATTTATATCGACCTGCTTTATTTTTAGGTCGGCGTTGAGGTCATTCTTGATCACTTTACCTTTTGCTGTTCGCATTTCTGTTTCATTGCTTCATTTGCTTTAAGGTGAGTTATAGTCCCTTTTTTCATACTATTTAAAGTATTTTGGGATGAGATTACATGCAATTTTTGTTTTACGTTTAGACACAAGTGGAAATAAATTTAAATTATTCATTATGAGTTGAACAAAAATATTCCCTAGTCTAGTAACTGTAATCACTGGTTTCTACTTGTGAACGCGAATCCTATGGATAGATCTATCGGGCTTGACAGCCCCATTTCAAGTTAGTTGCGCTAGCAATTTATAATCGGAATGTATTAGTACTTTGTTATTTTTGAAGATACATCTGTTCAGTGTATATTGTTGTTTGGTAAGGGTATGGAAATGGTTAAGTGGTTACCAAGTGACTCATATATTAATGGAATAATATTTTTATATTTTCTAACATTTGAAATCTTGTAACCTATAATTCACTCAACATTTTGTTGACAATTTACTCGCATGTTTTCTCAGGTACTTGATTAATTGGCTTCCGTTGTACTAGAGAGTCTGCATGCATATTGGCAGATTTTTATTAAACATTAAACTTTGCATTCTATTTTGGTTATGTTACATTGTGAGTGGTTTGGTTGACTTGTTCTTGGTCAACATTGGTTATTTACATATGTTGGGTTTTTCTAAACTTACATATTTTAGTAGGTTTCCTTTATAGGAAATCATTTTTAAATAAAGAATGCAATGTTATTTATTAAATTCATATAGAGTAACGATCAAGCTGCGGGACCAAGTGACGGAGCCGTTAAGGGTACTTGATGGGCCATCACACTCCTACTATTGATTTAATGCTTAGGTCCTGTTGAAGTAGATAACTGATGACATAACAAACCTTGAACTGGTGTGCTCCCACTGGCACTCACTTTACAATGATAAATTTACGTCTTCCCACAATCCCAATCATAATACTGAGTACTCTCCGCCATATATTATAACAGAAACCCCTCAGTTGGTCGGAAGCGGCTTCACAAAACTTGTGTTTATAAACAAACAATGCCATTGAATAAAAGTTCAACGACATGGGTTGCTGATATTGCACATTTCATCTATTATTTCTCTCATAATATTGGTCATATTTTGGTCCGTTTGGATACGAATTGGAGTATTTTGGTTGATTTTGTGAAGATTTGAGCTTAGGAACTGAGAAGAGTTATTTTACACAATTTGAAGGATTTTGAGGTACAATTTACATCGCGTTATTATAAGTACCTATGTTCGTTAAGATGACAGATTGGTTCGAGTTTTGGTGATTACATTTCAAGAGTTAAGTCAGAATCTGGAATATTAAAGAGCCGCGGTGCGCCTTTCAGTTATATTCAACATCAGAAGATTTTTATAAGAGAGCATAAGCTATAGTTTGTTAGGCGCGTCGCGGAGTACAAGGGCCGCGACGCAGGCCGTAGGCAAAACAGGAGACAGACGATTTGACAAAAAAGGATCGAAATTATGCAGCGAGACGCGGTGCAGGTATCCTAGCCGTGGCGCGGGGTCGAGGCGGCCAACAAGTTTTGGAAAACCTATTTAAGGCACGAAAAAAATACCCTAATCTACTATCTTCCATCCAACTGATTTTCAGAGCACCAAGGACGAATTTTGGTGATTTTTGGGGAATCCCAACATCATTTAAATGGCCCAATCATTCCAGAAACGCGTATCGATTCGTTTATCATTCAAGATCACTATTTTCATTAAGTTTATTTCTTTATCAACATAATGAATTCTCCTATTTGTTTATTTATGATTTTGTTTTTAGCCATGATTGTTGGCTAAACTTTTAATGCTTGTCTAGATTAATAACCGAGATTTTGGATGTTATGATTTGTGATTTACGAACTCATGCATGTTTATTTCAATAGTTTAAATAAAAGATCGATTCTTATGTTTGTTTAACTTGATGATTACAATTGATTAATGTATTTGTTTGATAAAGAGAACTTTTGTTAATTTAATATATTGATTTACAATCGGTTTATCTTAATTGATTGTTTGCTAACTGGACCAAGGTGGTAAATTGAATTCAAACGGATAGACATCATAGGGGTGAATTGTGTAGAGCAAACGCAAAGGTAATTGTTATTCAAATCTTTGATCTAGTTAATTAATTGGTCACAAACGAAAAGGTCTTAGGTACTAGGGAACCCTACATCTAGTAATTTGAGTTTGAGTACTTGCTAAAGAGAACTCTTGGCGGGTCGACCGAGTAATTTCCATGCAATTGAGT
The DNA here is from genome assembly GCF_046630445.1 of Rutidosis leptorrhynchoides. Lineage (NCBI taxonomy): Eukaryota > Viridiplantae > Streptophyta > Magnoliopsida > Asterales > Asteraceae > Rutidosis > Rutidosis leptorrhynchoides. The sequence goes on from NC_092334.1 coordinate 386,141,226, forward strand.
TATTTATCGGGTTAAAATATAAAAACATCCATTAGCAAGGGTAAAAGGTCTAGACGAGCATTTCCTTTCTATTCGATATCAAAACTATCTTAATTGCTTTCTTGTTTTCATTTTATAATTCTAAAAACCAAAAATATTATTTTTACTTTTGATCTACTCTAGATTTGGCTAATCGTTAAATAGCCACAAAACTGAATTATTTCGTACTTTTTATTTTCCTAGATTAACTTAGTTTAATTTGAGTAGTTACAAATTTAATTCTCGCGCATAAATTGTCCTTGGAACAATCTTGGATTTACCAACTTATATACTATCACACGATCGGGTACACTGTCCGTTAGTGTGTATTAATCTTTGAACCGGTATTTCACATTATAAATTATAGACGCGATTTTACACATCAAGTTTTTGGCGCCGCTGCCGGGGACAGTTGTGTTGAAAACTAAGATTGTTATCTAATTGTTCTTAGTCGAGTCTTAGTTTGCTAGTTTATTTTTATTCTTAGTTTATTCTTCACTGAGCCGGTGCGTTTAATCAGTTTGTTAGTTGTGATTTTGCAGTTTACAAGTAGTTTATGCCAGATACTCGTTCGTCAAACACAAAATTATATTTGCCTTATCCGGAACCAGAACGAGTATTTTGGGGTCGTAATACAGACGAGTCAGCCGAGTTTGACACGCTGGATTCAGAAACAAATATTTTTGATGTACCATCAACTAGCAACCCTGTGATTAATTTGGACAGTTTTACCGATTCGGTTGTGTTTGAAACTCAGGAATCACCAGTTGTTCAACCACCACCAGTGGTACTTAATACTCGAGTTGTACCCGCGCTTCTAGTTATACCTGAGGTTCTAGTAGTTCGTCAAATGGCACAACAAGGTCAGAGTATGGCAGAAAGGATGAAGGCCTCCCGAGTAGGCCAGGGTAAAGCTATCAGAGCTCCGTAAGTCACGCATGATTTTGAGATCAAAGGTGTAGTGACCCGAACTTTTCCATGTTTATATATATTAATTGAGATTGATATTTACATGATTAAATGTTTCCAACATGTTAAGCAATCAAACTTGTTAAGACTTGATTAATTGAAATATGTTTCATATAGACAATTGACCACCCAAGTTGACCGGTGATTCACAAACGTTAAAACTTGTAAAAACTATATGATGACATATATATGGATATATATATAGTTAACATGATACTATGATAAGTAAACATATCATTAAGTATATTAACAATGAACTACATATGTAAAAACAAGACTACTAACTTAATAATTTTTAAACGAGACATATATGTAACGATTATTGTTGTAAAGACATTTAATGTATATATATCATATTAAGAGATATTCATACATGATAATATCATGATAATATAATAATTTAAAATCTCATTTGATATTATAAACATTGGGTTAACAACATTTAACAAGATCGTTAACCTAAAGATTTCAAAACAACACTTACATGTAACGACTAACGATGACTTAACGACTCAGTTAAAATGTATATACATGTAGTGTTTTAATATGTATTTATTCACTTTTGAAAGACTTCAATACACTTATCAAAATACTTCTACTTAACAAAAATGCTTACAATTACATCCTCGTTCAGTTTCATCAACAATTCTACTCGTATGCACCCGTATTCGTACTCGTACAATACACAGCTTTTAGATGTATGTACTATTGGTATATACACTCCAATGATCAGCTCTTAGCAGCCCATGTGAGTCACCTAACACATGTGGGAACCATCATTTGGAAACTAGCATGAAATATCTCATAAAATTACAAAAATATGAGTAATCATTCATGACTTATTTACATGAAAACAAAATTACATATCCTTTATATCTAATCCATACACCAACGACCAAAAACACCTACAAACACTTTCATTCTTCAATTTTCTTCATCTAATTGATCTCTCTCAAGTTCTATCTTCAAGTTCTAAGTGTTCTTCATATATTCTACAAGTTCTAGTTACATAAAATCAAGAATACTTTCAAGTTTGCTAGCTCACTTCCAATCTTGTAAGGTGATCATCCAACCTCAAGAAATCTTTGTTTCTTACAGTAGGTTATCATTCTAATACAAGGTAATAATCATATTCAAACTTTGGTTCAATTTCTATAACTATAACAATCTTATTTCAAGTGATGATCTTACTTGAACTTGTTTTCGTGTCATGATTCTGCTTCAAGAACTTCGAGCCATCCAAGGATCCGTTGAAGCTAGATCCATTTTTCTATTTTACAGTAGGTTTATCCAAGGAACTTAAGGTAGTAATGATGTTCATAACATCATTCAATTCATACATATAAAGCTATCTTATTCGAAGGTTTAAACTTGTAATCACTAGAACATAGTTTAGTTAATTCTAAACTTGTTCGCAAATAAAAGTTAATCCTTCTAATTTGACTTTTAAAATCAACTAAACACATGTTCTATATCTATATGATATGCTAACTTAATGATTTAAAACCTGGAAACACGAAAAACACCGTAAAACCGGATTTACGCCGTCGTAGTAACACCGCGGGCTGTTTTGGGTTAGTTAATTAAAAACTATGATAAACTTTGATTTAAAAGTTGTTATTCTGAGAAAATAATTTTTATTATGAACATGAAACTATATCCAAAAATTATGGTTAAACTCAAAGTGGAAGTATGTTTTCTAAAATGGTCATCTAGACGTCGTTCTTTCGACTGAAATGACTACCTTTACAAAAATGACATGTAACTTATTTTTCTGACTATAAACCTATATTTTTTCTGTTTAGATTCATAAAATAGAGTTCAATATGAAACCATAGCAATTTGATTCACTCAAAACGGATTTAAAATGAAGAAGTTATGGGTAAAACAAGATTGGATAATTTTTCTCATTTTAGCTACGTGAAAATTGGTAACAAATCTATTCCAACCATAATCAACTTGTATTATATATTATGTAATCTTGAGATACCATAGACACGTATACAATGTTTCGACCTATCATGTTGACACATCTATATATATTTCGGAACAACCATAGACACTCTATATGTGAATGTTGGAGTTAGCTATACAGGGTTGAGGTTGATTCCAAAATATATATAGTTTGAGTTGTGATCAATACTGAGATACGTATACACTGGGTCGTGGATTGATTCAAGATAATATTTATCGATTTATTTCTGTACATCTAACTGTGGACAACTAGTTGTAGGTTACTAACGAGGACAGCTGACTTAATAAACTTAAAACATCAAAATATATTAAAAGTGTTGTAAATATATTTTGAACATACTTTGATATATATGTATATATTGTTATAGGTTCGTGAATCAACCAGTGGCCAAGTCTTACTTCCCGACGAAGTAAAAATCTGTGAAAGTGAGTTATAGTCCCACTTTTAAAATCTAATATTTTTGGGATGAGAATACATGCAGGTTTTATAAATGATTTACAAAATAGACACAAGTACGTGAAACTACATTCTATGGTTGAATTATCGAAATCGAATATGCCCCTTTTTATTAAGTCTGGTAATCTATGAATTAGGGAACAGACACCCTAATTGACGCGAATCCTAAAGATAGATCTATTGGGCCTAACAAACCCCATCCAAAGTACCGGATGCTTTAGTACTTCGAAATTTATATCATATCCGAAGGGTGTCCCGGAATGATGGGGATATTCTTAAATATGCATCTTGTTAATGTCGGTTACCAGGTGTTCACCATATGAATGATTTTTATCTCTATGTATGGGATGTGTATTGAAATATGAAATCTTGTGGTCTATTATTATGATTTGATATATATAGGTTAAAACTATAACTCACCAACAATTTTGTTGACGTTTTAAGCATTTTTATTCTCAGGTGATTATTAAGAGCTTCCGCTGTCGCATACTTAAATAAGGACGAGATTTGGAGTACATGCTTGTATGATATTGTGTAAAAACTGCATTCAAGAAACTTATTTTGTTGTAACATATTTGTATTGTAAACCATTATGTAATGGTCGTGTGTAAACATGATATTTTAGATTATCATTATTTGATAATCTACGTAAAGCTTTTTAAACCTTTATTGATGAAATAAAGGTTATGGTTTGTTTTAAAATGAATGCAGTCTTTGAAAAAGGTCTCATATAGAGGTCAAAACCTCGCAACAAAATCAATTAATATGGAACGTTTTTAATCAATAAGAACGGGACATTTCAGTTGGTACCCGAGCGTTGGTCTTAGAGAACCAGAATTTTGCATTAGTGTGTCTTATCGAGTTTGTTAGGATGCATTAGTGAGTCTGGACTTCGACCGTGTTTACTTGAAAAATGATTGCTTAACAAATTTGTTGGAAACTATATATTTTTAACATGTGAATATTATGTGATATATTAATCTCTTAACGCGTTTGATATTATGTGATAGATTTCTACCTCTAGAACAAGTCCCATTGACTCACCTAATAATAATGAAGAGTCAAATGTAAATTGGAATGATTCGTGGACTGATTCACAAGTTCCCGAAGAGGAACCGGAAGAAGAGTCGGAACCGGAAGAAGAATCGGAACCGGAAGAAGAATCGGAACCGGATGAAGAAATAGAACCGGTGGGGGAAATAATAAAACGGTTAAGTAAAAGAAAATCCTTAACCAACCGACCAAGGTTAATTATGGTCAATGGTGTTTCCGCCAAGGAAGCAAAATATTGGGAGGATTACCAATTCTCCGATGAATCGGATTCCGACGAGAATTCCGATGATGTTATAGAAATTACCCCAACTGAATTTAAAAAGGCAAAAGAAAATAATAAGGGAAAGGGCATAAAAATAGAGAAATCTAATTCCAACCCCGATGAACTTTATATGTATCGTCAACCCCCGAAGTCCTTAAGTTGTAACAATGACCCGGGAACCTCTAAACCACCAGGTTTTTCTAAACCAATGTGGATAAAGACGGCTCGTATTAGGGGAACATCATATATCCCTAGAAACTTGGCAAAACGAACCAAAACCGAAGAAGAAGAAACAAGCGAGTCGGAATAAGATAGTTGTATTCGTGTGGTGTAATATAAGTAATATAGTGTGCTTATGCTTTATGATATATGTAAAAATTTCTTGTATTAATAAGTATTTTTTTTATGAATCTAACTCTTGTCTATTTTACAGTATAAAAACACAAAATGGATAGACAACCCAATATTTTAAGAGACCTACCCGGAGACATGATTGATGAAATCTTGTCTAGAGTCGGTCAGAATTCTTCGGCACAACTATTTAAGGCGAGATCAGTTTGTAAGACATTCGAAGAACGTTCCAAGAATGCCTTGGTTTATAAAAGGCTTTCGTTCGAAAGATGGGGGATATCACATTGGGAAATCCATAAGTTACGATGTGTTTACTTTGAAGCATATATTGCGGGGAACCCAAATGCTATTTTACGCAATGGGTTAAGAAATTACTTTGACTCAATATATCCGAATATTGGACTTCGTGATTTAGAAAAAGCGGCTAACATGCAACATAAAGAAGCATGTTATGCTTACGGATTAGTAATGTTCTCTTCTCACCAAAGTGAGAACAAGAACATCGGGCTACAACTATTAAACAAAACATTTCCACAAGTGACGGAGTCGGTAATTGGGGTAAGAAATGAGGTTTTTAGATTGTTACGGGACTGTTGGACATTACGTAACCCTCATCCCTTTGACGACGTTACAACACGCTGTCTTATCAATGGCCATAACGGTTATGCTCCACAAGACCAAGGATGGGAAGTAATCCTAGTAAAACCAGAATGCATGACTTGTTTCTGGACGTATGAATTACGTGTCTTTATTGCCTTTGCTGAACGACTTGTGTACTAGCTAGAATTATCTTTACAACCATCTTGTATCAAATTTATTGTGTGCTATATTTCATGCTATATGTAAAATAAGCGGTATTGTAAGTTTGTAAAATATTGTGTAAAAGTTTGAACGCGAAATATTATTATAATCAGTTTTTCATATAGAATTGTAGTAGTTGAATTGTATATTAGCTACTAAGTATGAACTTAACGGGTAGGTACTACCCGAATTTAAACTTATAAAACGCTAATACGAAGAAAAAGCTTTTATAAATGAGTTCATATTATGCTATGAAATACTATTAACTACTCTTAATATTCTGTATGATTAACTTGTTCCATTTGACTATTTTGAAGGAAATGGCACCGACTACTCGACACACCGTGAATATGAATGAAGAGGAATTCCGTACTTTTCTAGCTTCAAACATAGCCGCAGTACAGGCTGCGCTACATACCAACAATAACCTTGGATCTAACAGTACAGGAAATCGTGTAGGATGCACCTACAAAGAATTCACTGCCTGCAAACCTTTGGAATTTGATGGAACCGAAGGACCAATCGGATTGAAACGGTGGACCGAGAAGGTCGAATCGGTGTTTGCCATAAGTAAGTGTACTGAAGAGGACAAAGTGAAGTACGCTACGCATACCTTCACAGGTTCTGCGTTAACATGGTGGAATACCTATCTAGAGCAAGTAGGACAAGACGATGCGTACGCACTACCGTGGTCAGCATTCAAGCACTTGATGAACGAGAAGTACCATCCCAGAAACGAGGTCAATAAGCTCAAGACAGAACTTAGAGGGTTACGAACCCAAGGATTTGATATTACCACGTACGAAAGACGATTCACAGAATTGTGCCTATTGTGTCCGGGAGTATTTGAAGATGAGGAAGAGAAGATCGGCGCGTTTGTGAAAGGATTACCGGAAAGAATCCAAGAAGATATAAGTTCACACGAGCCCGCCTCCATACAACAGGCATGTAGAATGGCTCACAAACTAGTGAACCAGATTGAAGAAAGAATTAAAGAATAGACTGCTGAAGAGGCCAATGTGAAGCAAGTCAAAAGAAAGTGGGAGGAAAACGGTGATAAGAATCACCAATACAATAACAACAACAATTACAACAATAATCGCAACAATTATCCCAACAATCGCAACATCAATCGCAACTACAACAAACGGCCCAACAACAACAACAACAACAACAACAGTAACTACAATAATCATCCCAACAACAATAATAACCGCAATAACAACAACAATCAGAAGCAGCTATGCCAAAGGTGTGAAAAGTATCACTCGGGGTTCTGCACCAAATTTTACAACAAGTGTAAAAGAAATGGTCATAGCGCGGCGAAGTGTGAGGTCTACGGACCAGGGGTTAATAGAACGAAAGGAACAAATGGTGTCGGAATGAGTAATGGCGGAGCAAGTAGTGTCGGAGCAAGTTATGCCAATGTAGTTTGTTATAAATGTGGAAAACCGGGCCACATTATTAGAAATTGCCTGAACCAGGAGAACACGAATGGACAAGGCCGCGGAAGAGTTTTCAATATTAATGCGGCAGAGGCACAGGAAGACCCGGAGCTTGTTACGGGTACGTTTCTTATTGACAATAAATCTGCTTACGTTTTATTTGATTCGGGTGCGGATAGAAGCTATATGAGTAGAGATTTTTGTGCTAAATTAAGTTGTCCATTGACACCTTTGGATAGTAAATTTTTACTCGAATTAGCAAATGGTAAATTAATTTCAGCAGATAATATATGTCGGAATCGAGAAATTAAACTGGTTAGCGAAACATTTAAGATTGATTTGATACCAGTAGAGTTAGGGAGTTTTGATGTGATAATCGGTATGGACTGGTTGAAAGAAGTAAAAGCAGAGATCGTTTGTTACAAAAATGCAATTCGCATTATACGAGAAAAAGGAAAACCCTTAATGGTGTACGGAGAAAAGGGCAACACGAAGCTACATCTTATTAGTAATTTGAAGGCACAAAAACTAATAAGAAAAGGTTGCTATGCTGTTCTAGCACACGTCGAGAAAGTACAAACTGAAGAAAAGAGCATCAATGATGTTCCCATTGCAAAAGAATTTCCCGATGTATTTCCGAAAGAATTACCGGGATTACCCCCACATCGATCCGTTGAATTTCAAATAGATCTTGTACCAGGAGCTGCACCAATAGCTCGTGCTCCTTACAGACTCGCACCCAGCAAGATGAAAGAACTGCAAAGCCAATTACAAGAACTTTTAGAGCGTGGTTTCATTCGACCAAGCACATCACCGTGGGGAGCTCCTGTTTTGTTTGTCAAGAAGAAAGATGCTACATTCAGGTTGTGTATCGACTACCGAGAGTTGAACAAACTTACCATCAAGAACCGCTACCCACTACCGAGAATCGACGACTTATTTGATCAACTACAAGGCTCGTCTGTTTATTCAAAGATTGACTTACGTTCCGGGTATCATCAAATGCGGGTGAAAGAAGATGATATTCCAAAGACTGCTTTCAGAACATGTTACGGTCATTACGAGTTTATGGTCATGCCGTTTGGTTTAACTAATGCACCAGCTGTGTTCATGGACCTTATGAACTGAGTGTGTGGACCATACCTTGACAAGTTTGTCATTGTTTTCATTGATGACATACTTATTTACTCAAAGAATGACCAAGAACACGGTGAACATTTGAGAAAGGTGTTAGAAGTATTGAGGAAGGAAAAATTGTACGCTAAGTTTTCAAAGTGTGCATTTTGGTTAGAAGAAGTTCAATTCCTCGGTCACATAGTGAACAAAGAAGGTATTAAGGTGGATCCGGCAAAGATAGAAACTGTTGAAAAGTGGGAAACCCCAAAAACTCCAAAACACATACGCCAGTTTTTAGGACTAGCTGGTTACTATAGAAGGTTCATCCAAGACTTTTCCAGAATAGCAAAACCCTTGACTGCATTAACGCATAAAGGGAAGAAATTTGAATGGAATGATGAACAAGAGAAAGCGTTTCAGTTATTGAAGAAAAAGCTAACTACGGCACCTATATTGTCATTGCCTGAAGGGAATGATGATTTTGTGATTTATTGTGACGCATCAAAGCAAGGTCTCGGTTGTGTATTAATGCAACGAACGAAGGTGATTGCTTATGCGTCTAGACAATTGAAGATTCACGAACAAAATTATACGACGCATGATTTGGAATTAGGCGCGGTTGTTTTTCATTAAAGACTTGGAGGCACTACTTATATGGGGTCAAAAGTATTATATATACCGACCACAAAAGTCTTCAACACATATTTAATCAGAAACAACTGAATATGAGGCAGCGTAGGTGGATTAAATTATTGAATGATTACGACTTTGAGATTCGTTACCACCCGGGGAAGGCAAATGTGGTAGCCGATGCCTTGAGCAGGAAGGACAGAGAACCCATTCGAGTAAAATCTATGAATATAATGATTCATAATAACCTTACTACTCAAATAAAGGAGGCGCAACAAGGAGTTTTAAAAGAGGGAAATTTAAAGGATGAAATACCCAAAGGATCAGAGAAGCATCTTAATATTCGGGAAGACGGAACCCGGTATAGGGCTGAAAGGATTTGGGTACCAAAATTTGGAGATATGAGAGAAATGGTACTTAGAGAAGCTCATAAAACCAGATACTCAATACATCCTGGAACGGGGAAGATGTACAAGGATCTCAAGAAACATTTTTGGTGGCCGGGTATGAAAGCCGATGTTGCTAAATACGTAGGAGAATGTTTGACGTGTTCTAAGGTCAAAGCTGAGCATCAGAAACCATCAGGTCTACTTCAACAACCCAAAATCCCGGAATGGAAATGGGAAAACATTACCATGGATTTCATCACTAAATTGCCAAGGACTGCAGGTGGTTTTAATACTATTTGGGTAATAGTTGATCGTCTCACCAAATCAGCACACTTCCTGCCAATAAGAGAAGATGACAAGATGGAGAAGTTAGCACGACTGTATTTGAAGGAAGTCGTCTCCAGACATGGAATACCAATCTCTATTATCTCTGATAGGGATGGCAGATTTATTTCAAGATTCTGGCAGACATTACAGCAAGCATTAGGAACTCGTCTAGACATGAGTACTGCCTATCATCCACAAACTGATGGGCAGAGCGAAAGGACGATACAAACGCTTGAAGACATGCTACGAGCATGTGTTATTGATTTTGGAAACAGTTGGGATCGACATCTACCGTTAGCAGAATTTTCCTACAACAACAGCTACCATTCAAGCATTGAGATGGCGCCGTTTGAAGCACTTTATGGTAGAAAGTGCAGGTCTCCGATTTGTTGGAGTGAAGTGGGGGATAGACAGATTACGGGTCCGGAGATTATACAAGAAACTACCGAGAAGATCATCCAAATTCAACAACGGTTGAAAACCGCCCAAAGTCGACAAAAGAGCTACGCTGACATTAAAAGAAAAGATATAGAATTTGAAATTGGAGAGATGGTCATGCTTAAAGTTGCACCTTGGAAAGGCGTTGTTCGATTTGGTAAACGAGGGAAATTAAATCCAAGGTATATTGGACCATTCAAGATTATTGATCGTGTCGGACCAGTAGCTTACCGACTTGAGTTACCTCAACAACTCGCGACTGTACATAACACTTTCCACGTCTCGAATTTGAAGAAATGTTTTGCTAAAGAAGATCTCACTATTCCGTTAGATGAAATCCAAATCAACGAAAAACTCCAATTCATCGAAGAACCCGTCGAAATAATGGATCGTGAGGTTAAAAGACTTAAACAAAACAAGATACCAATTGTTAAGGTTCGATGGAATGCTCGTAGAGGACCCGAGTTCACCTGGGAGCGTGAAGATCAGATGAAGAAGAAATACCCGCATCTATTTCCAGAAGATTCGTCAACACCTTCAACAGCTTAAAATTTCGGGACGAAATTTATTTAACGGGTAGGTACTGTAGTGACCCGAACTTTTCCATGTTTATATATATTAATTGAGATTGATATTTACATGATTAAATGTTTCCAACATGTTAAGCAATCAAACTTGTTAAGACTTGATTAATTGAAATATGTTTCATATAGACAATTGACCACCCAAGTTGACCGGTGATTCACGAACGTTAAAACTTGTAAAAACTATATGATGACATATATATGGATATATATATAGTTAACATGATACTATGATAAGTAAACATATCATTAAGTATATTAACAATGAACTACATATGTAAAAACAAGACTACTAACTTAATGATTTTTAAACGAGACATATATGTAACGATTATCGTTGTAAAGACATTTAATGTATATATATCATATTAAGAGATATTCATACATGATAATATCATGATAATATAATAATTTAAAATCTCATTTGATATTATAAACATTGGGTTAACAACATTTAACAAGATCGTTAACCTAAAGATTTCAAAACAACACTTACATGTAACGACTAACGATGACTTAACGACTCAGTTAAAATGTATATACATGTAGTGTTTTAATATGTATTTATACACTTTTGAAAGACTTCAATACACTTATCAAAATACTTCTACTTAACAAAAATGCTTACAATTACATCCTCGTTCAGTTTCATCAACAATTCTACTCGTATGCACCCGTATTCGTACTCGTACAATACACAGCTTTTAGATGTATGTACTATTGGTATATACACTCCAATGATCAGCTCTTAGCAGCCCATGTGAGTCACCTAACACATGTGGGAACCATCATTTAGCAACTAGCATGAAATATCTCATAAAATTACAAAAATATGAGTAATCATTCATGACTTATTTACATGAAAACAAAATTACATATCCTTTATATCTAATCCATACACCAACGACCAAAAACACCTAAAAACACTTTCATTCTTCAATTTTCTTCATCTAATTGATCTCTCTCAAGTTCTATCTTCAAGTTTTAAGTGTTCTTCATATATTCTACAAGTTCTAGTTACATAAAATCAAGAATACTTTCAAGTTTGCTAGCTCACTTCCAATCTTGTAAGGTGATCATCCAACCTCAAGAAATCTTTGTTTCTTACAGTAGGTTATCATTCTAATACAAGGTAATAATCATATTCAAACTTTGGTTCAATTTCTATAACTATAACAATCTTATTTCAAGTGATGATCTTACTTGAACTTGTTTTCGTGTCATGATTCTGCTTCAAGAACTTCGAGCCATCCAAGGATCCGTTGAAGCTAGATCCATTTTTCTCTTTCCCAGTAGGTTTATCCAAGGAAATTAAGGTAGTAATGATGTTCATAACATCATTCAATTCATACATATAAAGCTATCTTATTCGAAGGTTTAAACTTGTAATCACTAGAACATAGTTTAGTTAATTCTAAACTTGTTCGCAAACAAAAGTTAATCCTTCTAACTTGACTTTTAAAATCAACTAAACACATGTTCTATATCTATATGATATGCTAACTTAATGATTTAAAACCTGGAAACACGAAAAACACCGTAAAACCGGATTTACGCCGTCGTAGTAACACCGCGGACTGTTTTGGGTTAGTTAATTAAAAACTATGATAAACTTTGATTTAAAAGTTGTTATTCTGAGAAAATAATTTTTATTATGAACATGAAACTATATCCAAAAATTATGGTTAAACTCAAAGTGGAAGTATGTTTTCTAAAATGGTCATCTAGACGTCGTTCTTTCGACTGAAATGACTACCTTTACAAAAATGACTTGTAACTTATTTTTCCGACTATAAACCTATACTTTTTCTGTTTAGATTCATAAAATAGAGTTCAATATGAAACCATAGCAATTTGATTCACTCAAAACGGATTTAAAATGAAGAAGTTATGGGTAAAACAAGATTGGATAATTTTTCTCATTTTAGCTACGTGAAAATTGGTAACAAATCTATTCCAACCATAACTTAATCAACTTGTATTATATATTATGTAATCTTGAGATACCATAGACACGTATACAATGTTTCGACCTATCATGTTGACACATCTATATATATTTCGGAACAACCATAGACACTCTATATGTGAATGTTGGAGTTAGCTATACAGGGTTGAGGTTGATTCCAAAATATATATAGTTTGAGTTGTGATCAATACTGAGATACGTATACACTGGGTCGTGGATTGATTCAAGATAATATTTATCGATTTATTTCTGTACATCTAACTGTGGACAACTAGTTGTAGGTTACTAACGAGGACAGCTGACTTAATAAACTTAAAACATCAAAATATATTAAAAGTGTTGTAAATATATTTTGAACATACTTTGATATATATGTATATATTGTTATAGGTTCGTGAATCAACCAGTGGCCAAGTCTTACTTCCCGACGAAGTAAAAATCTGTGAAAGTGAGTTATAGTCCCACTTTTAAAATCTAATATTTTTGGGATGAGAATACATGCAGGTTTTATAAATGATTTACAAAATAGACACAAGTACGTGAAACTACATTCTATGGTTGAATTATCGAAATCGAATATGCCCCTTTTTATTAAGTCTGGTAATCTATGAATTAGGGAACAGACACCCTAATTGACGCGAATCCTAAAGATAGATCTATTGGGCCTAACAAACCCCATCCAAAGTACCGGATGCTTTAGTACTTCGAAATTTATATCATATCCGAAGGGTGTCCCGGAATGATGGGGATATTCTTAAATATGCATCTTGTTAATGTCGGTTACCAGGTGTTCACCATATGAATGATTTTTATCTCTATGTATGGGATGTGTATTGAAATATGAAATCTTGTGGTCTATTATTATGATTTGATATATATAGGTTAAACCTATAACTCACCAACAATTTTGTTGACGTTTTAAGCATGTTTATTCTCAGGTGATTATTAAGAGCTTCCGCTGTCGCATACTTAAATAAGGACGAGATTTGGAGTCCATGCTTGTATGATATTGTGTAAAAACTGCATTCAAGAAACTTATTTTGTTGTAACATATTTGTATTGTAAACCATTATGTAATGGTCGTGTGTAAACATGATATTTTAGATTATCATTATTTGATAATCCACGTAAAGCTTTTTAAACCTTTATTGATGAAATAAAGGTTATGGTTTGTTTTAAAATGAATGCAGTCTTTGAAAAACGTCTCATATAGAGGTCAAAACCTTGCAACGAAATCAATTAATATGGAACGTTTTTAATCAATAAGAACGGGACATTTCAAAAGGCCTCATTATCAGTTTGATTGGGTCAAAATGTCAGTTTGGAGGGGAACCACAAGAGGATGCTAACGAGCATCTTCGAATTTTTCTGCAGATCTGTGGGTTGTTCAAGTTCAGTAATGTCCATGATCACGTTATCTAATTGAAGCTTTTCCCATGGTCACTCAAGGGGGAAGCTAGAGTTTGGTTGGACAGTCAACCTGAGGGTACATTTGAAGATTGGAACACTTTGATGGAAAAATTCTTGAGCAAGTACTTTCCTGCATCCAAAGCTACTCGAATTCAACAAGAAATTTCTCAGTTTCGTCAAAAGCCTAACGAGACTCTTTATGATGCTTGGAATTGCTTCAGCTGTTTGTTGGGATCTTGTCCTCAACACGGGTTAGATGCCTTTGCCAAGGTACAAACCTTTTATAAGGGGTGTACCATTAGTACTCGTGTCACTATTGATCAAGCAGCAGGAGGTAGTCTCATGAACAAAACCGAACATGAGGCTTACGAGATTATTGAAAAGCATGCTGAATACTCTCATGAGTGGCATGAGGATAATGATTTAGGTCGTTCCTCTTCTTCAGTCACAAGCGCTGATGCTTACGATGATTTTGGTTCGATTAATGCAAAATTGGATAAGTTTAGGAGACACTTAGAGAAGCTGGACAAAGACATCCATGATATGAAAGTTGGGTGTGAATTCTGTGGTGGGCTTCATTTGGCTAAGGATTGTGACATGGGTTTGACTATGAATCAGAAAGAAGAGATTGCCTTTATTAGTCAACAGAACAACAATCAGTTTCACGGAATAGCTCAGTTCAACAGAATTTTCAATAATCCTTATAATCCTCAAGGAAATCAGGGTTCGAGGTTTCAACCGAGTTCTAGTGGGGGTATCCAACAACAAGCTCCAGGGTATTTCCAAAATCCCCAAGTTTAGGAAAAGAAGTCTAATCTAGAAAGTATGTTGGAGAAGATTATGGTGTCTCAAACTTAGTTCATTACTACTGTTACTCAAACAAACGAGAAGAATGACCAAATGTTTCAAAAACAACAAGCCGTTATTCAGAATTTAGAGAAACAGACTGGTCAAATTGCTAATTAGAGGAATCTGAGGAAACCGGGGGAGTTACCAAGTAACACTAATACTAACCTGAAGAGTGGTCACGTTAATGCTATCACCACCCGTAGTGGTTTAGCATATGATCCACCGAAGAAGCCCGATGAGTATGATTTGCGAGTTTCGTTAGTAAAAGAGAGTGGGCTGGTGGTTGTTAGTGAACCGGAGGGGGAAAAGGAGCCGGAACAGGTGATTGAGAAGGTTATAAAGGTACTGGAGATTGTTGCTGCTAAACTGGTAGTCAAATATTATCAACCACCGCTCCCATTCCCGAGGAAGCAGAGATTAGAGAAGCTGAAGGCTGAAAAGTCCAAGTTTATGGACTTGATTAAAAAAGTTAACATAAATATGCCTTTTATTGATTGGATTGCAGGTGTGCCAAAGTATGCAAGGTTTCTTAAGGATTTGCTCACTAATAGGAAAACGTTAGAGAACGTATCTTCAGTAAAGCTGAATACCGCATGCTCGGCGGTAGTTGCAAACAAGCTTCCCGAGAAGCTTGAGGATCCTGAAAGTTTCACCATCCCTTGTTTACTTGGTAACCTAGATTCTATGAGGGCATTGGCAGATTTGGGAGCTAGCATAAATTTGATGCCTTACTTTATTTATTTAAAGCTAGACCCCGGGGAGTTAAAACCCACTCGTATGGATATTCAACTAGCTGACCGCTCTATTAAATTCCCTCACGAAATTATAGAGAATATGCTAGTTAAGACCGGGTCGTTGGTTTTCCCGGCCGATTTTGTGGTATTGGATATGGAAGTGGATGAAAGGATTCCACTTATTTTGGGTCGGCCATTTTTTAATACTGCTAGGTGTATCATTGATGTTTATGGCCAACAATTGACCCTCAGGATAGATGACTTGAGTGCAACATTCTCAATCGACCATGCTTTAAAATACCCTACATATACCGATGATACATGTTATTTTCTTGTCAATGTGGATGTCAAGTCTGAGTTTTTACAGGAATTCCCAGAGTTACAGGGTTCGGGTAAATGTTCATTGGTTGAAATTAATGAGGATTTGCAGGTTGAAGAGGTGGATATTTTGACTGCCTTGATGGAAAACGGCTATGAGCCGACTGAGGAAGAGTTCAAGGAACTCGATCGTGATGTTGATTACCGGAGCAAGTCTTCGATTGAAGAACCTCCAGAGTTAGAATTGAAGCCACTTCCAGACCATTTGAAATACGCTTATTTGCAGGAGGAATCTAAGCTTCCGATAATTATTTCTTCTTCTCTTACTACATGTCAGAAATCTGAGCTTGTAACCATGCTTAAGGCCCATAAACCGGCCATTGCGTGGAAAATTCATGACATCAAGGGTATTAGTCCCTCCAACTGCACCTACAAAATTCTCATGGAGGATAACTCCAAACCTGTGGTGCAACGCCAAAGGAGGTTGAACCCTTACATGCAAGATGTCGTAAAGAAAGAGATTATAAAGCTTCTTGATGCAGGTCTTATTTACCCGATTTCTGACAGTCTGTGGATAAACTCGGTACATTGTGTACCTAAGAAAGGTGGTATGAATGTTACCACCAATGATAAAAATGAGCTAATTTCCACTTGGACTGTCACGGGGTGGCGTGCTTGTATTGACTATCGAAAGTTGAACGACGCCACACGCAAAGACCATTTCCCGTTACCTTTCATGGACTAAATGCTGGAGAGTTTAGCGGGAAACAACTTTTATTGTTTTCTTGATGGTTTTTCGGGCTATTTCTAAATTCCTATCTCGCCCGAGGACCAAGAGAAAACCACTTTTACATGCCCGTATGGCACATTCTCATACCGTCGCATGCCCTTTGGCCTTTGTAACGCTCTGACCACTTTTCAAAGGTGCATGATGGCCATATTCCATGATATGATAGAAGATTGCATGGAGTTTTTCATGGATGACTTTTCGGTTTTTGGTGACACTTTCGATTCATGCCCTTCTTAATTTAGAAAGGATGTTGGAAAGGTGTGAAAAATCTAATCTTGTGCTCAACTCGGAAAAGTGCCATTTCATGGTACAAGAGGGCATAGTCCTCGGGCACAAGATCTCTAAGAATGGTATTGAGGTGGATCCCGCGAAGGTAACTGCTATTAAAAACCTTCCACCTCCTACCGATGTCAAGGGTGTTCGGATTTTTCTCGGGCACGCCTTTTTTTACCGACGATTCATTAAGGATTTTTACAAAATCGCTAACCCGATGAACAAACTCCTCAAAAAGGACATACCTTGGGACTTCTCCGAAAAGTGCCAAAAGGCATTCGAACTTCTTAAAGAGAAACTCCTCAATGCACCTATCATAATTGCTCCGAATTGGTCTCTTTCGTTCAAGCTTGTGTGTGATGCATCCGATTTTGCTGTTGGCGTTGTTTTAGGCCAAAGGGTCGAGAAACATTTCCGACCCATTTATTATGCAAGCAAGACCTTGCAAGGAGCACATTTAAACTATACTACCACTGGGAAAGAGCTCCTTGATGTGGTCTTTTCATTCGATGAATTCCAGTCCTACTTAGTTTTATCAAAGACTATTGACTATTGTTTTTACGGACCACTCAGCTTTGAAGTACCTATTCTTGAAACCGGATGCCAAACCTCGATTACTTAGATGGATCTTGCTTTTGCAAGAATTCGATATCGAGATCCGGGATAAGAAGGGTGCTGAGAATCTTGCGGCCGATCACTTATCTAGACTCGAGAATCTGAATCTCGAAGTCCTTCATGAGTCAAGTATTCACGATGATTTTCCCGATGAGTATCTAATGAAGGTAGAAAAGGTGGACGAGCCATGGTATGTGGACATTGCTAATTATCTTGTTGGGGGGTTCTTGAAGAAAGGGTGGTCACATCAAAAGAGGAAGAAATTCTTCAGTGACCTTAAGCACTATTTCTGGGAAGATCCTTATCTTTTTCATTGTTGTTCAGATGGAATTATCCGAAGGTGCGTTTCCGGTGAGGAATGCACTCGTATTTTGTTGAAGTGCCATCTTGGCGCTACGGGTGGGCATTTTGGTCCCCAAATCACGGGGAAGAAGGTGTATGAGGCCGGTTTATATTGGACTAGTATTTTTAAGGATGCCTATGCCGTTTGCAAATCATGTGATGCTTGTTAACGGGCCGAAAAAGTCACCAAATGTGACAAAATGCCTTAACAAAGTATCCAAGTATGCGAGGTGTTTGATGTTTGGGGCATTGATTTTATGGGCCCGTTTCCTAAATCTCATAATTATCTTTACATACTCATTGCAATCAGTTACGTGTCTAAATGGGCGGAGGCAAAACCTCTCCCTACTAACGATGCACGAATTGTAATCACATTCTTGATGGGGCTTTTTACCCATTTTAGTACTCCGAAGGCCCTTATTAGTGATAGGGGCACCCACTTTTGCAATGCGCAAATGGAAAAAGGTTTTGAAACGATATGGAGTGATCTACAAAGTTTCTACCTCTTACCACCCGCAAACTAGTGGGCACGTGGAGAACAACAACCGGTCTCTTAAACGAATTCTTGAAAAGACTGTTGGTTCAAATCCTAAGGAATGGTCCAACAAACTCGATGATGCATTGTGGGCGTTTCGTACCGCCTACAAGACTCATATCGGGACCACTCCTTTTCGCATAGTTTATGGTAAAGCATGTCATCTCCCTTTGAAGATCGAGCACAAAGCACATTGGACTCTTAGGCCATGCAATCTTGATTATCATGAGGCGGGTCGGCTTCGGTTGACCCAATAGAATGAATTAGATGAGTTGAGGCAAGATTCCTACGAGAAATTGCTCATCTATAAGGAGAAGATGAAGAGGTTGCATGACAATTGGATCAAAAGTATGAAAGAATTTAAGGAAGGCGACCGTATTCTTCTGTATAATTCACATTTCAAATTGTCACCGGGAAAGCTCAAGTCCCATTGGTCGGGACCGTTCGTGGTTAGGAAGGTGTACCCATATGGTACGGTAGAGTTGTTTACCTCTAATGGTGAAGGTTTTAAGGTGAATGGCCACCGGGTCAAACACTACGTGGATGGTCCCCTTGAAATCGAAGAAGAGGTTACCCTCGACTTCGATCCGAAAGATTATTAATTTTGGGGGACGAGTCGAGTGAACGAGTAGGAAATAAACTTCACAATGTTGTATTTTTATGTATTATTTTGTATATTTGCTTTGGGTAAACGTGCATGATGATCATTGGGTCGTGTGGCCTAGTTGTTAATTGGACTTAACGATTGTGAACGTGAGTTTTTGAAAAAGAAAAAAAATTTAAACCACCATCTAAGGGCGCGTCGCGGCTAAATGGGGGCGCGGTGCATCTCTAAGAGTAAATTGCAAACAGTCGTTTTTAGGAGAAAAGTTACCATCACCACACAGATATAGACGCGTCGCGGCTAAATGGGGCCGCGGCGCGGCTACACGTTATAATTGCAAACAGGCATTTTTGAAGAAGTTGGCATCTGATTACAAAGGGAGGCACGACACGCCTATGGAAGGCCGCAGCGCGGCATGTCTATGAGTTTGATTTTTTTCGGCCGGGTAAAATAAGAGCAAAATGGGTCAAACCCGACCCCAATACCTAAACCCGACGGTTTTTATGATTATTTAGGGTTATATGCAGTCTACAAAACACATTTTATCATTCTAACACATATAAGCTTCCAATTTCTCTCTAAACCCTAATCTATAATCTTTGATCTTTGCTTAATTACTTCCTCCAATCTCTAATCCATGGCTAACAAGGTCCAATTTTATCTTTCTTTCTCTTTTTCTTACCTAATTACATGCTTGATTGATGTTTAATTTCGGATTAGGTTTTGAATTAGTGTGGGGTTGTAAATTTTGGTCTTGTATGCCTAAATTAATCATGGGTTTTTGTTGAATATGATTAGTATGTATGAAATCCATGATCTTTTTGTGTTTTCGATACATGTCTTTGATTCTAGGGTTTATGGGTGAGTTAAATTCGAATTAGAGATGATTAATTGGGGAAAATTGGTCATGGGTTTTGTTTGAATTGGATTTTCTTGAATGATAAGTGTGGGGTGTGTTAATTTGGCCGGGTCATTTGTGTTTTAGTTTTAATTGAATGGCATGATTGTGACAACCCGGAAATTTCTGACCAAATTTAAACTTAATCTTTATATGTTTCCGGCACGAAAGCAAAGTCTGTAATATTGAGTCTCAAAAGTTTTGGAATTATATTCATGTAATCAATTACCCTTTTGACTGTGCTCGATGATTCACGAACATTTATGTGCATATAGATATTTATATATAATATATAGTTATATTAATTGAAAATGTAAGTATTAGATGTATAATATATTACATGAACATATTGTTTCAATATATGTTTAATATATTTATTGACGGAATTAAAAGATAATCTCAAATGATTGAATTATTAGATATATTGTGATATGATTACGGGTCTCTGTTATGAGGTCCACTATGATTTAAGAAATCTATTCTTTTTAACGGTATTCGGAAAAATGGTTGATGCTATGCGAGGTGTATATGAAATAGTTTATATTTTACTAGGAAATACTATTAAATATGATACAATTTTACACAAGATATTTATTTATTTATAGAATGGATATACCTAAACCTTGCTACAACACTTATAGGCAGTGTACCTAATCGTACAGTAGTGTAGTTTTTAGTAAGTCCGGTTCGTTCCACAGGGAAATCTTTTAAACAAAGCTTAACGCTATATTAGTTTTAATTTATAAAAATACAAATATATATATATATATATATATATATATATATATATATATATATATATATATATATATATATATATATATATATATATATATATATATATATATATATATATATATATATATATATATATATATATATATATATATATATATATATATATAAGTAATATTATTATTATAAAAGGAGTTTTTACCATTTAATGACCGGTTTGTCAATTTTTAAAACTTTAGTCGCAGTTAAAACCTAATGTAAAATATTAAATAAATAAAAGACTTAATTTAAAGCGTAAAGTAAATAACGATAATGAAATTGCGAATAATAAAAGTGCGATAAAATAAAATTGCGATAATTAAAAAGTGCGATAATTAAAAGTGCAATTACATACAATGACAATAAATAAAAATGTGATAATTAGAAGTGCAATTAAATATGAAAATAAAGGAATTATGCTTATTTAAACTTCCATAATCATGATGTTTGACGTGTTGATTTTAGTTTATTCCCAAGGGTTAATTGTTCTTTGTCCTGTATTATTTAATATGTCCGTCTGGTTTTTGTCCATAACAGTCCATCAGTCATAAATATAAAGTGCGAGTATCCTCGTCAAATTACCCTTATATCCGAAGTCAAATATTCTAACTAATTGGGGACTTAAACTATAACAAGGTCTTAATACTTTGTTTAATAATTACACCATGATATCGACTGCGTGTAACCCAAGGTTTTAATACTTTGTTATCAATTATGCCAAGTGTCCTTGTACATAATTTCACCCCAGTTTTAATAATTCCATAGACTATTAATCCATTCCCGTGTCCGGTTAAATGAACGATTATTCGTACATATAAATATCCCGCCCATCGTGTCCGATCGAGTGTATATGGTTATTTATAGGGACGTCCAATTGTAAATCTTTATATTAAAATTAACAAACTATCATTTAGTTAAACAAATATAAAGCCCATTAATAGCCCATAGTCTAATTTCCACAAGTGTCGTTCTTTTGTCCAAACCCTAATTATGGTACAAAGCCCAATTACCCAATTTTAGTATTTAGCCCAACATCATGATTACTTCGTTTTAAATATGCATAATAATAACTTAGCTACGAGACATTAATGTAAAAAGGTTGAACATAACTTACAATGATTAAAAATAGCGTACCGTTACACGGACAGAATTTCGACTTACACCCTTACAACATTCGCTAACATACCCTTATTATTGGAAATTAAAATTAAAATTAAATTATAAATATATATACATATACGTTGATGAATGAGGAGAATAAGATGTGTTATATGATGCTCCAAACTGCGAATTTTATAGGCCTGTGAACTGAAAAAGAGGCTCATGCGATCGCATGAGTTTTGCCCTTCAAGGCCATGCGATCGCATGGCCAGCTGGGGAGGCTCACATGTGGTTGTTTTCTTCTGCCGATTGTTTTATAATATAATATAATATATATATTAATTTTAAGAATTAATTATATATTATATTATATTCATGTGCATAGTTGACTTGTAATTTTTAGTCCGTTGCGTCGAGCGTTGAGAGTTAACTCTGGTCCCAGTTCCGGATTTTCGAACGTACTTGCGTATAATTTAATATCTTGTACTTTGCGTTTCGCGTCTTGTACTCTTGTAATTTTGAGACGTTTCTCATCAATAATTGGAACCTCTTTGATTGTACTTTTGAGCTTTTTGGTCGTCTGCGTCTTCAATTCATCGAATCTGTCTTTTGTCTTCACCTTTTATTATTTAAACGAATATCACTTGTAAATGGAACAATTGCAACTAAAATCTTATCTTTCTTGAGGGATAATGCTATGAAATATATGTTCGTTTTTAGCATTATCAAATATTCCCACACTTGAGCGTTGCTTGTCCTCAAGCAATATAGTCTTGAAATATACTAGAATCACTTCTTTATTCTTCACACTTTGTACATCAGTGATTTCTATACGGCGGTATAAACAATGGTAGTAACGATGTGGTTTAAAGTCCCACATGACTATAAAATTTAGATCCTTTAAGGAAATTGGATCTTTATGAAAACATTTGATCTTTTTGGAAAATTCAATCTAGTTTTTTTTTTTTTTTTTTTTTTTTTTTTTTTTTTTTTTTACCCTAGATAAGTTTTCCGGAATAACCCTTCACCGATGTTAGCAAAATATTTTTGTGGGTTTGGTGGGTTTCAGATTTGAAAATTTTAGCTCAAAACTTGTGTATTTGTGTCACCCACTTGCTAAACTTGTATTGGGAAAGCAACACGTCCAATATACTTGTTCCGTATATTACCTTTCGGTAAACTACCGTCCGGTTGTAAAGGAAAGCGTTGAACAAGCAACTGTTAAGGCAATGTCCCCTGACATGCTTTTAATTATGGTTTATAATGTGTCGGACGCAATTACTATCCTTTGTAGGAGCAATAGTAAAGCTCACCCTTATAATTTTCCGGTCTGACACAAGGTCTTGTCTTTGACCATTCTATGCAACTACCGTTCTTACGGTTGACACCCGATTTGGTTCAGGTGACCTAATGAATTCTAGGTGAATTCCTAGGATTTTACGTTCAATGGTAATGAACGCATTGAAAATAGGTTTTCAGAAAACAAATCGGTTTGTAATTTTGATCAAAATATTTTCTCGTTCAAGCTCGAGTTTAGATATCATCGAATTCCATGAGTTTGTAATTCTCAATCTTTAAGGTCAATCTCAAGGATTGAGTAATATCAGTCTTAAAAGCTGATTTTTGATCTTTAAAGGAGATTAGCCTTTCTGGGGATCTGATTCATTAGTCTTATCCAGCTAATTTGCACGGCGTCCTCCCCATTTTACAAGACAGATCCTCTCATGGTTAGGATAAGTCTGACCACTTGGCGACCCTGTTTGATTCTGAGGTCCGTGGATTTCCTGCTGATTTTAGAGATGACTTTTCTAGATTTTTCGTCAACCTACAGCTGGTCTGGACGACAACTTCATGACCTAAATCAAGAGGCGCGTTTCTTTTTCGGAAGACTTTACTTCATTTTAACGATGGAATTGATTCATCGTGTAGATCCATCTTTCTTTCAAAAATATGTGACTTATGTTTTAAATAACTTGGTAAATTTTCCCACACTTGGCTTTTATTTTCTTTTATTTGCCTTTTTATTGTCCTCTATTCCATTTTAAATGAATTCTAACATTTTGATTTGTTTTCAATTTATGTCCTTTCCGAGGTAACAATAATTTCAGTGTTAACACCTAGTTTTATTGTTCATAAATATGTATAAACATGATTTTGAATTCATTTAATTGAAAATTTTGAAAATTTTTACTAGAATTGGGTAGTCAGTATATAAGACTAGGGCTGTTCTTTATTATCAGAGAGCACTAGATTCTAATACAACTACTGCGTTACTAGTATTTTTAATGATAACCAAGTGTTTAAGTTAAAAATTTTAAAATCCGAAAGAATTTAACCCCTTCCCACACTTAAGATCTTGCAATGCCCTCATTTGCAAAAAATCAGTAACAATTTAAATTATTGAAGGTGATTAGCGTAGAAAAATGATTAAATTTTACCAAAGTTTTCAAACATATTGGCGTTTGTTTGCTGAATGATAAATGGTGCACATCATTTGTTCATTCCGTCTTGTTGTTACGTCACATTTATTTTTCATCTTGTCGTCAAAATTACTAGCTTTTGCTGAACTTAATGCCAGTCTTTGAAAATGCGCGGTTTTACCCTGTTTTGTACAATCGACAATATACATACATACAAATATAAACATGCATGGCAATTTGAAATGGGACTTAATATCCCACTTTCAAATCCTAAATGTGAAATATTAGTACACAATAATAATAAAAATGATAAAAATTACATAAATATATCCAATAACATAAGTTTAAACATGAATAATTAAAAAGATAAAAACATAAAAATAACCAATGGAACTAAATCAGTCTGGATAGGGTTCCAGTTCATCTCGTCCGGTGGGTTCCATTGTTGGTTATAGGTGTTCTGATAGGCTTGTTTATAGTCATACCGGTTAAAGGGTGGTCTGATGTCGGGGATGTGTGGCGGAAAATGAGCAGGTCGAGTAGGCACGTAATTATTTGGTACCTGATATGATAGCTGGCTCATGATTTGGTGCTGATGAACTAACAAGCTATCGTGTTGGCGTCGCCTATAATCCTCGTATACTCGCTCGGAGTTCCACTACTCATACATACTATGTCTGGCCGCGCTCGTCATTGCTTCCTCATCTATACGAACGTGGACGTCAAGAATAGCATCTCGAAAGACATCCCTAATGTCTTCCGCTTCCTCCATTTCCTTGTCTGAGCCTCTCTCTACCTGAGGATGATTACCTTCATAGGGTAATGCCTGGTTGCGTCTACTCTTCAATACCTTAGCACCCATATAAACTCGCAATCCTATGGTCTCATCATGTTCTCTACAAATCTGTAATTGACCCCCTTGGTTCCTATCAACACCTAAATACTCTCCAATGAGAGTAAAAAAAATACCTCCTCCTATTATACTCCCGTCCTGCATTCCTTCTACCATTTTAGATAAATAAAAACCAACACAGTAAGGGATATTAACAAAGCTTCTCGGGTCTCGAATACACTTTAGGTAAAATAAATCATGTAAGGTCATTTTCTCCTTATTGTGACCTCTCTGTGTAATCGAGTTAGCCAAAAATCTATGAATTACACGAAGCTCGGCTTTGTTAATATGTAAGTAGGAGTGTTTTCCTCCCAGTGTAAAAACATTATAGTTTGACATACGCCTCCAAACGGCGTTTGCGTCAAAGTTCCTATCTACCCTTTCACCACGATAAATCAAACTCATACAATCGGGTAGTAGTAATTCACTAGGAGTGTAAATATGTAATGCCCTTGCCATGTCCATCATGGACATTCTGTACATCCTACCGCCAAGGATAAATCTAAGAAAACTTCTATCATCTAACCTATCTACATCTACATTTAACGCTATAGTACTCATCAGCTCAACACACCATTCCTTATATACAGGTCTACGAATGGTGAAAAGACGTTCCCAATCTGTAAAAGAAGAACTGCCATACCTTTGAATCAAATGCTGTCTAACACGGTCAGCTAGATGGACCGTTTCCAAAGGATTCCAATCAATTACCCTCGGCACCTCTACCTCTTTTGTTACCAATTTAAATTTATTACTTTGATATGCCGGGTAATCTCTCCATCGTCTATCGAATCTCAGATTAGGATGCAACGTGTGTTCCGGAATTGTTGGGTATTCTACAGGTGGATGTGGCGGAAATACTATGAATTCATTAGATAACTGTAGCGGATCATAATAAGGTACGTGATGATCAGGCTGATGTTGTGGTTCCTGTTGTGGTTGTTGTTCAGGTTCATATTGCATTTCTGGTTCTGGTTCTGGAGCTGGAGCAGGCTGTCTAGATGATGATGATCCTGAACCTCCAGTATCGGCTTTCTGCAAAACACATTAAACACAAAATTTGTGCATTCAAATATGCATTAGTGTTAGCAAAATAACAACTTAAATTAACCACAATAACATGTTAAATCAAACTTAAACTTATACGCATTTTCACAATTTTTACAATTCTACACTTTTTCAAATAAGCATATATGAAAATGTAGACAAAGTTCATAAGTATTTAACTCAAAAAACATGTCAAAATAGTCATTACTAGCAATTAAACAAGTCTCAAATGGCAAATATATCAAATTAATCAAGTTCATGAATTTTGGACTTAAAAAGTCCACTTTAATCTCCAAAAATCATGTTTAGGATCAATGTTTTGATCATTTAACTACCTAAACATGTTACACTACTCAATTTAGCAATCATTCATGACAAAAATCGGCCATAACCTGTTTATATCAAAAAGCCCCAAATTGCTCAAGAACACAAACCCTAGATTTCTAAAATTTTTGAAGTTTTTGGCTTCAAATCATGTTAAATAGCATCAATCTAGGTTATACATGCATAAAATACTAATAATTTAACACTAATTACACTAGAAATTAACAAAATTGCATTAGGTAAAATATTGATAATTATCATAAAAAACTAGGAATTTATAGAGTTTAGGGGTGTAATTTTTACCTTTTTGATGAAGAATGTGAATCTAGGCATGATTAGAGCAAGAAATTTGAGAATTACGGTGAATTTTGGTGAAATTTGGAGAGAATTTGAGTGTGTTTTCGTATGTGTTTGTGTGTTGTGGTGTTGAAGACAGAACAGACTGGCCTTTTGTTTCTGGCCTGATTTTTATGGCCATGCGATCGCATGGCTGCAAAGGCCAAACTCCATGCGATCGCATGGAGTTCCGGGTACAGTGTTTTTGCATTTTTTTTTTTTATAAAAACCTTATAACTTTTTAAAACATTTAATTAATTAAATTCTAAAAATTTTGTTTTCCTTTAGGAGCGAGGGCGTTTCGGAACGTTGTCCTAGTTCGTCCCTCGACAAAATTTTAAAATTTCGTCAATTCAAAGTGCGGTTTTAAAAGTAAAGATTTTTGGGTTTTTTAATGTTTTTGGCATACTTTAATTCAATAAGATTAAAAATAATGATAATAAAAGTTCTCGTTCCTCCCTTGGGTAGAGCAATTTCGGTTCAACGACCTAGTCTTCAACTCACGACGAATTTTAAAAATCATATTTTTAACTTAGCGAAATAAAGTAAATTTTTATTTTTAAATTCACACCAAACTTAAATTATATTTTTGTTTTTATACATACAAACTTATATTAAAAATATTAATTTTTCAAATATTTACAATTTTAAATATATTGATTTAAAAAGTTTACAATATTATTTTAATATTAATTTTAAAAACAAAGTAAAAATAAAATTAAAAATCTTTTTGGTCTTTTATCCCACTTTAATCAATCAAATATTATCAAAAATATACGCCCCTCTTTTCGGTAAAGTAATTTCGGTTACATAACCTAGTTTAACTCATGATGATTTTTTGAAATATTTTGGTTGATTGATTAAAGATATTTATACCTTAAGAATAAACGGTAAATTTCGCAGTGATGTAATAAATTTTTGTATGATATCAATAATTTCGGTCGTAAGACCTAATTTTATCGAATACTAATTTAATACTTTATAGCGAACAAATTAGCGTTTATTATCAAAAGGTTAAAAATAAAAATAAAAATAAAAATAAAAATGAAAACTGTACATACTTACCTGTGAGAAAGATTTCTTAATGATATGCTCTAGCCCACTCATAAGATAGTCGGACTAATTGGTTTTCCATAGCTACATAGGCGTAACCTCGAGCATTTAACGTTTTTTCTTCTAAACATATGAACGGTCCATCTCTGCATAAAGTAACGAACTCGGTATTGGAATATGTCTGATTCGTCGAGCATTTTCCTTCGTGTGACCATTTTCCGCATTTGTGACATCTTTCAAGGTGTCGTGCTCTCCTTTTTGCTGCGGATTTTGATTTTCCTTTACCAAATTGTAACTTATTATTTTCGCATCTGGATTCTTTTCTTACTCCGTCCAATTTACCTCTGATTAATGATACTATTTCACTTGGAAGTGTGTCATTATTACGTTTAGTGATCAAAGTGTGTAGCATTAGACCATGGTTTAATTCACAGGAAGTCTTCATCTCGTAAAACCTAAAAAAAATAAAAATTCAGAATGGGGGGAGAAGCCTAGTTCTTTAGGGTCTGCTAGGGAAAGACCATTCAGGTTCCATTTTCGAGAACTACACAGAAACAGAAAATCTAACTCTAACAGAAATACATATTATCCTTTAAAGACTTGATTCTCCCCGCACTTAGTTAGCTGTGGTGTTGAAATTGTGATTAACTTCGTTGTCGACTTCCATTGGACTATCTATGTAATGTTTAACTCTGTGACCATTAACCTTAAATTCAATCCCATTTGAATTTATCAATTCTACTGTTCCGTACGGGAAAAAACTCTTTTGACTATAAATGGTCCAGACCATCTTGATTTCAATTTTCCAGGAAATAGCTTGAATCGTGAATTGAAAAGAAGAACTCTGTCTCCTTCTTTAAATTCTTTTGAACTTCTGATTCTTTTATCATGCCATTTCTTCGTTCTTTCTTTATAGATCAACGAATTTTCGTATGCTTCATGTCTCAATTCTTCTAATTCGTTTAATTGACTTAACCGTAGACGTCCAGCTTCATGTAAATCAAGATTACATGTTTTCAAAGCCCATAATGCTTTGTGTTCAATTTCTACTGGAAGATGACATGCTTTTCTGTAAACGAGTTTAAAAGGCGTGGTTCCAATTGGAGTTTTGTAGGCTGTTCTAAAAACCCAGAGTGCATCCTCCAATTTCATGGACCATTCCTTCAGATTTGATCCTACAATTTTCTCTAGAATATGTTTTAAAGCTCGGTTGGTATTTTCAACTTGTCCACTTGTCTGTGGATGATAATCAGTGGAGATTTTATGAGTTACTCCATATCTTTTGAGAACTTTCTCAAGTTGATTATTACATAAATGAGTACCCCGATCACTTATTAAAGCTTTCGGTGTTTCAAACCTTGCAAAAAGACATTTTAAAAAGTTGACTACAACTCGTGCATCGTTAGTTGGGAGAGCTTGTGCTTCCGCCCTTTTAGATACATAATCAATGGCTACGAGAATGTAGAGATTATTATGAGATTTTGGAAATGGACCCATAAAGTCAATACCCCAAATGTCAAATACTTCACATACTTGAATGACATTTTATGGCATTTCATCACGTTGAATTATTTTTCCGGCCCTTTGACATGCATCACATGATTTGTAAAGAAGGTGCGCGTCTTTGAAAATTGTAGGCCAATAGAATCCAGCATCATAAACTTTTCTTGCTGTAAGCTGAGGCCCATAATGCCCTCCTGTTGGTCCTGTGTGACAATGGTTTAAGATTTGACTAGCTTCATCTCCGAATACACATCGGCGTATTATTCCATCGGGACAACTTTTAAACAAATGTGGATCTTTTCAAAAATAGTGTTTTATATCACTAAAGAATTTCTTTCGTTTTTGGTACGATAATCCTTTTTCAAGGAATCTACATACTAAGTAGTTTGCATAGTCTGCAAACCATGGAATTTCATTATGATCTATCTTCAATAGATATTCATCAGGAAAGTTGTCTTGTATGGCTGATTCATTTAGAACTTCTAATTTGGGATTTTCAAGACGAGAAAGATGATCAGCGGCGAGATTTTCTGCTCCTCTTTTATCTCGGATTTCAATATCAAACTCTTGTAAGAGTAAGATCCAACGGATTAATCTTGGTTTAGCATCTTATTTCGAAAATAGGTATCTAAGAGCAGAATGGTCGGTATAGACCACCGTTTTAGCTAGAACGAGATATGAATGAAATTTGTCAAAAGCAAAGACAATAGCAAGGAGTTCTTTTTCAGTAGTTGTGTAATTTGTTTGTGCTCCTTGTAACGTCTTACTAGCATAATATATAGGTTGAAATCGTTTTTCAATCCTTTGTCCTAAAACGGCTCCCATTACAAAATCACTTGCATCGCACATTAGTTCAAATGGTAGATTTCAATTTGGAGTTATCATGATTGGCGCATTAGTGAGTTTTTCTTTAAGTATATTAAAAGATTTGATGCATTCATCTGAAAAGATGAATGGAGCATCCTTTTCTAGGAGTTTATTCATAGGAGTGGCAATTTTAAAAAAATCTTTTATGAAACGTCGGTAAAAACCGGCATGCCCTAGAAAACTCCTAACTCCTCTAACATTGGTGGGATGTGGAAGTTTAGCAATTACATCTACTTTAGCTCTATCCACTTCAATTCCTTCATTTAAAATTTTATGTCCAAGAACGATGCCTTCTTTAACCATGAAATGGCATTTTTCCCAATTAAGAACTAGATTTGATTGTTCACATCTAATAAGCATTCGTTCAAGATTAACTAGACATGATTCAAATGTATCACCGAAGACTGAAAAGTCATCCATGAAAACTTCCATGCATTCTTCTATCATGCCATGAAAAATCGCCATCATGTACCTTTGAAAGGTTGCAGGGGCGTTGCAAAGTCCAAAGGGCATGCGTTTGTAAGCAAAAGTACCATAAGGGCACGTGAACGTGGTTTTTTCTTGGTCCTCGGGTGCTATTGGAATTTGAAAATATCCGGAAAAACCATCAAGAAAACAATAGTAACTATTTCCGGCTAATCTTTCCAACATTTGATCAATGAAAGGTAAGGGAAAGTGATCTTTTCTGGTGGCGTCATTTAATTTTCTATAATCAATACATACACGCCATCCTGTTACAGTCCTAGTCAGAATAAGCTCATTTTTCTCATTTGTAATGACTGTCATGCCACCCTTCTTAGGCACGCATTGAACTGGGCTTACCCATGGACTATCAAAAATTGGATAAATTAAACCTGCATCTAGCAGTTTAATAATTTCTTTTTAACAACATCTTGCATATTAGGATTTAGTCTTCGTTGGCGTTGCACATACGTTTTATGACCTTCTTCCATAAGGATTTTATGTGTGCAATACGAAGGACTTATTCCTTTAATATCATTAATCTTCCATGCAATAGCTGGTTTATGAGCTTTCAACACAGAAATGAGTTGAGATTTTTCATTTTCAGTAAGAGAAGACGATATTATTACAGGTAATTCAGATTCACCATGTAAATAAGCGTATTCCAAATGGTTTGGAAGTGGCTTTAACTCTAATGTCGGAGGTTCTTCTATCGATGATTTATATCGATATCTGTCTTCTTCTTTCAGCAATTGAATTTCTTCTGTTGTTGGTTCATATTCATTAGCCATAAGTGTAGCTAACATTTCAGTTTCATCAATTGGTTCAGTTTCTTCTCCTAAAGAACATTCTCCTGTTCCTTGTAATTCTGGAAATTCTTCTAACAATTCTGCATGTGATTCTATAGTTTGAATATAATAACATGTATCATCTGTAGATTGCGGTTGTTGTATTGCTCTATCAACTGAAAAGGTAACACTCTCGTCCTCTATACTTAGGGTCAGTTTCTTACCAAACACGTCTATCTTTGCTTTAGCCGTGTTTAAGAATGGTCTTCCTAATATGAGAGGAACTTGAGAATCTTCTTCCATGTCCAGAATAACAAAATCTACTGGAAATACTAAAGTACCAACTTTAACTACCATGTTTTCCATTATCCCTCTAGGATATTTTACTGATCTATCGGCTAGTTGTATGCTTATTCGTGTTGGTTTCAATTCTCCAAGGTCTAGTTTAGTGTATAGTGAATACGGCATTAAATTTATACTAGCACCTAAGTCTGCCAATGCTTCTATTGAACTAAGACTACCCAGAAAACATGGAATTGTGAAACTTCCTGGATCAGATAGTTTTTCTGGTATCTTATTCAACAGCACTGCTGAACAATTAGCATTCATAGTAACGGCCGAGAGTTCTTCCATTTTCTTTCTATTTGTGATTAGATCTTTCAGAAATTTAGCATATCTAGGCATTCCTGAAATCACATCAATGAAAGAAAGATTTACATTTATCTGTTTAAACATATCCAAGAATTTGGATTGCTCGGCTTCAAGTCTCTCTTTTCTCATTTTATTTGGGTAAGGAAGTGGTGGTTGGTATGGTTTAACATAAGGTTTTGCCTTAACTGTGTTATCTTCATTAACCTTTTCAACTGCCGGTTCTTTTTCCTTATCTTGATCAGATTGTGGTTCTTGTTGAGTAGGTATAGCTTCATCAGAAATTACAGGTATTTCAGGTGGTTTAAGTGTAATACCACTTCTTGTGGTAATGACTTTAGCTGTTTCATTCCGGGGGTTAGCATTTGTATCACTAGGTAGACTTCCCGGTTTTCTTTCACCTATTAACCTTGCTAGGTTACTTACTTCTTGTTCCAGATTTTGAATAGAAGCTTGTTGATTTCTAAATGCTTGAGCATTTAGTTCATTGGTTTGTTTCTGAGATGTGAAAAATTGCGTTTGAGATTCAACTAGCTTCGTCATCATATCTTCTAAATTCGGCTTTTTATCATCGGTTTGTGGTGGTTTGTTTTGAAAATTAGGTCTTTGCTGATTGTAAGTATTATTGGATACTTGTTGATTGCTAGGTCCTTGTTGGTTGTTGTATGGAACATTTCGGTTATAATTCTAGTTTTGATTGTAAATTGGTCTTGGCGGTTGATAATTATTCTGATAATTATTTCTAGGCCTTTGGTTTATGTATGAAACATTCTCTCTTTGTTCCATTGTTAATTCAATACTGAGACAATCTTTTGTCAAATGTGGTCCTCCACAATGCTCACAACTAATTCGTATTGAGTGGATATCTTTAGTCATCTTTTCCATTCGTCTCTCGACAGCATCTATCTTTGCAGAAATGGAATCTAAGTCATGGCTAGAATCGGCTCTAGCTGCTTTAGATGATCTAACGATATCTTTTTCTTGGTGCCACTCATGTGAGTGGGAAGCAGTGTTATCAATAATTTTGTAAGCGTCAGTTTCGGTTTTCTTCATAATGGAACCACCAGCTGCTATATCGATGTCTTTCCTTAGTGATGTCGCATCCTTGGTAGAATATTTGTACTATTTTACAAGTGTCTAAACCATGTTGCGGACATCCTCTTAATAACTTACCAAATCTTGTCCATGCCTCATATAGAGTTTCATTTACCTTCTGTGTGAATGTAACAATTTCTCCTTGAAGTCTTACGGCTTTAGATGCCGGAAAGAATTGTTTAAGAAATTTTTCAACTAAAACGTCCCATGTATCAATCGCCCCTTCAGGTAACGATTCCAACCAATCTTTGGCTTCTCCCTTTAAAGTCCAGGGAAATAACATGAGATATATCTGTTCATCCTCAACTTCTCTTATTTTAAATAGAGTGCAGATCCTATTAAAGGTACGAAGATGTTCGTTTGGATCTTCCTTCGGCGCACCACTAAATTGACATTGATTAGTTACCATGTGTAGAATTTGTCCTTTGATTTCATAATCTGGCGCATTAATATCTGGATGAGTAATTGCGTGACCTTGGCCAGTGCGTTTAGCTCTCATTCGGTCTTCCATACTTAAAGGTTCCAGATTTTCCATAATTAAATTTGTTGAATCTGAATCACTATAGGATTCTGATTTAATGGTTGGTTCCTCAACAATCTCTGTTTGAATGATTGGTGGTTCCGGAGGAAAAATTAATGGTTCAGGATCTATGAATTATCCCTGAATATTCTCCGGATTCTCAATTGTGAGGTCGGGTTCAAAAAATGGATTATCGGAAATTTGAATTGGAGTACTTGGTCGACTGGATGACGATTCTAAAGAAAAATCAACGGCGACAATATTTGCTAGATGTCTTGATCGAGTTACAGGTGGTGAACGTACAAAAGGTGGTGAACGTTTTGCTCGGTGCATTCACTGAATATCCTATTAGTTTTTAAAATGAAAAAAAATTATATAAGTTATCCAATTAATAGACTTTTCTGATTTTGCCCACGTTTCGAATAGCCAAAAGATGCAGCAGAGGGGCAGGATTCATTTGGTCTCAACATAATTGAGTACTGTTTGGCTCCAATAACCCGGTCCACGTACAAATCCAACTATTACTACGAACCAGAAAATTTTGATGTCTATCAATTTAACCACTTAAAATAAATTTTCTTAATTTAAAGAAATATTAGATAAGAAACAGAGAAAATTCTAAGTCCTAAAAACTAGAATGGCGAGAAATAAGAGAGAAAAAGAGCGCGTCGAAAAACGTCAAAAAATAAAAAGGCGAAAAATAATAGGCGTCGAAAAATAAAAATAAGAAAGTAGCGCGTCGAAACTAAAAAAAAAAGAACTAAAACTAAAAATTAAAAGTTGCGTCTAAAAATATTAAAGCTTAAAAAGAAATACTATATCCCAAATGGCAATAACTTAAAAAGGTACTAAAAACTAAAAACAGCGTCGCAAAATTCTAAAGCACCTAAATCTTAGTCTAAAGAAAAAGCACTTAAGGGATTTTACGGCAAAGCTTAAAAATCTAGAAATAAAAATAACTATGGCAAAAACTATGATTTAAAACTAAATACGAGCGAAAAATACAAATATTATGCTAAAATAAATAAAAAAGAGTACAAAATATAAAAAAAATACTTAAAGTTGTAAAAAGTACAATTTTTATAAAAATATTATTTTTATATTATTTATTTAATAAAACTATTAATTTTATAAATTATTTAAACTAATTAAACTAAATATACAAAATAATAATAAAAACTAAATTATATAATAATAATAACTTAATTAGGGTTTAATTAATAATAATAATAATAATTACGTAATGATTGCAGTTTTAGGGTTGCTTGTGGCGTGTCAGGTGCCCTGATGCGATCGCATGAGGATATGCCTTCATGCTCATGCGATTGCATGAGCTAAGGTTACGGGCCATTGACTGGGCTGCTACAGTACGGGCCGAATGTTTTTATATTTTTTTTTCTGTTTTAATTTTTTTGATTTATATTAAAACAAAATATTTAAATAAAATTTATATTTTTACAAACTAAAATAAAAATAAAGAAACTTTATAAAACTTATATATTTAACAAACTCTTAAAAATATTTATATTTTTGTTTTTCTTTTTATGTTTTTTTTGAATTTTTAAAACGTATTTTTACAAAAGCGTATTTTTATAAAAGTAATAAAAATCTTTTTTTTATAGCGTTGCGCTTCCGGCGTTTTAGCAGAATTGTCCCCGGCAGCGGCGCCAAAAATACTTGATGCTATGCGAGGTGTATATGAAATAGCTTTTATTTTACTAGGAAATACTATTAAATATGATACAATATTACACAAGATATTTATTTATTTATAGAATGGATATACCTAAACCTTGCTACAACACTTATAGGCAGTGCACTTAATCGTACAGTAGTGTAGTTTTTAGTAAGTCCGGTTCGTTCCACAGGGAAATCTTTTAAACAAAGGTTAACGCTATATTAGTTTTAATTTATAAAAATACAAATATATATATAAGTAATGTTATTATTATAAAAAGGGGTTTTTACCGTTTAATGACCGGTTTGTCGATTTTTAAAACTTTAGTCACAGTTAAAACCTAATGAAAAATATTAAATAAATAAAAGACTTAATTTAAAGCGTAAAGTAAATAACGATAATGGAATTGTGAATAATAAAAGTGCGATAAAATAAAATTGCGATAATTAAAAAGTGCGATAATTAAAAGTGCAATTAAATACAATGACAATAAATAAAAATGTGATAATTAGAAGTGCAATTAAATATGAAAATAAAGGAATTATGCTTATTTAAACTTCCATAATCATGATGTTTGACGTGTTGATTTTAGTTTATTCCCATGGGTTAATTGTTCTTTGTCCTGGATTATTTAATATGTCCGTCTGGTTTTTGTCCATAACAGTCCATCAGTCATAAATATAAAGTGAGAGTATCCTCGTCAAATTATCCTTATATCTGAAGTCAAATATTCCAACTTATTGGGGACTTAAACTGTAACAAGGTCTTAATACGTTGTTTAATAATTTCACCAGGATATCGACTGCGTGTAACCCAAGGTTTTAATACTTTGTTATCAATTATGCCAAGTGTCCTTGTACATAATTTCACCCCTGTTTTAATAATTCCATAGACTATTAATCCATTCCCGTGTCCGGTTAAATGAACGATTATTCGTACATATAAATATCCCGCCCATCGTGTCCGATCGAGTGTATATGGTTATTTATAGGGACGTCCAATTGTAAATCTTTATATTAAAATTAACAAACTATCATTTAGTTAAACAAATATAAAGCCCATTAATAGCCCATAGTCTAATTTCCACAAGTGTCGTTCTTTTGTCCAAACCCCAATTATGGTACAAAGCCCAATTACCCAATTTTAGTATTTAGCCCAACATCATGATTACTTCGTTTTAAATAAGCATAATAATAACTTAGCTACGAGACATTAATGTAAAAAGGTTGAACATAACTTACAATTATTAAAAATAGCGTACCATTACACGGACAGAATTTCGACTTACACCCTTACAACATTCGATAACATACCCTTATTATTGGAAATTAAAATTAAAATTAAAATTAAAATTAAAATATAAATATATATACATATACGTTGATGAATGAGGAGAAAAAGATGTGTTATATGATGCTCCAAACTGTGAATTTCATAGGCCTGTGAACTGAAAAAGAAGGTCATACGATCGCATGAGTTTTGCCCTTCAAGGCCATGCGATCGCATGGCCAGCTGGGGAGGCTCACATGTGGTTGTTTTCTTCTGCTGACGGTTTTATAATATAATATAATATATATATTAATTTTAAGAATTAATTATATATTATATTATATTCATGTGCATAGTTGACTTGTAATTTTTAGTCCATTGCGTCGAGCGTTGAGAGTTGACTCTGGTCCCGGTTCCGGATTTTCGAACATCCTTGCGTATAATTTAATATCTTGTACTTTGCGTTTCGCGTCTTGTACTCTTGTAATTTTGAGACGTTTCTCATCAATAATTGGAACCTCTTTGATTGTACTTTGTACTTTTGAGCTTTTTGGCCGTTTGCGTCTTCAATTCATCGAATCTATCTTTTGTCTTCACCTTTTATTATTTAAACGAATATCACTTGTAAATAGAACAATTGCAACTAAAAGCTTGTCTTTTTTGAGGGATAATGCTATGAAATATATGTTCGTTTTTAGCATTATCAATGATAAAGTGATTTACAAGTAAGAACAAATGTGTCAATTAACGACGGTTATACAAAAGTTAGTGGAGAATTGGATTTCATAATATTCAATTGATCTATTTTCAAACGTGCAGAAACGCTTTTCGATTCAATAGAATTTGATTATTAAAATGTTTTGTTTAAATAACATAATTTGAATATATACAATAGGATATTAATTATTAGAATTAAATATATAAATAACTTGCAACGTGTAATTAAAAACGTGTTTATATATATTTCGAATTATTTAATAAACGATATTAGTATTCGTTTAGTGACTCGATTGATATTTAAATAAATAAATTAGAATATTTGAGATGTCAGAGTAAACGTTATTACATAAATGATTCATATCAAATTATATTATAATATGAAAACGA
The DNA here is from genome assembly GCF_046630445.1 of Rutidosis leptorrhynchoides. Lineage (NCBI taxonomy): Eukaryota > Viridiplantae > Streptophyta > Magnoliopsida > Asterales > Asteraceae > Rutidosis > Rutidosis leptorrhynchoides. The sequence goes on from NC_092334.1 coordinate 386,179,261, forward strand.
TTTTAAATTATATATATAATAAACTTTAAAATATAATTAGTTTTGAAAAACTAAATATTATATTATTATTTAAATATTTCAATTACATATAATAAATTTATATTTCTAAATGAAAATATATATATATATATATTTTACAATGTGATAAAATATAAAATTAGTTATAAAACGTTCTGATTTAAAATAATACTATTATATATATTAGTAACGAGACGATAATTTAATGAAGCAAATGACCAAAACACTCAAATGTACAAGTTATACTTATAGTAATATAGTTTATTGATAATTTAAGTCTATTATTGATAAAGGTACATGTTAAATACGAAATATTTAAGCGTACAATGTAACGTTCGAAAAACCAGAACCAGGACATAAGTCGAGCGTAAACGTACAAGTCGTTGGAACGAAAATTACAATTTAACTATGCACGTGAATATAATATAATATATAATTAATTATATAAATAAAATAAATAAATATAAATTATATATTAAAAGTGTCGGCAGAGTAAAACAAGCGCTCATGAGCTGTTAATTGAGCTCATGCGATCGCATGAGCATAACAAAGGAACTCCATGCGATCGCATGGAGTCAGGTTCCTGAAATTCATTATAAATTAAACTCGTTCGTTCACTTGTACTCACACACATCTATCTCTGTCTCTCAATCCCTCTTTATATATATAATAATAATAATAATAATAATAATAATAATTATTATTATTAAGATTAATATTATTATTAATCTTATAATTAGGAGTATTATTATTAGTATTATTATAAATAAAATATTACGATGGAGTACTGTCCGAGTGATTTTAAAACGGGTTTTTCGAGCGGGATAGAGCCAAGGAAATTATGGGTTATAGCTATGGAGGTTATGGGTATTATTCGGGGGTATTGTTCGTGAGGTCAAACTAGTGTTTATCATCTCCGTTGCGTCTACGTACTTTCCTGCAATATTGAATCACAATATTGATACGTGAGCATTCATATCTTATCTTTTATATACTAATAGTGTATCCCTGACTAGTGCTCGAGTATATATGATTATGCATGCTTGTATGTTTAATTTCATCGTTAAATAGTTTATGATAAATTACGAATTTAATACATATGCTACTGAGATAAGATATATGATATGCATGTCATTAGAAAGCTGGCGAAAAATTAATATCTTTTCATTTAGAAATTGTGTGGTTTCGATGAACGGATTAAAAGATATAGCCAACTGAATTATCATTAATTTTAGTATTATTATTATTACTATCGTTATTATCATTAAGGTTATTATTATTATTATTATTATTACTATTATTATTATTATTATTATTATTATTATTATTATTATTATTATTATTATTATTATTATTATTATTATTATTATTATTATTATTATTATTATTATTATTATTATTATTATTATTATTACTACTATTACTATTATTATTATTATTATTATTATTATTATTATTATTATTATTATTATTATTATTATTATTATTATTATTATTATTATTATTATAATAATTACTAGTATTATCATTAGTATTATTATAATATTTATTATTATTAGTATCATTATCATAAAAACTAATATTAGTATCATCTAATTATTATGATTAATATTATTATCATTATTATGAATGCGATATAAAAGAGGACTAAAAGCTATTAAACAAATCGATTAGGAAATAATGAGTATAAGTATCATGATGAAATTAAAATATTGTAAGATATTGATTTAGATAAAATTATCGTTTTCATTATTTTTATCATTATTATTATTATTAAAAGTATCATTAATATTAAAACTATCATTATTATTAAAATTATCATTTTAATATAAATATCATTGTTATTATAAAATATCATTATTATTATCATTTTAGTATTATTATTACTAAAAATTATCATTTTGAATAGAATTATTATTTTTATATAAAATATTATTATTATTATTATTATTATTATTATTATTATTATTATTATTATTATTATTATTATTATTATTATTATTATTACAGTTAATATTAAAAAGTATCGTTATTACTAAAATTATCATGATTAAAATTATCATTTTATTATAATTAATATCATCATTAGTAAATAAATATTGTTATTATTATTAGTAGAATAATAATAATTATTATTATTATTACAAAATAATACAACTATTACTTAATATTATTATTATTATCAATATTATTTTATCAAATAAATATGTGATACAAAGATATTTTAACCACACGTAATATAATTACATTAATAATACAGACCACTATATTTTTATGATATTGAGTGAACTGTATAAATTTTATTACTTAAGATATATAAAAGTATATTTTTATCATATATAAATTTTAATATAAATTTTTATTTATTAATAAATGACTTGTATTATTTACTCTAATAAAATCTGATAAATATATTTAAATATATAAAATGACTATATTTAAGATACATAATAAACATGTATAGATTTTGGAAGTCATTTTGGGTCAAGTTGACTTTTGTTGACTTTTGCATATCGATCTCGAGCATTAGAATTGTGATACACTACGACTTGACCTAAATTGTTAGACAGATATTGACCAACATATAAATATATATACTTAATATAGGTTCGTGAATCCGAGGCCAACCCTGCAATTGTTCAGTGCCGTCATTTTCATAATTGCTACGAAATACAATATTGTGAGTTCATTTTCTCCCTTTTTACTCTTTACATTTTTGGACTATGAATTCATACAAAGTTATAATAACTATTTTACAAGATTTATATGTGTGAGTTCATTTGATCCCTTTTTATTAAATACTTTTGCAATATATATTTTTGGGACTGAGAATACATGAAATACTTTTATAGATGTTTGACAAGATCGAGACAAGTAAAACATTCCTCCAATGAATTAGATGGACGTTGTAATTGCCACTAATTGACATGAATATTTCCCCTGATTATTATAGCTTGGTAACCTAAGAATTAGTTTGGACGTTATAATTGAAATGTCCCGTTCTTATTGGTTAAAAACGTTCCATATTAATTGATTTCGTTGCGAGATTTTGACCTCTATATGAGACGTTTTTCAAAGACTGCATTCATTTTAAAACAAACCATAAGCTTTATTTCATCAATAAAGGTTTAAAAAGCTTTACGTAGATTATCAAATAATGATAATCTAAAATATCCTGTTTACACACGACTATTACATAAATGTTTACAATACAAATATGTTACAATGAAATAAGTTTCTTGAATGCAGTTTTTACACAATATCATACAAGCATGGACTCCAAATGTTGTCCTTATTTAAGTATGCGACAGCGAAAACTCTTAATAATCACCTGAGAATAAACATGCTTAAAACATCAACAAAAATGTTGGGGAGTTATAGGTTTAACCTATATATATCAAATCATAACAATAGACCACAAGATTTCATATTTCAATATACATCCCATACATAGAGATAAAAATCATTCATATGGTGAACACCTGGTAACCGACATTAACAAGATGCATATATAAGAATATCCCCATCATTCCGGGACACCCTTCGGATATGATATAAATTTCGAAGTACTAAAGCATCCGGTACTTTGGATGGGGTTTGTTAGGCCCAATAGATCTATCTTTAGGATTCGCGTCAATTAGGGTGTCTGTTCCCTAATTCTTAGATTACCAGACTTAATAAAAAGGGGCATATTCGATTTCGATAATTCAACCATAGAATGTAGTTTCACGTACTTGTGTCTATTTTGTAAATCATTTATAAAACCTGCATGTATTCTCATCCCAAAAATATTAGATTTTAAAAGTGGGACTATAACTCACTTTCACAGATTTTTTACTTCGTCGGGAAGTAAGACTTGGCCACTGGTCGATTCACGAACCTATAACAAATATGTACATATTTATCAAAGTATATTCAAAATATATTTACAGCACTTTTAATACATTTTGATGTTTTAAGTTTATTAAGTCAGCTGTCCTCGTTAGTAACCTACAACTAGTTGTCCAACGTTAGATGTACAGAAAAAATTGATATATATATTATCTTGAATCAATCCATGACCCAGTGTATACACGTCTCAGGCTAGATCACAACTCAAAGTATATATATTTTTGGAATCAACCTCAACCCTGTATAGCTAACTCCCACATTACTGCATATAGAGTGTCTATGGTTGTTCCAAATAATATATACACATGGGTCGATATGATATGTCAAAACATTTGCATACGTGTATATGGTATCCTAAGATTACATAATATATTAGAATACATGTATAATACAATATAAGTTAGCTTGGATATGATTAATATAGATTTGTTACCAATTTTCACGTTGCTACAACAAGAAAAATTATACAATCTTGTTTTACCCATAACTTCTTCATTTTAAATCCGTTTTGAGTGAATCAAATTGCTATGGTTTCATATTGAACTTTATTTTATGAATCTAAATAGAAAAAGTATAGGTTTATAGTCGGAAATATAAGTTACAAGTCGTTTTTGTAAAGGTAGTCATTTCAGTCAAAAGAACGACGTCAAGATGACCATTTTAGAAAACATACTTCCCCTTTGAGTTTAACCATGATTTTTGGATATAGTTTCATGTTCATAAGAAAAATCATTTTCCCAGAAGAACAAATTTTAAATCAAAGTTTATCATAGTTTTTAATTAACTAACCCAAAACAGCCCGCGGTGTTACTACGACGGCGTAAATCCGGTTTTACGGTGTTTTTCGTGTTTCCAGGTTTTAAATCATTAATTTAGCATATCATATAGATATAGAGCATGTGTTTAGTTGATTTTAAAAGTCAAGTTAGAAGGATTAACTTTTGTTTGCGAACAAGTTTAGAATTAACTAAACTATGTTCTAGTGATTACAAGTTTAAACCTTCGAATAAGATAGCTTTATATGTATGAATTGAATGATGTTATGAACATCATTACTACCTCAAGTTTTCTGGATAAAGCTACTGGAAATAAGAAAAATGGATCTAGCTTCAAAGGATCCTTGGATGGCATGAAAGTTCTTGAAGCAGAATCATGACACGAAAACAGTTCAAGTAAGATTTTCACTCGAAATAAGATTGTTATAGTTATAGAAATTGAATCAAAGTTTGAATATGAGTATTACCTTGTATTAGAAATATATCTTACTATAAATAAGAAAGATTTCTTGAGGTTGGATGATTACTCTACAAGATTGGAAGTAAGCTAGCAAACTTGGAAGTATTCTTGATTTTATGAAACTAGAACTTGTAGAATTTATGAAGAACACTTAGAACTTGAAGATAGAACTTGAGAGAGATCAATTAGATGAAGAAAATTGAAGAATGAAAGTGTTTTTAGGTGTTTTTGGTCGTTGGTGTATGGATTAGATATAAAGGATATGTAATTTTGTTTTCATGTAAATAAGTCATGAATAATTACTCATATTTTTGTAATTTTATGAGATATTTCATGCTCGTTGCCAAATGATGGTTCCCACATGTGTTAGGTGACTCACATGTGCTGCTAAGAGCTGATCATTGGAGTGTATATACCAATAGTACATACATCTAAAAGCTGTGTATTGTACGAGTACGAATACGGGTGCATACGAGTAGAATTGTTGATGAAACTGAACGAGGATGTAATTGTAAGCATTTTTGTTAAGTAGAAGTATTTTGATAAGTGTCTTGAAGTCATTCAAAAGTGTATGAATACATATTAAAACACTACATGTATATACATTTTAACTGAGTCGTTAAGTCATCGTTAGTCGTTACATGTAAGTGTTGTTTTGAAACCTTTAGGTTAACGATCTTGTTAAATGTTGTTAACCCAATGTTTATAATATCAAATGAGATTTTAAATTATTATATTATCATGATATTATGATGTACGGATATCTCTTAATATGATATATATACATTAAATGTCGTTACAACGATAATCGTTACATATATGTCTCGTTTCAAAATCATTAAGTTAGTAGTCTTGTTTTTACATATGTAGTTCATTATTAATATACTTAATGATATATTTACTTATCATAATATCATGTTAACTATATATATATATATATATAACCATATATATGTCATCATATAGTTTTTACAAGTTTTAACGTTCGTGAATCACCGGTCAACTTGGGTGGTCAATTGTCTATATGAAACCTATTTCAATTAATCAAGTCTTAACAAGTTTGATTGCTTAATATGTTGAAAAAACTTAATCATGTAAATAACAATTTCATTTAATATATATATAAACATGGAAAAGTTCGGGTCACTACAGTACCTACCAGTTAAATAAATTTCGTCCCGAAATTTTAAGCAGTTGGAGGTGTTGACGTATCTTCTGGAAATAAATGCGGGTATTTCTTCTTCATCTGATCTTCTCGTTCCCAGGTGAACTCATGTCCTCTACGAGCATTCCATCGAACTTTAACAATTGGTATCTTGTTTTGCTTAAGTCTTTTAACCTCACGATCCATTATTTCGACGGGTTCTTCGATGAATTGAAGTTTTTCGTTGATTTGGATTTCATCTAACGGGATAGTGAGATCTTCTTTAGCAAAACATTTCTTCAAATTCGAGACGTGGAAAGTGTTATGTACAGCAGCGAGTTGTTGAGGTAACTCAAGTCGGTAAGCTACTGGTCCGACACGATCAATAATCTTGAATGGTCCGATATACCTTGGATTTAATTTCCCTCGTTTTCAAAATCGAACAACACCTTTCCAAGGTGCAACTTTAAGCATGACCATCTCTCCAATTTCAAATTCTATATCTTTTCTTTTAATGTCAGCGTAACTCTTTTGTCGACTTTGGGCGGTTTTCAACCGTTGTTGAATTTGGATGATCTTCTCGGTAGTTTCTTGTATTATCTTCGGACCCGTAATCTGTCTATCCCCCACTTCACTCCAACAAATTGGAGACCTGCACTTTCTACCATAAAGTGCTTCAAACGGCGCCATCTCAATGCTTGAATGGTAGCTGTTGTTGTAGGAAAATTCTGCTAACGGTAGATGTCGATCCCAACTGTTTCCGAAATCAATAACAAATGCTCGTAGCATGTCTTCAAGCGTTTGTATCGTCCTTTCGCTCTGCCCATCAGTTTGTGGATGATAGGCAGTACTCATGTCTAGACGAGTTCCTAATGCTTGCTGTAATGTCTGCCAGAATCTTGAAATAAATTTGTCATCCCTATCAGAGATAATAGAGATTGGTATTCCATGTCTGGAGACGACTTCCTTCAAATACAGTCGTGCTAACTTCTCCATCTTGTCATCTTCTCTTATTGGCAGGAAGTGTGCTGATTTGGTGAGACGATCAACTATTACCAAAATAGTATCAAAACCACTTGCAGTCCTTGGCAATTTAGTGATGAAATCCATGGTAATGTTTTCCCATTTCCATTCTGGGATTTCGGGTTGTTGAAGTAGACCTGATGGTTTCTGATGCTCATCTTTGACCTTAGAACACGTCAAACATTCTCCTACGTATTTAGCAACATCGGCTTTCATACCCGGCCACCAAAAATGTTTCTTGAGATCCTTGTACATCTTCCCCGTTCCAGGATGTATTGAGTATCTGGTTTTATGAGCTTCTCTAAGTACCATTTCTCTCATATCTCCAAATTTTGGTACCTAAATCCTTTCAGCCCTATACCGGGTTCCGTCTTCCCGAATATTAAGATGCTTCTCCGATCCTTTGGGTATTTCATCCTTTAAATTCCCCTCTTTTAAAACTCCTTGTTGCGCCTCCTTTATTTGAGTAGTAAGGTTATTGTGAATCATTATATTCATAGATTTTACTCGAATGGGTTCTCTGTCCTTCCTGCTCAAGGCGTTGGCTACCATATTTGCCTTCTCCGGGTGGTAACGAATCTCAAAGTTGTAATCATTCAACAATTCAATCCACCTACGCTGCCTCATATTCAGTTGTTTCTGATTAAATATGTGTTGAAGACTTTTGTGGTCGGTATATATAATACTTTTGACCCCATATAAGTAGTGCCTCCAAGTCTTTAATGCAAAAACAACCGCGCCTAATTCCAAATCATGCTTTATATATATATATATATATATATATATATATATATATATATATATATATATATATATATATATATATATATAATTTTGTTCGTGAATCTTTAATTGTCTAGATGCATAAGCAATCACCTTCGTCCGTTGCATTAATACACAACCGAGACCTTGCTTTGATGCATCACAATAAATCACAAAATCATCATTCCCTTCAGGACAATATAGGTGCCGTAGTTAGCTTTTTCTTTAATAACTGAAACACTTTCTCTTGTTCATCCTTCCATTCAAATTTCTTCCCTTTATGCGTTAATGCAGTCAAGGGTTTTGCTATTCTGGAAAAGTCTTGGATGAACCTTCTGTAGTAACCAGCTAGTCCTAAAAACTGGCGTATGTGTTTCTGAGTTTTTGGGGTTTCCCACTTTTCAACAGTTTCTATCTTTGCCGGATCCACCTTAATACCTTCTTTGTTCACTATGTGACTGAGGAATTGAACTTCTTCCAACCAAAATGCACACTTCGAAAACTTAGCATACAATTCTTCCTTCCTCAATACTTCCAACACCTTTCTCAAATGTTCACCGTGTTCTTGGTCATTCTTTGAGTAAATAAGTATGTCATCAATGAAAACAATGACAAACTTGTCAAGGTATGGTCCACACACTCGGTTCATAAGGTCCATGAACACAGCTGGTGCATTAGTTAAACCAAACCGCATGACCATAAACTCGTAATGACCGTAACGTGTTCTGAAAGCAGTCTTTGGAATATCATCTTCTTTCACCCGCATTTGATGATACCCGGAACGTAAGTCAATCTTTGAATAAACAGACGAGCCTTGTAGTTGATCAAATAAGTCGTCGATTCTCGGTAGTGGGTAGCGGTTCTTGATGGTAAGTTTGTTCAACTCTCGGTAGTCAATACACAACCTGAATGTACCATCTTTCTTCTTGACAAACAAAACAGGAGCTCCCCACGGTGATGTGCTTGGTCGAATGAAACCACGCTCTAAAAGTTCTTGTAATTGGCTTTGCAGTTCTTTCATCTCGCTGGGTGCGAGTCTGTAAGGAGCACGAGCTATTGGTGCAGCTCATGGTACAAGAACTATTTGAAATTCAACGGATCGATGTGGGGGTAATCCCGATAATTCTTTCGGAAATACATCGGGAAATTCTTTTGCGACGGGAACATCATTGATGCTCTTTTCTTTAGTTTGTACTTTCTCGACGTGTGCTAGAACAGCATAGCAACCTTTTCTTATTAGTTTTTGTGCCTTCAAATTACTAATAAGATGTAGCTTCGTGTTGCCCTTTTCTCCGTACACCATTAAGGGTTTTCCTTTTTCTCGTATAATGCGAATTGCATTTTTGTAACAAACGATCTCTGCTTTCATTTCTTTCAACCCAGTTCATACCGATTATCACATCAAAACTCCCTAACTCTACTGGTATCAAGTCAATCTTAAATGTTTCTCTAACCAGTTTAATTTCTCGATTCTGACGTATATTATCTGCTGAAATTAATTTACCATTTGCTAATTCGAGTAAAAATTTACTATCCAAAGGCGTCAATGGACAACTTAATTTAGCACAAAAATCTCTACTCATATAGCTTCTATCCGCATCCGAATCAAATAAAACGTAAGCAGATTTATTGTCAATAAGAAACGTACCCGTAACAAGCTCCGGGTCTTCCTGTGCCTCTGCCGCATTAATATTGAAAACTCTTCCGCAGCCTTGTCCATTCGTGTTCTCCTGGTTTGGGCAATTTCTAATAATGTGGCCCGGTTTTCCACATTTATAACAAACTACATTGGCATAACTTGCTCCGACACTACTTGCTCCTCCATTACTCGTTCCGACACCATTTGTTCATTTCGTTCTGTTAACCCCTGGTCCGTAGACCTCACACTTCGCCGTGCTATGACCATTTCTTTTACACTTGTTGTAAAATTTGGTGCAGAACCCCGAGTGATACTTTTCACACCTTTGGCATAGCTGCTTCTGATTGTTGTTGTTGTTGCGGTTATTATTGTTGTTGGGATGATTGTTGTAGTTGCTGTTGTTGTTGTTGTTGTTGTTGTTGGGCCGTTTGTTGTAGTTGCGATTGATGTTGCGATTGTTGGGATAGTTGTTGCGATTATTGTTGTAATTGCTGTTGTTGTTATATTGGTGATTCTTATCACCGTTTTCCTCCCACTTTCTTTTGACTTGCTTCACATTGGCCTCTTCAGCAGTCTATTCTTTAATTCTTTCTTCAATCTGGTTCACTAGTTTGTGAGCCATTCTACATGCCTGTTGTATGGAGGCGGGCTCGTGTGAACTTATATCTTCTTGGATTCTTTCCGGTAATCCTTTCACAAACGCGTCGATCTTCTCTTCCTCATCTTCGAACGCTCCCGGACACAATAGGCATAATTCTGTGAATCGTCTTTCGTACGTGGTAAGATCAAATCCTTGGGTTCGTAACCCTCTAAGTTCTGTCTTGAGCTTATTGACCTCGGTTCTGGGACGGTACTTCTCATTCATCAAGTGCTTGAATGCTGACCACGGTAGTGCGTAAGCATCATCTTGTCCCACTTGCTCTAGATAGGTATTCCACCATGTTAACGCAGAACCTGTGAAGGTATGCGTAGCGTACTTCACTTTGTCCTCTTCAGTACACTTACTTATGGCAAACACCGATTCGACCTTCTCGGTCCACCGTTTCAATCCGATCGGTCCTTCGGTTCCATCAAATTCCAAAGGTTTGCAGGCAGTGAAATCTTTGTAGGTGCATCCTACACGATTTCCTGTACTGCTAGATCCAAGGTTATTGTTGGTATGTAGCGCAACCTGTACTTCGGCTATGTTTGAAGCAAGAAAGGCACAAAATTCCTCTTCGCTCATATTCAAGGTGTGTCGAGTAGTCGGTGCCATTTCCTTCAAAATAGTCAAATGAAACGAGTTAATCATATAGAATATCAAGAGTAGTCAATAGTATTTTGTAGCGTAATATGAACTTATTTATAAAAGATCTTTCTTCATATTAGCGTTTTATACTCTTTAATTCGGGTAGTACCTACCCGTTAAGTTCATACTTAGTAGCTAACATACCATTTCAACTACTACAATTCTATATGAAAAACTACTCACAAAAAAAAAAAAAAAAATCATATTCAAACTTTTATACAATAACTTGCAAACTTACAATACCGCTTTTTTTACATATAGCATGAAATATAGCACATAAAACTTTGATACGAAGTAGTTGCGAAGATAATTCTAGTTAATAAATAAGGCGTTCAGCAAAGGCAATAAAGATACGTAATTCATACGTCCAGAAACAAGTCATGCATTCTGGTTTTACTAATACCACTTCCCATCCTTGGTTTTATGGAACATAACCGTTGTGACCGATAGTAAGACAATGTGTTGTAACGTTGTCAAAAGGATGAAGGTTACGTAATGACCAACAGTCTCGTAATAACCTAAAAACCTCATTTCTTACCCCAATTACCGACTCCGTCACTTGTGGGAACGTTTTGTTTAATAGTTGTAGCCCGATGTTCTTGTTCTCACTTTGGTGAAAAGCGAACATTACTAACCCGTAAGCATAACATGCTTCTTTATGTTGCATGTTAGCCGCTTTTTCTAAATCACGAAGTCCTATATTCGGATATATTGAGTCAAAATAATTTCTTAACCCGTTGCGTAAAATAGCATTTGGGTTCCCCGCAATATATGCGTCAAAGTAAACACATCGTAACTTATGGATTTCCCAATGTGATATCCCCCATCTTTCGAACGAAAGCCTTTTATAAATCAAGGCATTCTTGGAACGTTCTTCGAATGTCTTACAAACTGATCTCGCCTTAAATAGTTGTGCCGAGGAATTCTGACCGACTCTAGACAAGATTTCATCAATCATGTCTCTGGGTAGGTCTCTTAAAATATTGGGTTGTCTATCCATTTTGTGTTTTTATACTGTAAAATAGACAAGAGTTAGATTCATAAAAAAAAAATACTTATTAATACAAGCAATTTTTACATATATCATAAAGCATAAGCACACTATATTACATATATTACACCACACGAATACAACTATCTTATTCAGACTCGCTCGTTTCTTCTTCTTCGGTTTTGGTTCGTTTTGCCAAGTTTCTAGGGATATATGATGTTCCCCTAATATGAGTCGTCGTTTTCCACATTTGATTAAAAAAACCTGGTGGTTTAGAGGTTCCCGGGTTATTGTCACAACTTAAGAAATACGGGTGTTGACGATACATATAAAGTTCATCGGGTTTGGAATCAAATTTCTCTATTTTTATGCCCTTTCCCTTATTGTTCTCTTTTGCCTTATTAAATTGTGTTGGGGTAATTTCTATAATATCATCGGAATCCTTGTCGGGATCCGATTCATCAGAGAATTGGTAATCCTCCCAATACTTTGTTTCCTTGGCGGAAACACCATTGACCATAATTAACTTTGGTCGGTTGGTTGAGGATATTCTTCTACTTAACCTTTTTATTATTTCCTCCACTGGTTCTATTTCTTCTTCCGGTTCCGATTCTTCTTCCGGTTCCGATTCTTCTTCCGGTTCCGACTCTTCTTCCGGTTCCTCTTCAGGAACTTGTGAATCAGTCCATGAATCATTCCAATTTACATTTGACTCTTCATTATTATTAGGTGAGTCAATGGGACTTGTTCTAGAGGTAGACATCTATCACATAATATCAAACGCGTTAAGAGATTAATATATCACATAATATTCACATGTTAAAAATATATAGTTTCCAACAAAATTTGTTAAGCAATCATTTTTCAAGTAAACACGGTCGAAGTCTAGACTCACTAATGCATCCTAACAAACTCGATAAGACACACTAATGCAAAATTCTGGTTCTCTAAGACCAACGCTCGGATACCAACTGAAATGTCCCGTTCTTATTGATTAAAAACGTACCATATTAATTGATTTCGTTGCGAGGTTTTGACCTCTATATGAGATGTTTTTCAAAGACTGCATTCATTTTAAAACAAACCATAACCTTTATTTCATCAATAAAGGTTTAAAAAGCTTTACGTAGATTATCAAATAATGATAATCTAAAATATCCTGTTTACACACGACTATTACATAAATGTTTACAATACAAATATGTTACAACGAAATAAGTTTATTCAGTTTTTACACAATATCATACAAGCATGGACTCGAAATCTTGTCCTTATTTAAGTATGCGACAGCGGAAGCTCTTAATAATCACATGAGAATAAACATGCTTAAAACGTCAACAAAAATGTTGGTGAGTTATAGGTTTAACCTATATATATCAAATCATAACAATAGACCACAAAATTTCATATTTTAATATACATCCCATACATAGAGATAAAAATCATTCATATGGTGAACACCTGGTAACCGACATTAACAAGATGCATATATAAGAATATCCCATCAATCCGGGACACCCTTCGGATATGATATAAATTTCGAAGTACTAAAGCATCCGGTACTTTGGATGGGGTTTGTTAGGCCCAATAGATCTATCTTTAGGATTCGCGTCAATTAGGATGTCTGTTCCCTAATTCTTAGATTACCAGACTTAATAAAAAGGGGCATATTCGATTTTGATAATTCAACCATAGAATGTAGTTTCACGTACTTGTGTCTATTTTGTAAATCATTTATAAAACCTGCATGTATTCTCATCCCAAAAATATTAGATTTTAAAATGGGACTATAACTCACTTTCACAGATTTTTACTTCATCGGGAAGTAAGACTTGGCCACTGGTCGATTCACGAACCTATAACAAATATGTACATATATATCAAAGTATATTCAAAATATATTTACAACACTTTTAATACATTTTGATGTTTTAAGTTTATTAAGTCAGCTGTCCTCGTTAGTAACCTACAACTAGTTGTCCAACGTTAGATGTACAGAAAAAATTGATATATATTATCTTGAATCAATCCACGACCCAGTGTATACACGTCTCAGGCTAGATCACAACTCAAAGTATATATATATTTGGAATTAACCTCAACCCTGTATAGCTAACTCCCACATTACTGCATATAGAGTGTCTATGGTTGTTCCAAATAATATATACACATGGGTCGATATGATATGTCAAAACATTTGCATACGTGTCTATGGTATCCCAAGATTACATAATATATTAGAATACATGTATAATACAATATAAGTTAGCTAGGATATGATTAATATAGATTTGTTACCAATTTTCACGTTGCTACAACAAGAAAAATTATCCAATTTTATTTTACCCATAACTTCTTCATTTTAAATCCGTTTTGAGTGAATCAAATTGCTATGGTTTCATATTGAACTATATTTTATGAATCTAAACAGAAAAAGTATAGGTTTATAGTCAGAAATATAAGTTACAAGTCATTTTTCTAAAGGTAGTCATTTCAGTCGAAAGAACGACGTCTAGATGACCATTTTAGAAAACATACTTCCACTTTGAGTTTAACCATGATTTTTGGATATAGTTTCATGTTCATAAGAAAAATCATTTTCCCAGAAGAACAACTTTTAAATCAAAGTTTATCATAGTTTTTAATTAACTAACCCAAAACAGCCCGCGGTGTTACTACGACGGCGTAAATTCGGTTTACGGTGTTTTTCGTGTTTAATCATTAAGTTAGCATATCATATAGATATATAACATGTGTTTAGTTGATTTTAAAAGTCAAGTTAGAAGGATTAACTTTTATTTGCGAACAAGTTTAGAATTAACTAAACTATGTTCTAGTGATTACAAGTTTAAACCTTCGAATAAGATAGCTTTATATGTATGAATCGAATGATGTTATGAACATCATTACTACCTCAAGTTTTCTGGATAAAGCTACTAGAAATGAGAAAAATGGATCTAGCTTCAAAGGATCCTTGGATGGCTTGAAAGTTCTTGAAGCAGAATCATGACACGAAAACAGTTCAAGTAAGATTTTCACTCGAAATAAGATTGTTATAGTTATAGAAATTGAATCAAAGTTTGAATATGAGTATTACCTTATATTAGAAAGATATCTTAATGTAAATAAGAAAGATTTCTTGAGGTTGGATGATCAATCTACAAGATTGGAAGTAAGCTAGCAAACTTGGAAGTATTCTTGATTTTATGAAACTAGAACTTGTAGAATTTATGAAGAACACTTAGAACTTGAAGATAGAACTTGAGAGAGATCAATTAGATGAAGAAAATTGAAGAATGAAAGTGTTTGTAGGTGTTTTTGGTCGTTGGTGTATGGATTAGATATAAAGGATATGTAATTTTGTTTTCATGTAAATAAGTCATGAATGATTACTCATATTTTTGTAATTTTATGAGATATTTCATGCTAGTTGCCAAATGATGGTTCCCACATGTGTTAGGTGAATCACATGGGCTGCTAAGAGCTGATCATTGGAGTATATATACCAATAGTACATACATCTAAAAGCTGTGCATTGTACGAGTATGAATACGGGTGCATACGAGTAGAATTGTTGATGAAACTGAACGAGGATGTAATTGTAAGCATTTTTGTTAAGTAGAAGTATTTTGATAAGTGTCTTGAAGTCTTTCAAAAGTGTATGAATACATATTAAAACACTACATGTATATACATTTTAACTGAGTCGTTAAGTCATTGTTAGTCGTTACATGTAAGTGTTGTTTTGAAACCTTTAGGTTAACGATCTTGTTAAATGTTGTTAAAGCAATGTTTATAATATCAAATGAGATTTTAAATTATTATATTATCATGATATTATGATGTACGAATATCTCTTAATATGATATATATACATTAAATGTCGTTACAACGATAATCGTTACATATATGTCTCGTTTCAAAATCATTAAGTTAGTAGTCTTGTTTTTACATATGTAGTTCATTATTAATATACTTAATGATATATTTACTTATCATAATATCATGTTAACTATATATATAACCATATATATGTCATCATATAGTTTTTACAAGTTTTAACGTTCGTGAATCACCGGTCAACTTGGGTGGTCAATTGTCTATATGAAACCTATTTCAATTAATCAAGTCTTAACAAGTTTGATTGCTTAATATGTTGGCAACGCTTAATCATGTAAATAACAAATTCATTTAATATATATATAAACATGGAAAAGTTCGGGTCACTACAATAATTGCCTACTAATTGACGCGAATCCTAAAGGTAGCTACCGGGTTTAACACGCTCACCCAGAATGTTCACTCGACAATAGAGCTAGTGGGCATGGTGTTTAGTACTTCGAGGTTTATATATTTATACAGACGAGAGGTTCTGTTTTGGGGATATTATTTATGCGCATTAAATGTTAAGGTCGGTTACCAAACAAAGGTTATGTATAGAGAGAATGATTTTATACACAGGTTATGTGTATGCTATTTTGTACACGAGATATGTGTACGGTTATTAAAAATCGTGAGGCAACCTACGGGGGAGAAAAGGATGCAAACCTACTCTGCCAAGCATTATGAAAAATGGTTTCGTACACGAGATATGTGTACTGTATTTAAATCTTGTAGTCTATCAAAATTACTGAATCTTATGGTTTTATGATAAACTTATGAACTCACCAACCTTTTGGTTGACACTTTTAAACATGTTTATTCTCAGGTATTAAAGAAATATTTCGCTGTGCATTTACTCATTTTAAAGATATTACTTGGAGTCATTCATGACATATTTCAAAAGATGTTGCATTCGAGTCGTTGAGTTCAACAAGATTTTTATTAAGTCATTTATAGTTTAGATATATTATGAAATGGTATGCATGCTGTGACAACCCGAAAATTTCCGACCAAATTTAAACTTGATCTTTATATGTTTCTAACACGATAAGCAAAGTCTGTAATGTTGAAATCTCAAAAATGAAAGGACCCGTTCATACCGATTATAAACGATTCACAATAGTTTATTTCATTGCGTGGTATTTGACCTCTATATGATACATTTTACAAATATTGCATTCGTTTTTAAAAAGACAAACTTTCATTTCATCGAAAGTTGACGGCATACATACCATTTCATAATATATCCAACTATAAATGACTTAATAATATTCTTGATGAACTCAATGACTCGAATGCAACGTCTTTTGAAATATGTCATGAATGACTCCAAGTAATATCTTTAGAATGAGTAAATGCACATCGGAAGATTTCTTTCATACCTGAGAATAAACATACTTAAAAGTGTCAACCAAAAGGTTGGTGAGTTCATTAGTTTATCATAACAATCATTTCAATATTTTAATAGACCACAAGATTTCAGATTATTTATAAACTGCAGGAACACTCATCTGCAAAAATTATAATACAGGAACACTCATCTGTATAAAAATTCATTCATATGGTGAACACCTGGTAACCGACATTAACAAATGCATATAGAATATTCCCAAATATACAGGTACACTCATCTGTATATAAAAATTGAAGTACTAAAGCATCCATAACCTGGATGGGGTTTGTTAGGCCCATAGATCTATCTTCAGGATTCACGTCAATTAGTGGCATTCACTAATTCTTAGGTTACCAAGCAAAAGGGTGACATTTAATTTCGATAATCTAACCATAGAATGTAGTTTCGATTACTTGTGTCTATTTCGTAAAATATTTAATAAAGCAGCGCATGTATTCTCAGTCCCACAAATATATATTGCAAAAGCATTTAAAAGGGAGTAATGAAACTCACAATACGATATTTTGTAGCATAAATATGCATACGACGGAACTGAACAATGCAAGGTTGGCTTCGGATTCACGAACCTATATCAATTATATATATTAAAGCATGTAATCATAATCGAACAAGCTTATATATTATTATTAATATACTTGTTATGTTATATGTTACATAGATAAATTAATTATATTTAATTTATTTATTAATATTTGTCATATTAAATTTTAATATAGTTTAATTAATAACATTTTACTTGATAAAATATAGTAGTATGTAATACATATATAATTGTAATGTATTTGTATAAAATATTTATTTGTAATAATAATAATAATAGTGGTAATAATGATAATAATAATAATAATAATAATAATATTTCATTTTAACCATATATTTAATTTTCATACTAAAATTTATATTTATAGTTTTTTTATATTTATAATCATTATAACATTTAAAAACTTTTACTTTCATAATCATAATAGTTTTTATATTTATGATTTTTGATAGTAATAATAATATAGTTGTAATAAGGATAATGTTAAAAGTAATAATAATGATACTATAATGTTACTTATGGTAATAATAATAATAATACTAATAATTATAAAATGGTTCAAATATTCATATAAATGATAATAATAATCATAATCATAGCACTTATTAATAACAATAATTCTAATACTTAATAATAATAATTGTAATAATAATAGTAATCCTAATACTTATATTAATATTAGTAATAATAGTAATCATAATACTAAATGATAATACTTAGTAATGGTAATAATATTAGTAACAATAATATTAACAATAATTATACTTTCTATAATCATAATAATAATAATAAATAATAATAATTATAATACTAATAATAATATTAGTAATAATAATAATAATAATTTTGATAATGATATATACCTTCCAAAGCTTATATAAAAAGAAACGCGCCGAACCGGGCTCGAACCCAAGACCACTCGCTCACTCAAAACAAACTTTAACCGTTCCTCCATTTCTTTCTTTCTGAAATATCTCCTAACCCATTCTTTCTTACATATAAACTATCTGAATCATTAATTTAATCTGAGACATCAAAACAAATTGGAATTTTACGATGAACAAATTCTTTGACTTTTTGCAAATTAGCTTTGACTTCGTAAATTCGAAATCGATAAGAAAAATTAGAAGTTGAAAACTTACAGATAGTTTGAATAAGAGATTCCTAACAATCCTACATTTTTAGATTTTGAAATTTCGTTTGAATTCATGCTTTTGGAAATTTTTGACGCGTACAGAGTATTTGCACTTTTTCTTTCAATTTTTCTGTTTTTAAATCATTAGCCAAATGCATTGTATATGATATATATAATGTAAGAGTGTTGTTTTTAATTGTGATTGAATGAGACTCGTAACAGAATTTGATAAAAACAAAAATTAAACACAGTAATGATAGGTATGTGAAACAAACTCGTACGATTTTCTTTATTTTATAATTTTTATTAATAAATAAATAAATATACTAATAATATTAACACTGATTAATAATTATATAAAAAAATACTAAGTAATAGAAGTATTAATAATATTAATAGAAATACTAATAATAATAATGATAATATCAATAATAATAATAAGTAATAATGATACTAAAATTCATAAAAATGATGATACTAATACTATTAGTGTTAATAATAATAAATTGTATTATTTTCTAATGATAATAATGATATTAATAATAATAATATTGATAAAGATAATAATAATAAATAATAATTAATAATAATTAAAATTGTAATCTTACAACTAATTATAATATGAATAATGATAACAATAATATTAATAATAATAATAATAACACTATAACAAAACCATTGTATCAAATTTCATATTTATGTAATTTACTTAATAATAATAACACTGATATTTATATTAAATATCTATTCTAATAATAGTGATGAGAGTAATAATATTATTAGTAAGGATATCAATTTAGATGCATTAAATTTCATATCTATATGTTATCTATAATAATATAACTAATACTGATATTAATGAAAGTAATAATAATATTACTATAACAACTATATTTTAATATGTTAATAATCTATTATTAGTTTTGTAATATTTAATAATCATATAATATTATATAATAACATTTATTGATTAATTATTATTTATAAAGTATATATATATATATATTATAATATACATATAATAATATAATAATTATACATGAAATCATATATATATATATATATATATATATATATATATATATATATATATATATATATATATATATATATATAGATTCACTTTAAATTACACTTAATTATTTTGTATCTTATTTTACATTTTTGATTTTATTATATTATATTACTTTCAATTATTATATTTACATTTATTTTTATATATATAATTATCTTTATTTACAACAATGGTTCGTGAATCGTCTGGAATAGTCAAAGGTATAAATGAATCCATGTACTTAATTCAAAATTCTGATAATCAACTTTACAGACTTTGCTTATCGTGTCGAAATCATCTAAGATTAAGTTTAAATTTGGTCAAAAATTTTCGGGTCGTCACAGTACCTACTTGTTAAAGAAATTTCGTCCCCGAAATTTGATAGAGATCATCATGGCTGATAATATGTATGTTTTCATGACAAATTTGAGTTGTTAAATAGAGTTTTATCACTATTGAAAAATATAGATAAAACGATTTGATTACTCGAAGTGTACGAATGAAGCTATCACTAAATAGTGAAATGAGATAGACAAGTTTCATCATAACTTTCCACTAGTCATGGTTGAATTCCGGAATTCAAGGGATTTAAAGATAATCTTCGAAATCTATATAAAATTTGATTCTTCGGTAGTTTAGGAAATTAGGATCTCTCTAATAAAATGCGAAAATCGGCCTTGATTTCTTTATCAGATATTTCACTTATAAATTAACTTCTCCCATTCCATTACTTTTACCACTCCTATACTCAATTCCCAATTTCAAAAGATTGTGAAAATGCTTAATCCAGTTCTGATCATTGTCCTTATCCTGACTATCGCAACAATCATTCTCCTTTTCCAACTTCCACCGGAGGAATCTGCTTACTTCTACTTCGCCCTTGGGGTTATAATGTTTTTAATTCTCCCATGTCTTTATGTTGCCATAAACATTGATATACATGGTTTGTAATTTATGTGTTGTTATCGGGCTTTATATTCTCCCTTATATTTCGGAGCTCCATGCTTTTGTTTTCTCTTCCCAACTTTAAATAAAGCAAGTAGTGGTCCAGAATTTGTAGGTATGGGGTTTCGAATGAACATAATATACTAAGCAGAAAGAAATGTAATAGCACGATTTGACTTGTTAAATTACCAGAATCACGGAGGGTAGAACTATCAAGAAAATATTTTCCTGATTTTGTTTAGAGATTTAGTAGAATGTAAGAGTCGTGTAACATGATACATGATGACGTTATGATCTGTGAATCATCACATTCCATTAGAAACTCAGCATAACTTACAGTAATATAATCACGTTGATCAAGTGTCATTATATTATACTAACTCATGCATCAATTTCCAACACTACTTCAATAACATTCATACTTTAAACTAGAAAGTTTATAGAATATAGAAACTAAACAATTTCTTATATGATGTAACACTGACAACGCTAAGAGATAAATGACTTCAGATAAGATTAGTTATGAAATTATCTTTAGAAATATCAAGGATATTTATAATGAAGATATGATGACATCTTAGAATATCTAAGATCAGGGGATGATAAAGAATATTGTTCGCAAGAGTTGAGAGTAAGGAGCAAGGTATTTGCTAACGATTTCCTCAGAAACAGAATCATCGGATTCTTTAGGTACAAGTTTAGTCCTTGTGATTTATTCAGAGTCTCCTTCATGGTTTGCTCAATTCATTTTTCAGTATCAAAATCTTGGAGCTTTTTTAACACTCCCTTCTTTATCATCAAACTTTTGACTGTTAAGGTGGTCTCCAGTTTTCACTGCTTTATCAGCTTTTTTCAAAACTCAGAAAACTGATTCATAGACTAAAGCGCTTTTCAAAAATTCAGAATTGAAGTCCGTAAATCCAGGAGATAAAAGTTATATATATATATATATATATATATATATATATATATATATATATATATATATATATATATATATATATATATATATATATATATATATATATATATATATATATATATATATAATTGTTGTCGTAGAATCGCTGAGAAATTTGAGATTATCGATTGATGCCTCCCGGTATTTGGTATGGTATTTATCTTTACAAGATGCCGATGGGTTCATGATAAGACTTTAATAGATAATTATACTGATTTGTCAGAGAGATTTAAGTCAAGGAGCAGCGAGATTGCTGGTATGTCTGCTGGTAATATGGTGGGATATAAAAGGTTCTCCGGTAACAATAAAAGAGCACGCATATATATCAAGGTTATAATAAGGTTGTTTCAAATGAAGAGTCGAAGTTGACTTGCTGGAGCTGTGACAAAATTGGCTAATTTGAAAAAGAATTGCAATGTTATTTTCGATAATAGCAATGCCAAAAGAGCTAGCACATATACGTGTTAAACGTTTACTCAGTTTTCGAGAGTTTTTCAGATACATAACTATATGCATAAATCTTTCCTTTCGTAGATGAAGTGCGGTTGGTTCATCCCCTCGATTGAGGTGTTTTCAAGAATCATGAAGGGTTTGAACGTAGATTGTAATCGTCAAGATACAAATGAGGTTTAAGATGAAATCAAGTGGCAAACTTAAAGAAGTGTTTAGTTTCATATGTTATAATCAATATTTTAATTCATTTTAATTGTCCAATGTTATTAGTCCATAGTTAGTAGTCCACAGTTAGAAATTCAATAATTCGTATATAGTTTAATATATAATATTCGAATTAATTAATACGTATCGTGACCCATTGTATACAAGTCTCAGACTCAATCACAACTCAAAGTATATATATTATTTGAGAATCAACCTCAACCCTGTATAGCTAACTCGAACATTACCGCATATAGAGTGTCTATGGTTATTCCAAATAATATATATAGATGACGTCAATATGATATGTCAAAACATTGTATACGTGTCCCGATATTTAAAGTGCGTAAAATAAATAACATAAATTAAATGATGATAAATAAAATTGCGAGAATTAAAATTGCGATAAATAAATTGCGATAAATAAATTGCGATAAATAAATTGCGATAAATAAAATGTAATAAGGAATTAACAGTTAGCTAGGATTTTGTTAGCGTGGTTTCTAAACAGAATTTCTCATAGTTAATTTGTTTGTTTCTAACAAATTTTATTTTGTCCAATGTTTTCTTCATTATGCCACTTGTTGGATTCTGATAAGTCAAAATCCAAATATGAAATTGAATGAAAATGGTTATTCTGCGGTGAACGGATACGTATATCAGTGGATGTAAGTAGGATAGTAAATGACTATTGAATCGGATTTGAAAGAATGTACAGTGTAACTTATTAATGTGAAATCTAAATATTTCTCGGGTATTACCTACCCGTTAAAATATTTTCACCATTAACAGTTTGTACAAAAGAATTTTCAATTACAATCTTTATGAAAATATATTTACATATATATTTTCTTCAGATGTAATCATGGATTTATTGAGTCAATGTGATATTAAACTCATCTGGTTTACCGTTAGAACTAGAATACATAATCTCTAAAACATTAGAGATTACATAATCGCCATGTAGAATGAAGATAAATAATGTAGAACGATACGTAGAACGAAGATCATGTTTGAGGTACAGATTGGGATATTGTGGCGTGTGGTGTTGATGGTACGGGTGCTATTGCTGGTGGTTCTGTTGGTGTCAGTGATGTTGCTGAAGCTGGTTAGTTTTGCACCATATTCTCCAAAATCATTACTTAGGTGCGAAGCTCGTTGACTTCTTTGATTACTCCGGGATGATTGGCGGTTGGAACAAGCTAATGAATAAGGTTTAGAATTATGGATATTACGTAATCGTTACGAGCTATTCTGGAAATGGGGGTGAAAATAGTGTTTCGGACAGGTTCGCCGGTAAGTGCTTCAGGTTCATCGCCAAGAGGTGAATTCGGTTGGTGAAAAGGATCGCCTTCTTCTCATCTCCATTGATTAAGTCGACTACGAACCCATCCCCAATTCATCCAGAATTGAAGATGATTAGTTGGTTGATCCATTTCATTTACACTGCTTTCGGAGCTTAGGTGAATATCCATGTCGGAATAGCTGTCGAAATCCGAGGAACTTGAACTAGTTGCGAGTTCCATCTTGTACGGTTAGGTAAAGGGTTTTCGATATGAAATGATTTTCGGATATCGGATGGTATTCTAATTACATAGAATATCTAATACCTATATATAGTACAGAAGATCCCGTAGATTACGGAGAAATTTTCAGAAGCTGTGAGGCAAAGTTTACAGTAACAGATACGCTAAGATATGAATTAGCAGATACGCTAAGATATGAATTTTGTCTATACACTATTCATGCAATCAATGCAGTAAGATGTGTCTAGACTTTAAGAATGATAAGCAAATAATTTTCTGTAAGACCCTAATCATCATTGTACAGATGTGTAAATATGGTACATAGAGTGTGGGTATTGTTGTATAATTAAACAGAAGTAAAAAAACTGTCCAGCACCTTGTGCGCGCCGCGCACACCTAAGGGAGCTCGCCGCGCACACTTTACTGTAGCCGGATTCTGTTTCATTTATTGAGATATTTTGAAGGGCTGTTTGGTAATTTCACTTGTGGACGAGTTTAAGGCCAGTAGATCAGATATTGGGGTAGAATTCACTCCAATTCCAACAACCTTATCCTTTTCACTTCAATTTTAGTGAGAGAGAGTGAGATTCTTGTATGTGAAAGCTCAAGCAAAGGAAGGAGGAGCTAGTTTTGGGTCTTAGCTCGAGTTCTAAAGTTGCTCATCTCCTCTCTAGCTACGTTTTGGTTGTAGTGGTATGTTGTAACTTTAATTTTGTGTAAGGGTTAGGGTTTGGGTAAATGAAGAACATAAAACCCATATTTGGTGACTTTGGGTGTTCTTGGGTAAGATCAAGTCAAGAGGACTCAAAGTTGACTAACCTAGGGTTTTAAAATGATAAATGTGTTTATGTGTCTTAATTGGTTAGTTAATTAACTAGCACACCTAGTTATTTAGCAAATAGGTGTTTTTGGGTTTGAAGATGACTCAAAATGGGTGTGTTGGTTTTAAAATGGTCAAAATGTTAATGATTGACCTAGTTGGGAAATATGGGTATGAAATACCTTTATTGTGTATTAGTTAGTGTTGTTGGGCCTTAATCACTAGCTTTGAGTGATTTATGATGGTCTTGACCTTAATGTGACGGTTTTGGTGATAATGGGACATTTAATGCATTTAAGTCATTAAATGCACAAAAGTGAATTGTTGGTATTTAATTCAACTAGTTTGTGTGTTGATTGAAGTACTTATTATATTAGGTACTTTGACTTGAAGCTTGCAGAAGTATAAAACCGTCACCGAATCGTTAAGGTGAGTGGAATAATTATATGCGTAGGTATATAATTTATTTATTTGTGTAGCGTGAAATGTGAAGTGTCGATGTGCTAAGACACCACGTTCACGTGACGAGTGAAGTGTCGATGTGCTAAGACACCACTCCATGAAAGGTAATGAGTAAAGTGTCGATGTGTAAAGACACCACTCGAGGCGAAGTATCGACGTGTTAAAATGCCACCTCAAGTAATATGAAGAGTGAAGTGTCGATGTGTTAAGACACCACTCGGGGTGAAGTATCGACGTGTTAAGATGCCACCGGTGGGATTAGTGTACGACGTGTTAAGTACTCTAATGGTTGTTATGAACACCAATGGGAAATTCGAGCACCATTCCTCGTGCTATTGGTTAACCATGATTATTGTGTTGTAGCGTAAGCATATTATATTGTACGAATTGTATATATGTATTGTATTGCTAGCTTGTGGTATTGGAGGTTAATAGCTTGTATCTGAGATGATAAGCTAATTGTGTTGCTAACATGTATGCGGTATGTGTGTAAGTGTTTGCAAGTAGGTATATTATATATGTACGTGTATAATCATTGCATTCACTAAGCTTTGCTTACACTCTCATTGTTTACCTTTTATAGGCTCCGGCGTGGACAAGGGTAAGGGCATTCGATTAGATTAGAGATCCCGCTTTGTTTGTTAGGGGACGCTTTTGGAAGTATTAGCTTTCGAAGTTTGACCGAGAATTGGGTAGTTTAACCCCCAAACATCATGCTCTAGTGTCATTTTGGAATTTAAACTAATTCGGTTGAAACTTATACTTTTGTACAAAACTCGTATTACGGCATATGTGGGCCCGGTTTCGTAAAACTTATTTTATTATTGAAACGTGTGAGTTTTAACTATTATATCATATTGTGAAAAGCGTTTCGTCTAAATATGTCGGGAAGTGGGAGATCTTTATTTGAAAATTCACAAAACCGGACAGAACTGAATTGGGCCTGTGCACGCCGCGCACATATGGTGGTGCGCGCCGCGCACCCCTCCTGTATAAAAAAAAATTTTATTTCGCGTATTCGGTTGGTTATTGGTTTGGGTTGTTACAAGTGGTATCAGAGCATGGTCTAAGGGATTTAGGCGACTTGAGATAGGTGCCTTGATAGTGCTCCAAATGAACATATATTTTGTAGCAATATCCTCCCAATATGTAAATTATTTAGTTGTAATTGTTCTATTTTAAGTTGTAATCGTTTATATTAAATAAGTGCGAAGACAAAAGGCGAAAATGACGATTTGAAGACAAAAACGTCCAAAAAGCTCAAATGTACAAGATACAATCCAAGTGGTTCAACTTATTGATAAGAAACGTCTAAAAATGACAAAAGTACAAGTTGCGGAACGCAAAGTACAAGATATTAAATTATACGAAAAGGCGTTCGAAAATTCGGAACCGGTACCCGAGCCAACTATCAACGCCCGACGCAATGGACCAAAAATTACAAGTGTACTATGCACAAGAATATAATATAATATATAAATAATTATATTAATTATTTATATTTTATATTTATATATAAATTATGTCGACAAGCAAGGTTCCAAAATTGTGTGAGGTGGATTTTCAAACTCCGCGTCTCGCGGAGTTTGCAGGCTTAAAATGCCGCAACTCGCGGAGCTGCAAAAATCAGAATGCCTATAAAAGGCCATGCATTCTGCCGAGTTTAAAAAATAAAAAATAATAATAATAATACTCTGTAATAGATAATAAATAAATAAATAAATAAATATATATAAATATATATATATATATATATATATATATATATATATATATATATATATATATATATATATATATATATATATATATATATATATATATATATATATATATATATATAGGGTAGTTTTATATTAGTTAGTTTGGGTTATGTAACGGTTATTTACGGGTTTTTAAGCCGGAACTCTGTCCGTGTAACACTACGCGTTAAATAATCAATGTAAGTTATGTTCTCCCTTTTTAAATTAATGTCTCGTAACTAAGTTGTTATTATGCTTATTTGAACCGAAGTAATCATGATGTTGGGCTAAAAATATCTAAAATTGGGTAATTGGGCTTTGTACCATAATTGGGGTTTGGACAAAAGAACGACACTTGTGGAAATTAGACTATGGGCTATTAATGGGCTTTATAATTATTTAACTAAATGATAGTTTGTTAATTTTAATATAAAGATTTACAATTGGACGTCCCTATAAATAACCATATACACTCGATCGAACACGATGGGCGGGATATTTATATGTACGAATAATCGTTCATTTAATCGGACACGAGAATGGAATAATAGTCTATGGAATTATTAAAACAGGGGTGAAATTATGTACAAGGACACTTGGCGTAATTGTTAACAAAGTATTAAACCTTGGATTACACGCAGTCGATATCCTGGTGTAATTATTAAGCAAAGTATTAAAACCTTGTTACAGATTAAGTCCCCAATTAGTTGGAATATTTGACTTCGGATAAAAGGATAATTTGACGAGGACACTCGCACTTTATATTTATGACTGATGGACTGTTATGGACAAAAACCAGACGGGCATATTAAATAATCCAGGACAAAGAACAATTAACCCATGGGAATAAACTAAAAATCAACACGTCAAACATCATGATTACGGAAGTTTAAATAAGCATAATATAGTTTATTTCATATTTCCTCGTACTTTTATTTATTGTCATTTTAATTATTGTTATTTATTTTATATTGTTAGTTAAATATCATCATTTACTTTACGGTTCGCTTAAAATATAAAATCGACAAACCGGTCATTAAACGGTAAAACCCCCTTTTATATATTATTAATATAATATATTTTGTACGAATATAATTGTTTAAAATATAGTGTGAAATAAGCCAGCTCCCTGTGGAACGAACCGGACTTACTAAAAACTACACTACTCTACGATTAGGTACACTGCCTATAGTGTTGTAGCAAGGTTTAGGTATATCCCATTTGTAAATAAATAATTAAAACTTGTCATATTTTGTGTAAAATTGTATCGTATTTAATAGTTTTTCCTAGTAAAATATATAGCTATTTCATATACACCTCGCATAACATCAAGTATTTTGGCGCCGCTGCCGGGGATCGGGTGAAAAACTATATTTTTGTAAAAATATATTATTTCTTATTTCGTAAAAATATTTTCTTATTTATTATAAGTGTCCAAAAATAAATAAAAATAAAAAAAATTTTAAAAAATTAAAAATCGAAAAAAAATATATATATAAATTTATTTTTTTTAGATTTCTATTTATAAAATTATAAAGTATTTATATTTTAGTTTTTAAATATAAGTTTTATTTAATTAATATAAATATTAAAAAAAAAACGAAACTTGTCATTTTAATTTCAAATCTCCGCGACTCGCGGAGTTTGTTGCCAGGTGGAACCGCGACTCGCGGAGCCGCCCTGTCAGGCCACCACAAACCCTAATTCGCATTAAGTACGGAGTAATTATTATTTATTATTTTTTATTTAACCCTATTTACTTAATTATTATTATAATTAGTTTAGTTTTATTAATTAATTTGTAATATTAATTATAATTAGTTTTAATATATATAAAAATTAATACTTTTATAAAATAAATATAAAAATAATATTTTTATAAAAATAAATAATTTTATCAATTTTAAGCTTAGTTTTATTTTTGTATCTTTTTATTTGTTTAATCGTAATATTTGTATTTTTGTCATTTGTATCTAGTTTTAAGATTAGTGTTTTTATTTCTAGATTTTTAGAATTTGCCGTAAAATTCCTTAAGTGCTTATTTCTTTAGACTAAAATTTAGGTGCTTTAGAATTTTGCGACGCTGTTTATAAATTTTAGTACCTTTTAAGTTACGACGCGCTACTTTCTTATTTTTATTTTTCGACGTTTTTCGACGCGCAATCTTTTTCTTTCTTATTTCTCGACGCTTTAGTTTTTAGGACTTAGAAATTTTCTCTACTTCTTATCTAATTCTCATACGGAAAGAAAAATTATTTAAGCGGTTAAGTTAATAGGCATCCAAATTTTCTGGTTCGTATTAATAGTTGGATTTGTTAGTGGCAAGTTGTGGGCTTCAGATTTAAAGGGTCCTGGCTTCCTGCTGCATCTTTTGGCTATTCGAAACGTGGGCAAAAATCAGAAAAGTCTATTAATTGGACAACTTATATAAGTTTTTCTATTTTAGGATAATTAGTGAATGCACCACATTGTAGCTAAAATTTGGCCATCGCAATAAAATGGAAAATTTTGAAAACAAGGCCTTGAAAACTCTTTTTGAACTCCAAAATCAATTAAATCAATACTCTCAAACGGGTTTTGATGGTAATTCGTTCAGTCAATCTTGGATCACGAATGACGAAACAATAACTGGTTGTGAAATTTGTGGAGATTATCACTCAACATGGGAATGTTATTATTACGTTCCTATGGAAAATTATGAACCCATAGAACCTGAATGGAATGATTATGAGGAATACAATTCTAATTGGGATTATTCCTAAGAACATATCCAAACTCAACAACCAGAGGACGAGGAAAAGTATGTGTCTGAAAATTCTTTAGATTATATGAAAATCAAACTCGAAGAACTTCATGCTCAAAATGAACAAATGAGAGAGTTTGTAAATAGGCAAGTTGAAACTCTATCAGATTATACAGCTGTTGATCTGAGGAATAGTGTGCAAGAAAATCTCAGATCATCGAATTTTGATGAATTCGAGAGCTCCGAAATCACCAATTATCCTGATGATACTTTTTATTCAGCTTTACCAATTTCACAACATATCGACACATTAGCCTCTACCGACAAAATCAACGATCCATCAATGGATGAAGAAGAAGAAGTAAGGGTGACAAATTGGTACTCTTGGAAAAACGATAACGTTGAAAATTTTACCCCCGAGACCAAAATGGTGGGACCGATAAGTACCATTAATGAAGAAGAATTTGCTTCGATCCCGAAATTTACCATTCCACAACCTTCCAACCCAATATTCTCAATAGATGACTCATCTACCAAAGATGAACTACGAGCTGTAATAGATAATGACACCTCGGATTTCACCCAATTGGGTAATTGAGGTGAAAACTTTGATCCAGAGAATAAACGGAAGGAAATGTTAGGAATTGTCCACCCTATAGAAATATGTATGTCGGTGTATAACGATCCATTTGATCAAGAACAAGAAAAGAGACATATCCATTTACTAAAAGCTACACTTAAAAAAGAATTAAGTAGTGACGATCGGGTGGTTCTAAACATTAAACCCATTGATATATTATACACCACCCGAAATGTAAATAAGTGGCTCCCTATTTTAATTCGTGGAACTTATTCTACGGACTTCACATGTCGTCAGCTAAGTGTGGGGAAGTCTATCCCCACTTAACGTTAAATTAGGGGTTCGGGTTAGTGCATAACTCATTAATAAAAATGCACGATTAGGGTAAAAGACGCTTTTTCAAATATTAGTAAACAGTTCAGAAAAGCAGCCGTTTTTGAAAAAAAGCATGTGTGATAAAACAAGAAGGAATGAACGATGAGGCGCGCCATCTATCATTCGACGAGCTTTGTAATTACAAACTGGGTATTTTCAATCACTTTTTTACACTAATCACCCTCATGAATTTATAATTAGAGTCTGATTTCATGCAAATGAGGACATTGCATGATCTCAAGTGTGGGGAAGGGTTATAAATTCTCTCGGGTTTATACTTGGTTTATTTGCAAAATTTTATGAAAATTTGAAAAATTTTCAACTAAATGAATTTAAAATCATGTTTATATATATTTATGAACGGTGAAAACTAGGTGTTAATACCGAAATTATCGTTACCTCAGAAAGGACATAAATTGAGAAACACCCTAAAACGCTTGAATTCATTTAAAATGGAATAAAGGAGAATAAAAAGGCAAAGAAAGAAACTAAGTGTGGGGAGAATGTACCTAGTTATTCAATTAAAAACTATCTAGCACATGTTTCTGTAAAGTTTATTGCAGGTGCTTTTGTTTTGGACTAAATTAACTATTTTACCCGATGAAAGGAAAAGAAAAGATGGATCTACACGATGAATCAATTCCATCATTAAAAGGAAGTAAAGTCTTCCGAAAAAGACACGCGCTTCTTGATTTAGGTCAAGAAGTTGTCGTCCAGACCAGCTGTAGGTTGACGAAAAATCTAGAAAAGTCATCACTAAAATCAGCAGGAAATCCACGGACCTCAGCATCAAACAGGGTTGCCAAGTGGTCAGATTTATCCTAACCATGAGAAGGATTTATCTCGTACAATGGGGGGGGGGGGCACCGTGCAAATTAGCTTGATAAGACTAGTGAATCAGATCCCCAGAAAGGATAATCTCCTTAAAGATTAAAAATCAGCTTTTAAGCCTGATATTACTCAATCCTTGAGATTGACTTTAAAGATTGAGAATTATAAACTCATGAAATTCAATGATATCTAAACTCGAGCTTGAACGAGAAAATATTTTGATCAAAATTAAAACCGATTTGTTTTCTGAAAACCTATTTTCAATGCGTTCATTACCATTGAACGTAAAATCCTAGGAATTCACCTGGAATTCATTAGGTCACCTGAACCAAATCGGGTGTCAACCGTAAGAACGGTGGTTGCATAGCATGGTCGGAGACAGGATCTTGTGCCAGACCGAAAAATCATAGGATGATCTTTACTATTGCTCCTACAAAAGATAGTACAAGCATCCGACACGTTTATAGACCATAATCAAAAGCAAGTCACGGGACATTACCTTAACAGTTGCTTGTTCATCGCTTTCCTTTACAACTGGACGGTAGTTTACCGAAAGGTGTAGTGACCCGAACTTTTCCATGTTTATATATATTAATTGAGATTGATGTTTACATGATTAAATGTTTCCAACATGTTAAGCAATCAAACTTGTTAAGACTTGATTAATTGAAATAGGTTTCATATAGACAATTGACCACCCAAGTTGACCGGTGATTCACGAACGTTAAAACTTGTAAAAAAACTATATGATGACATATATATGGTTATATATATAGTTAACATGATATTATGATAAGTAAACATATCATTAATTATATTAACAATGAACTACATATGTAAAAACAAGACTACTAACTTAATGATTTTGAAACGAGACATATATGTAACGTTTATCGTTGTAACGACATTTAATGTATATATATCATATTAAGAGATATTCGTACATCATAATATCATGATAATATAATAATTTAAAATCTCTTTTGATATTATAAACATTGGGTTAACAACATTTAACAAGATCGTTAACCTAAAGGTTTCAAAACAACACTTACATGTAACGACTAACGATGACTTAACGACTCAGTTAAAATGTATATACATGTAGTGTTTTAATATGTATTTATACACTTTTGAAAGACTTCAATACACTTATCAAAATACTTCTACTTAACAAAAATGCTTACAATTACATTCTCGTTCAGTTTCATCAACAATTCTACTCGTATGCACCCGTATTCGTACTCGTACAATACACAGCTTTTAGATGTATGTACTATTGGTATATACACTCCAATGATCAGCTCTTAGCAGCCCATGTGAGTCACCTAACACATGTGGAAACCATCATTTGGCAACTAGCATGAAATATCTCATAAGATTACAAAAATATGAGTAATCATTCATGACTTATTTACATGAAAACAAAATTACATATCCTTTATATCTAATCCATACACCAACGACCAAAAACACCTAAAAACACTTTCATTCTTCAATTTTCTTCATCTAATTGAACTCTCTCAAGTTCTATCTTCAAGTTCTAAGTGTTCTTCATAAATTCCAAAAGTTCTAGTTTCATAAAATCAAGAATACTTTCAAGTTTGCTAGCTCACTTCCAATCTTGTAAGGTGATCATCCAACCTCAAGAAATATTTGTTTCTTACAGTAGGTTATCATTCTAATACAAGGTAATAATCATATTCAAACTTTGGTTCAATTTCTATAACTATAACAATCTTATTTCAAGTGATGATCTTACTTGAACTTGTTTTCGTGTCATGATTTTGCTTCAAGAACTTTGAGCCATCCAAGGATCCATTGAAGCTAGATCCATTTTTCTCTTTTCCAGTAGGTTCATCCAAGGAACTTAAGGTAGTAATGATGTTCATAACATCATTCGATTCATACATATAAAGCTATCTTATTCGAAGGTTTAAACTTGTAATCACTAGAACATAGTTTAGTTAATTCTAAACTTGTTCGCAAACAAAAGTTAATCCTTCTAACTTGACTTTTAAAATCAACTAAACACATGTTCTATATCTATATGATATGCTAACTTAATGATTTAAAACCTGGAAACACGAAAAACACCGTAAAACCGGATTTACGCCGTCGTAGTAACACCGCGGGCTGTTTTGGGTTAATTAATTAAAAACTATGATAAACTTTGATTTAAAAGTTGTTATTCTGAGAAAATGATTTTTATTATGAACATGAAACTATATCCAAAAATTATGGTTAAACTCAAAGTGGAAGTATGTTTTCTAAAATGGTCATCTAGACGTCGTTCTTTCGACTGAAATGACTACCTTTACAAAAACGACTTGTAACTTATTTTTCCGACTAGAAACCTATACTTTTTTTGTTTAGATTCATAAAATAGAGTTCAATATGAAACCATAGCAATTTTATTCACTCAAAACGGATTTAAAATGAAGAAGTTATGGGTAAAACAAGATTGGATAATTTTTCTCATTTTAGCTACGTGAAAATTGGTAACAAATCTATTCCAACCATAACTTAATCAACTTGTATTATATATTATGTAATCTTGAGATACCATAGACACGTATACAATGTTTCGACCTATCATGTCGACACATCTATATATATTTCGGAACAACCATAGACACTCTATATGTGAATGTTGGAGTTAGCTATACAGGGTTGAGGTTGATTCCAAAATATATATAGTTTGAGTTGTGATCAATACTGAGATACATATACACTGGGTCGTGGATTGATTCAAGATAATATTTATCGATTTATTTCTGTACATCTAACTGTGGACAACTAGTTGTAGGTTACTAACGAGGACAGCTGACTTAATAAACTTAAAACATCAAAATATATTAAAAGTGTTGTAAATATATTTTGAACATACTTTGATATATATGTATATATTGTTATAGGTTCGTGAATCAACCAGTGGCCAAGTCTTACTTCCCGACGAAGTAAAAATCTGTGAAAGTGAGTTATAGTCCCACTTTTAAAATCTAATATTTTTGGGATGAGAATACATGCAGGTTTTATAAATGATTTACAAAATAGACACAAGTACGTGAAACTACATTCTATGGTTGAATTATCGAAATCGAATATGCCCCTTTTTATTAAGTCTGGTAATCTAAGAATTAGGGAACAGACACCCTAATTGACGCGAATCCTAAAGATAGATCTATTGGGCCTAACAAACCCCATCCAAAGTACCGGATGCTTTAGTACTTCGAAATTTATATCATATCCGAAGGGTGTCCCGGAATGATGGGGATATTCTTATATATGCATCTTGTTATTGTCGGTTACCAGGTGTTCACCATATGAATGATTTTTATCTCTATGTATGGGATGTGTATTGAAATATGAAATCTTGTGGTCTATTGTGACGATTTGATATATATAGGTTAAACCTATAACTCACCAACATTTTTGTTGACGTTTTAAGCATGTTTATTCTCAGGTGATTATTAAGAGCTTCCGCTGTCGCATACTTAAATAAGGACAAGATTTGGAGTCCATGCTTGTATGATATTGTGTAAAAACTGCATTCAAGAAACTTATTTTGTTGTAACATATTTGTATTGTAAACCATTATGTAATGGTCGTGTGTAAACAGGATATTTTAGATTATCATTATTTGATAATCTACGTAAAGCTTTTTAAACCTTTATTGATGAAATAAAGGTTATGGTTTGTTTAAAAATGAATGCAGTCTTTGAAAAACGTCTCATATAGAGGTCAAAACCTCGCAACGAAATCAATTAATATGGAACGTTTTTAATCAATAAGAACGGGACATTTCAGTTGGTATCCGAGCGTTGGTCCTAGAGAACCAGAAAATTTGCATTAGTGTGTCTTATCGAGTTTGTTAGGATGCATTAGTGAGTCTGGACTTCGACCGTGTTTTCTTTAAAAATGATTGCTTAACATTTTTGTTGGAAACTATATATTTTTAACATATGAATATTATGTGATATATTAATCTCTTAACGTGTTTGATATTATGTGATAGATGTCTACCTCTAGAACAAGTCCCATTGACTCACCTAATAATAATGAAGAGTCAAATGTAAATTGGAATGATTTGTGGACTGATTCACAAGTTCCCGAAGAGGAACCGGAAGAAGAGTCGGAACCGGAAGAAGAATCGGAACCGGAAGAAGAATCGGAACCGGATGAAGAAATAGAACCGGTGGGGGAAATAATAAAACGGTTAAGTAAAAGAAAATCCTCAACCAACCGACCAAAGTTAATTATGGTCAATGGTGTTTCCGCCAAGGAAGCAAAATATTGGGAGGATTACCAATTCTCCGATGAATCGGATTCCGACGAGAATTCCGATGATGTTATAGAAATTACCCCAACTGAATTTAAAAAGGCAAAAGAAAATAATAAGGGAAAGGGCATAAAAATAGAGAAATCTAATTCCAACCCCGATGAACTTTATATGTATCGTCAACCCCCGAAGTCCTTAAGTTGTAACAATGACCCGGGAACCTCTAAACCACCAGGTTTTTCTAAACCAATGTGGACAACGACGGCTCGTATTAGGGGAACATCATATATCCCTAGAAACTTGGCAAAACGAACCAAAACCGAAGAAGAAGAAACGAGCGAGTCGGAATAAGATAGTTGTATTCGTGTGGTGTAATATATGGAATATAGTGTTCTTATGCTTTATGATATATGTAAAAATTGCTTGTATTAATAAGTATTTTTTTTATGAATCTAACTCTTGTCTATTTTACAGTTTAAAAACACAAAATGGATAGACAACCCAATATTTTAAGAGACCTACCCGGAGACATGATTGATGAAATCTTGTCTAGAGTCGGCCAGAATTCTTCGGCACAACTATTTAAGGCGAGATCAGTTTGTAAGACATTCGAAGAACGTTCCAAGAATGTCTTGGTTTATAAGAGACTTTTGTTTGAAAGATGGGGGATATCACATTGGGAAACCCATAAGTTACGATGTGTTTACTTTGACGCATATATTGCGGGGAACCCAAATGCTATTTTACGCAACGGGTTAAGAAATTATTTTGACTCAATATATCCGAATATTGGACTTCGTGATTTAGAAAAAGCTGCTAACATGCAACATAAAGAAGCATGTTATGCTTACGGATTAGTAATGTTCGCTTCTCACCAAAATGAGAACAAGAACATCGGGCTACAACTATTAAACAAAACGTTTCCACAAGTGACGGAGTCGGTAATTGGGGTAAGAAATGAGGTTTTTAGATTATTACGGGACTGTTGGACATTACGTAACCCTCGTCCCTTTGATGACGTTACAACACGCTGTCTTATCAACGGCCATAACGGTTATGTTGCACAAGACCAAGGATGGGAAGTAGTCCTAGTAAAACCAGAATGCATGACTTGTTTCTGGACGTATGAATTACGTGTCTTTATTGCCTTTGCTGAACGACTTGTGTACTAGCTAGAATTGTCTTCACAACTATCTTGTATCAAAGTTATTGTGTGCTATATTTCATGCTTTATGTAAAATAAGCGGTATTGTAAGTTTGTAAAATATTGTATAAAAGTTTGAACGCGAAATATTATTACAATCAGTTTTTCATATAGAATTGTAGTAGTTGAATTGTATATTAGCTACTAAGTATGAACTTAACGGGTAGGTACTACCCGAATTTAAACTTATAAAACGCTAATATGAAGAAAAAGCTTTTATAAATGAGTTCATATTATGCTACGAAATACTATTAACTACTCTTAATATTTTGTATGATTAACTTGTTCCATTTAACTATTTTGAAGGAAATGGCACCGACTACTCGACACACCGTGAATATGAATGAAGAGGAATTCCGTACTTTTCTAGCTTCAAACATAGCCGCAGTACAGGCTGCGCTACATACCAACAATAACCTTGGATCTAGCAGTACAGGAAATCGTGTAGGATGCACCTACAAAGAATTCACTGCCTGCAAACCTTTGGAATTTGATGGAACCGAAGGACCGATCGGATTGAAACGGTGGACCGAGAAGGTCGAATCGGTGTTTGCCATAAGTAAGTGTACTGAAGAGGACAAAGTGAAGTACGCTACGCATACCTTCACAGGTTCTGCGTTAACATGGTGGAATACCTATCTAGAGCAAGTGGGACAAGACGATGCGTACGCACTACCGTGGTCAGCATTTAAGCACTTGATGAACGAGAAGTACCGTCCCAGAACCGAGGTCAATAAGCTCAAGACAGAACTTAGAGGGTTACGAACCCAAGGATTTGATATTACCACGTATGAAAGACGATTCACAGAATTGTGCCTATTGTGTCCGGGAGCATTCGAAGATGAGGAAGAGAAGATCGACGCGTTTGTGAAAGGATTACCGGAAAGAATCCAAGAAGATATAAGTTCACACGAGCCCGCCTCCATACAACAGGCATGTAGAATGGCTCACAAACTAGTGAACCAGATTGA
Source organism: Rutidosis leptorrhynchoides (assembly GCF_046630445.1). NCBI lineage: Eukaryota > Viridiplantae > Streptophyta > Magnoliopsida > Asterales > Asteraceae > Rutidosis > Rutidosis leptorrhynchoides. The sequence continues at coordinate 386,217,378 of NC_092334.1, forward strand.
AGAAAGAATTAAAGAACAGACTGCTGAAGAGGCCAATGTGAAGCAAGTCAAAAGAAAGTGGGAGGAAAACAGTGATAAGAATCACCAATACAACAACAACAGCAATTACAACAATAATCGCAACAATTATCCCAACAATCGCAACATCAATCGCAACTACAACAAACGGCCCAACAACAACAACAACAACAACAACAACAGCAACTACAACAATCATCCCAACAACAATAATAACCGCAACAACAACAACAATCAGAAGCAGCTATGCCAAAGGTGTGAAAAGAATCACTCGGGGTTCTGCACCAAATTTTGCAACAAGTGTAAAAGAAATGGTCATAGCGTGACGAAGTGTGAGGTCTACGGACCAGGGGTTAATAGAACGAAAGGAACAAATGGTGTCGGAACGAGTAATGGCGGAGCAAGTAGTGTCGGAGCAAGTTATGCCAATGTAGTTTGTTATAAATGTGGAAAACCAGGCCACATTATTAGAAATTGCCCGAACCAGGAGAACACGAATGGACAAGGCCGTGGAAGAGTTTTCAATATTAATGCGGTAGAGGCACAGGAAGACCCGGAGCTTGTTACGGGTACGTTTCTTATTGACAATAAATGTGCTTACGTTTTATTTGATTCGGGTGCGGATAGAAGCTATATGAGTAGAGATTTTTGTGCTAAATTAAGTTGTCCATTGACGCCTTTGGATAGTAAATTTTTACTCGAATTAGCAAATGGTAAATTAATTTCAGCAGATAATATATGTCGGAATCGAGAAATTAAACTGGTTAGCGAAACATTTAAGATTGATTTGATACCAGTAGAGTTAGGGAGTTTTGATGTGATAATCGGTATGGACTGGTTGAAAGAAGTGAAAGCGGAGATCGTTTGTTACAAAAATGCAATTCGCATTATACGAGAAAAAGGAAAACCCTTAATGGTGTACGGAGAAAAGGGCAACACGAAGCTACATCTTATTAGTAATTTGAAGGCACAAAAACTAATAAGAAAAGGTTGCTATGCTGTTCTAGCACACGTCGAGAAAGTACAAACTGAAGAAAAGAGCATCAATGATGTTCCCATTGCAAAAGAATTTCCCGATGTATTTCCGAAAGAATTACCGGGATTACCCCCACATCGATCCGTTGAATTTCAAATAGATCTTGTACCAGGAGCTGCACCAATAGCTCGTGCTCCTTACAGACTCGCACCCAGCGAGATGAAAGAACTGCAAAGCCAATTACAAGAACTTTTAGAGCGTGGTTTCATTCGACCAAGCACATCACCGTGGGGAGCTCCTGTTTTGTTTGTCAAGAAGAAAGATGGTACATTCAGGTTGTGTATCGACTACCGAGAGTTGAACAAACTTACCATCAAGAACCGCTACCTACTACCGAGAATCGATGACTTATTTGATCAACTACAAGGCTCGTCTGTTTATTCAAAGATTGACTTACGTTCCGGGTATCATCAAATGCGGGTGAAAGAAGATGATATTCCAAAGACTGCTTTCAGAACACGTTACGGTCATTACGAGTTTATGGTCATGCCGTTTGGTTTAACTAATGCACCAGCTGTGTTCATGGACCTTATGAACCGAGTGTGTGGACCATACCTTGACAAGTTTGTCATTGTTTTCATTGATGACATACTTATTTACTCAAAGAATGACCAAGAACACGGTGAACATTTGAGAAAGGTGTTAGAAGTATTGAGGAAGGAAGAATTTTACGCTAAGTTTTCAAAGTGTGCATTTTGGTTGGAAGAAGTTCAATTCCTCGGTCACATAGTGAACAAAGAAGGTATTAAGGTGGATCCGGCAAAGATAGAAACTGTTGAAAAGTGGGAAACCCCGAAAACTCCGAAACACATACGCCAGTTTTTAGGACTAGCTGGTTACTACAGAAGGTTCATCCAAGACTTTTCCAGAATAGCAAAACCCTTGACTGCATTAACGCATAAAGGGAAGAAATTTGAATGGAATGATGAACAAGAGAAAGCGTTTCAGTTATTGAAGAAAAAGCTAACTACGGCACCTATATTGTCATTGCCTGAAGGGAATGATGATTTTGTGATTTATTGTGACGCATCAAAGCAAGGTCTCGGTTGTGTATTAATGCAACGAACGAAGGTGATTGCTTATGCGTCTAGACAATTGAAGATTCACGAACAAAATTATACGACGCATGATTTGGAATTAGGCGCGGTTGTTTTTGCATTAAAGACTTGGAGGCACTACTTATATGGGGTCAAAAGTATTATATATACCGACCACAAAAGTCTTCAACACATATTTAATCAGAAACAACTGAATATGAGGCAGCGTAGGTGGATTGAATTATTGAATGATTACGATTTTGAGATTCGTTACCACCCGGGGAAGGCAAATGTGGTAGCCGATGCCTTGAGCAGGAAGGATAGAGAACCCATTCGAGTAAAATCTATGAATATAATGATTCATAATAACATTACTACTCAAATAAAGGAGGCGCAACAAGGAGTTTTAAAAGAGGGAAATTTAAAGGATGAAATACCCAAAGGATCGGAGAAGCATCTTAATATTCGGGAAGACGGAACCCGGTATAGGGCTGAAAGGATTTGGGTACCAAAATTTGGAGATATGAGAGAAATGGTACTTAGAGAAGCTCATAAAACCAGATACTCAATACATCCTGGAACGGGGAAGATGTACAAGGATCTCAAGAAACATTTTTGGTGGCCGGGTATGAAAGCCGATGTTGCTAAATACGTAGGAGAATGTTTGACGTGTTCTAAGGTCAAAGCTGAGCATCAAAAACCATCAGGTCTACTTCAACAACCCGAAATCCCGGAATAGAAATGGGAAAACATTACCATGGATTTCATCACTAAATTGCCAAGGACTGCAAGTGGTTTTGATACTATTTGGGTAATAGTTGATCGTCTCACCAAATCAGCACACTTCCTACCAATAAGAGAAGATGACAAGATGGAGAAGTTAGCACGACTGTATTTGAAGGAAGTCGTCTCCAGACATGGAATACCAATCTCTATTATCTCTGATAGGGATGGCAGATTTATTTCAAGATTCTGGCAGACATTACAGCAAGCATTAGGAACTCGTCTAGACATGAGTACTGCCTATCATCCACAAACTGATGGGCAGAGCGAAAGGACGATACAAACGCTTGAAGACATGCTACGAGCATGTGTTATTGATTTCGGAAACAGTTGGGATCGACATCTACCGTTAGCAGAATTTTCCTACAACAACAGCTACCATTCAAGCATTGAGATGGCGCCGTTTGAAGCACTTTATGGTAGAAAGTGCAGGTCTCCGATTTGTTGGAGTGAAGTGGGGGATAGACAGATTACGGGTCCGGAGATTATACAAGAAACTACCGAGAAGAGCATCCAAATTCAACAACGGTTGAAAACCGCCCAAAGTCGACAAAAGAGCTACGCTGACATTAAAAGAAAAGATATAGAATTTGAAATTGGAGAGATGGTCATGCTTAAAGTTGCACCTTGGAAAGGCGTTGTTCGATTTGGTAAACGAGGGAAATTAAATCCAAGGTATATTGGACCATTCAAGATTATTGATCGTGTCGGACCAGTAGCTTACCGACTTGAGTTACCTCAACAACTCGCGGCTGTACATAACACTTTCCACGTCTCGAATTTGAAGAAATGTTTTGCTAAAGAAGATCTCACTATTCCGTTAGATGAAATCCAAATCAACGAAAAACTTCAATTCATCGAAGAACCCGTCGAAATAATGGATCGTGAGGTTAAAAGACTTAAGCAAAACAAGATACCAATTGGTAAGGTTCGATGGAATGCTCGCAGAGGACCCGAGTTCACCTGGGAGCGTGAAGATCAGATGAAGAAGAAATACCCGCATCTATTTCCAGAAGATTCGTCAACACCTTCAACAGCTTAAAATTTCGGGACGAAATTTATTTAACGGGTAGGTACTGTAGTGACCCGAACTTTTCCATGTTTATATATATTAATTGAGATTGATGTTTACATGATTAAATGTTTCCAACATGTTAAGCAATCAAACTTGTTAAGACTTGATTAATTGAAATAGGTTTCATATAGACAATTGACCACCCAAGTTGACCGGTGATTCACGAACGTTAAAACTTGTAAAAAAACTATATGATGACATATATATGGTTATATATATAGTTAACATGATATTATGATAAGTAAACATATCATTAATTATATTAACAATGAACTACATATGTAAAAACAAGACTACTAACTTAATGATTTTGAAACGAGACATATATGTAACGTTTATCGTTGTAACGACATTTAATGTATATATATCATATTAAGAGATATTTGTACATCATAATATCATGATAATATAATAATTTAAAATCTCTTTTGATATTATAAACATTGGGTTAACAACATTTAACAAGATCGTTAACCTAAAGGTTTCAAAACAACACTTACATGTAACGACTAACGATGACTTAACGACTCAGTTAAAATGTATATACATGTAGTGTTTTAATATGTATTTATACACTTTTTAAAGACTTCAATACACTTATCAAAATACTTCTACTTAACAAAAATGCTTACAATTACATTCTCGTTCAGTTTCATCAACAATTCTACTCGTATGCACCCGTATTCGTACTCGTACAATACACAGCTTTTAGATGTATGTACTATTGGTATATACACTCCAATGATCAGCTCTTAGCAGCCCATGTGAGTCACCTAACACATGTGGAAACCATCATTTGGCAACTAGCATGAAATATCTCATAAGATTACAAAAATATGAGTAATCATTCATGACTTATTTACATGAAAACAAAATTACATATCCTTTATATCTAATCCATACACCAACGACTAAAAACACCTACAAACACTTTCATTCTTCAATTTTCTTCATCTAATTGAACTCTCTCAAGTTCTATCTTCAAGTTCTAAGTGTTCTTCATAAATTCCAAAAGTTCTAGTTTCATAAAATCAAGAATACTTTCAAGTTTGCTAGCTCACTTCCAATCTTGTAAGGTGATCATCCAACCTCAAGAAATATTTGTTTCTTACAGTAGGTTATCATTCTAATACAAGGTAATAATCATATTCAAACTTTGGTTCAATTTCTATAACTATAACAATCTTATTTCAAGTGATGATCTTACTTGAACTTGTTTTCGTGTCATGATTTTGCTTCAAGAACTTTGAGCCATCCAAGGATCCATTGAAGCTAGATCCATTTTTCTCTTTTCCAGTAGGTTCATCCAAGGAACTTAAGGTAGTAATGATGTTCATAACATCATTCGATTCATACATATAAAGCTATCTTATTCGAAGGTTTAAACTTGTAATCACTAGAACATAGTTTAGTTAATTCTAAACTTGTTCGCAAACAAAAGTTAATCCTTCTAACTTGACTTTTAAAATCAACTAAACACATGTTCTATATCTATATGATATGCTAACTTAATGATTTAAAACCTGGAAACACGAAAAACACCGTAAAACCGGATTTACGCCGTCGTAGTAACACCGCGGGCTGTTTTGGGTTAGTTAATTAAAAACTATGATAAACTTTGATTTAAAAGTTGTTATTCTGAGAAAATGATTTTTATTATGAACATGAAACTATATCCAAAAATTATGGTTAAACTCAAAGTGGAAGTATGTTTTCTAAAATGGTCATCTAGACGTCGTTCTTTCGACTGAAATGACTACCTTTACAAAAACGACTTGTAACTTATTTTTCCGACTAGAAACCTATACTTTTTTTGTTTAGATTCATAAAATAGAGTTCAATATGAAACCATAGCAATTTGATTCACTCAAAACGGATTTAAAATGAAGAAGTTATGGGTAAAACAAGATTGGATAATTTTTCTCATTTTAGCTACGTGAAAATTGGTAACAAATCTATTCCAACCATAACTTAATCAACTTGTATTATATATTATGTAATCTTGAGATACCATAGACACGTATACAATGTTTCGACCTATCATGTCGACACATCTATATATATTTCGGAACAACCATAGACACTCTATATGTGAATGTTGGAGTTAGCTATACAGGGTTGAGGTTGATTCCAAAATATATATAGTTTGAGTTGTGATCAATACTGAGATACGTATACACTGGGTCGTGGATTGATTCAAGATAATATTTATCGATTTATTTCTGTACATCTAACTGTGGACAACTAGTTGTAGGTTACTAACGAGGACAGCTGACTTAATAAACTTAAAACATCAAAATATATTAAAAGTGTTGTAAATATATTTTGAACATACTTTGATATATATGTATATATTGTTATAGGTTCGTGAATCAACCAGTGGCCAAGTCTTACTTCCCGACGAAGTAAAAATCTGTGAAAGTGAGTTATAGTCCCACTTTTAAAATCTAATATTTTTTGGATGAGAATACATGCAGGTTTTATAAATGATTTACAAAATAGACACAAGTACGTGAAACTACATTCTATGGTTGAATTATCGAAATCGAATATGCCCCTTTTTATTAAGTCTGGTAATCTAAGAATTAGGGAACAGACACCCTAATTGACGCGAATCCTAAAGATAGATCTATTGGGCCTAACAAACCCCATCCAAAGTACCGGATGCTTTAGTACTTCGAAATTTATATCATATCCGAAGGGTGTCCCGGAATGATGGGGATATTCTTATATATGCATCTTGTTATTGTCGGTTACCAGGTGTTCACCATATGAATGATTTTTATCTCTATGTATGAGATGTGTATTGAAATATGAAATCTTGTGGTCTATTGTTACGATTTGATATATATAGGTTAAACCTATAACTCACCAACATTTTTGTTGACGTTTTAAGCATGTTTATTCTCAGGTGATTATTAAGAGCTTCCGCTGTCGCATACTTAAATAAGGACAAGATTTGGAGTCCATGCTTGTATGATATTGTGTAAAAACTGCATTCAAGAAACTTATTTTGTTGTAACATATTTGTATTGTAAACCATTATGTAATGGTCGTGTGTAAACAGGATATTTTAGATTATCATTATTTGATAATCTACGTAAAGCTTTTTAAACCTTTATTGATGAAATAAAGGTTATGGTTTGTTTAAAAATGAATGCAGTCTTTGAAAAACGTCTCATATAGAGGTCAAAACCTCGCAACGAAATCAATTAATATGGAACGTTTTTAATCAATAAGAACGGGACATTTCAAAAGGTAATATACGGGACAAGTAAACTGGACGTGTTGCTTTCCTAATACAAGGTTAGCAAGTGGGTAACACAAAACCATAAGTTTTGAGCTAAAATTTTCAAATCTGAAACCCACAAAACCCACAAAAATATCATTTTGCAAACACCGGTGAAGGGTTATTCTGGAAAACTTATCTAGGGTAAAAGCTAGATTGAATTTTCAAAAGATCAAATGTTTTCATAAAGATCCAATTTCCTTAAGGATCTACATTTTCATAGTCATGTGGGACTGTAAACCGCCTTTTAAATGTGCACTTTGCTTTGGAAACCGAAAGTAAATCGGCTATTTGATTGCAAGTGTCGTTGACCTAAACCCGAGGCAACTATGGATGACACACCCACCTTTAACCATGGTTCTATCGTTACTATCATTATTTATACCGCCATATCAAAATCACTGATGTACAAAGTGTGAAGAATAAAGAAGTGATTCGTGTGATGTATTATATTATTTCAAGTTATGTATTGCTTGAGGACAAGCAACGTTCAAGTGTGGGGATATTTGATAGTGCTCCAAATAAACATATATTTTGTAGCAATATCCTCCCAATATGTAAATTATTTAGTTGTAATTGTTCTATTTTAAGTTGTAATCGTTTATATTAAATAAGTGCGAAGACAAAAGGCGAAAACGACGATTTGAAGACAAAAACGTCCAAAAAGCTCAAATGTACAAGATACAATCCAAGTGGTTCAACTTATTGATAACAAACGTCTAAAAATGACAAAAGTACAAGTTGCGGAACGCAAAGTACAAGATATTAAATTATACGAAATGGCGTTCGAAAATTCGGAACCGGTACCCGAGCCAACTATCAACGCCCGACGCAATGGACAAGAATATAATATAATATATAAATAATTATATTAATTATTTATATTTTATATTTATATATAAATTATGTCGACAAGCAAGGTTCCAAAATTGTGTGAGCTGCATTTTCAAACTCCGCGACTCGCGGATTTTGCAGGCTTAAAATGCTGCAACTCGCGGAGCTGCAAAAATCAGAATGCCTATAAAAGGCCATGCATTCTGCCGAGTTTAAAAAATAAAAAAAATAATAATAATACTCTGTAATAAATAATATATATATATATATATATATATATATATATATATATATATATATATATATATAGTATAGGGTAGTTTTATATTAGTTAGTTTGGGTTATGTAACGGTTATTTACGGGTTTTTAAGCCGGAACTCTGTCCGTGTAACACTACGCGTTAAATAATCAATGTAAGTTATGTTCTTCCTTTTTAAATTAATGTCTCGTAACTAAGTTGTTATTATGCTTATTTGAACTGAAGTAATCATGATGTTGGGCTAAAAATATCTAAAATTGGGTAATTGGGCTTTGTACCATAATTGGGGTTTGGACCAAAGAACGACACTTGTGGAAATTAGACTATGGGCTATTAATGGGCTTTATATTTGTTTAACTAAATGATAGTTTGTTAATTTTAATATAAAGATTTACAATTGGATGTCCCTATAAATAACCATATACACTCGATCGAACACGATGGGCGGGATATTTATATGTACGAATAATCGTTCATTTAACCGGACACGGGAATGGATTAATAGTCTATGGAATTATTAAAACTGGGGTGAAATTATGTACAAGGACACTTGGCGTAATTGTTAACAAAGTGTTAAACCTTGGATTACACGCAGTCGATATCCTGGTGTAATTATTAAACAAAGTATTAAAACCTTGTTACAGTTTAAGTCCCCAATTAGTTGGAATATTTGACTTCGGATATAAGGATAATTTGACGAGGACACTCGCACTTTATATTTATGACTGATGGACTGTTATGGACAAAAACCAGACGGGCATATTAAATAATCCAGGACAAAGAACAATTAACCCATGGGAATAAACTAAAAATCAACACGTCAAACATCATGATTACAGAAGTTTAAATAAGCATAATATATTTTATTTCATATTTCCTCGTACTTTTATTTATTGTCATTTTAATTATTGTTATTTATTTTATATTGTTAGTTAAATATCGTCATTTACTTTACGGTTCGCTTAAAATATAAAATCGACAAACCGGTCATTAAACGGTAAAACCCCCTTTTATATATTATTAATATAATATATTTTGTACGAATATAATTGTTTAAAATATAGTGTGAAATAAGCCAGCTCCCTGTGGAACGAACCAGACTTACTAAAAACTACACTACTCTACGATTAGGTACACTGCCGATAGTGTTGTAGCAAGGTTTTGGTATATCCCATTTGTAAATAAATAATTAAAACTTGTCATATTTTGTGTAAAATTGTATCGTATTTAATAGTTTTTCCTAGTAAAATATATAGCTATTTCATATACACCTCGCATAACATCATGCCTAGACTTAGACTTTAATGTGTATGCGTTTAATGCGGGACTTGTAGGAGACGGGTCGGACCGGGAGTTGATTAGTGCTTAGGTTTATGTGAACTAACCTTGCGCTAATTGTTTTGTGTTGTGTTAGCAATCATCAAGCGAGATAGATGTTGTACTAGCAAGTTAATGTGACGTGCTCGCGTAACAATGATTAGTTACCATTGTTACGGGTTCAAATCGTGTCAAACAAGCGATGTACGATGATTGTCGAGCAAGATGGGGTAGTGTGGTGTATGTGTATATACGTATGTGTTAAGTCCTTTCCTTTCGTTGTTTAATCTTTTCCATTTTATAGAATGAAGACGAGAAATGGACCCGAACATGATAATGGAGGTACGAGCGAGGACTCTGAGTTTACGGCCAAAGTTGAGGCCATCTTTAAACGTCGAAAGGCGGAGTTTCTCGAAGATGTTAAGAAGATGTTCCAAGATACGATTTGATGAGCAACTAGTCAATGTGGTAAAGGAGCAAGTTAAGGCCGTTCTTCACGAAGATAATGTGGGAAGACGGGACTTTTTCTATAAGAATTTCAAGGATTCTCAACCTCCCACCTTTGAAGGTGAATGAGACCCCCTCAAGAGTGCCTGTTGGATCTCCAATATAGAGGGGGCTTTCCGTACTTGTGAATGTCCTCTCGATAAGAAGACAAGTTTATGGTGAAGAACAATGCATGGAATTCACTTGGGATGAATTCAAGGCGGAATTTTTTGATGAGTACCGAACTTCGGCCGATCTTACAAGGCTTAAGGACGAGTTGCGTTCCTTGAGGCAAGGGTCGATGGATTTAAACACTCTCAAATCCGTGTTTTTGTCCAAGACTCAATTTTATCCGGAGTATGTCGGGAATGATAAAATGTTGAAGGAAGACTTCTATCGAATCTTAAACGATAGTTATCAAGAGAAGATAAGTGTGAATGTGGTGAAAAGCTTTGATGAGTTGTTCAATATGGCCAAAGGTTTTGATGCACTCGTGTTGAGGAAGAGTGGCTTTCTTTTTGGCAAAAGAAAGATAGAAGGTTCGAGCCATTTGAACTTTTCAAACAAAAAGAACAAGAAGGGTTCCGAGAGTGTGGGTAGTGTGAAGAAAGGTGATTCCGGAGATTTTTCTTATGCGTGCTACAATTGTGGACAAAAGGGCCATATGGCACGTGAATGTCTGAAACCATCATCTACAACCAAACTTACTTGTTTTAATTATGGTAAAGAAGGGCACAAGAGGCTGGAGTGTCCCGATTTGTGCAACGATAATGTTAAGCGGCTAGAGAAGGCAGCGGGTACGGCTAGGGGTGGCAATTATTTGATGACCAATGATGAAGCCAAACAATCTAACGAAGTTGTCTCAGGTACTTTCTTGGTTAATTCTAATCCGGCAAGGATACTCTTTGATAGTGGTGCTAACTTGTCATTTGTGTCACCAAAATTTGTACCTAAACTTAATAAACCGTTAGCTAAGTTAAGTCGTCCGGTAGAAGTTAAAATAGCGGATGGCAAGATGGTGCTAGTGGTTGATGTGTGTAAAAATTGTAATGTTGTGTTTGGTGCCGAAAACTTTAAAATTGATCTCATCCCGATGACTTTGGGTGATTTTGATATCGTGGTTGGCATAGATTGGCTCGATCATAATAGAGCCGATATTGCATGCCATGAAAAATCTATTCGTGTGAAAACCCCAAGTGGGGGAGAGTTAATTATTCATGGCGATAAGCGAAGAAGACTTGTGCCGATATGCACTTTTGCACGGACACGTCGTTTTCTTGTTAGTGGTGGCATGGCTTTTCTTGCCCATGTTGTTGATACTCGTGATGAGCCACCACCCATTCGTGAAATTCTGGTGGTTAATGAATTTGAAGACGTTTTTCCGGATGAGTTACCAGGTGTTCCGGCGGAAAGACAAGTTGAATTTCGCATTGAGTTGGTTTCGGGGGCCACCCCCATTGCTAAAACTCCTTATCGTTTAGCGCCAACGGAAATGCAAGAGTTGTTAAATCAAACCCAAGAGTTACTTGAGAAGGGTTTTATTCGACCGAGTGCTTCGCCATGGGGCGCTCCGGTTTTATTCGTGAAGAAGAAGGATGGTAGTATGCGGATGTGCATCGATTATCGGTAGTTGAACAAAGTGACGATCAAGAATTGTTATCCATTGCCTAGAATTGACGATTTGTTCGACCCACTCCAAGGTGCAACGTATTTCTCTAAAATCGACCTACTGTCCGGCTATCACCAAATGCGGGTCCGTGAGGAAGATATTGAGAAAACGGTTTTTCGAACGCGTTATGGGCATTTTGAGTTTGTGGTAATGCCTTTTGGTCTTACGAATGCAACGGCGGCATTCATGGATCTTATGAACCGAGTGTGCCAACCTATGTTGGACAAGTCGGTAATTGTGTTCATTGATGACATACTTGTCTATTCGAAGAGTATGAAGGAACATGAACATCATTTGCAAAGTGTGTTAAAGACATTACGGAAGGAGAATTTGTATGCTAAATTCTCCAAATGTGAATTTTGGCTAAGGGAAGTTCAATTCCTTGGCCACATTATGAACAAAGATGGTATTCAAGTAGATCCGGGGGAGATAGAGACGGTGAAGAGTTGGGGACGACCGACTACGCCTACGAAAATCCGAAGTTTTCTCGGATTGGCCAGTTATTATCGTCGGTTTATCCAAGACTTTTCTAAGATCGCTTCTTCATTGAAGAAATTGACGAGGAAGAACGCGAGATTTAATTGGGAAAACGAGCAAGAAATTGCTTTTCAATTGTTAAAAGAGAAATTGTGTCAAGCTCCGGTGTTAGTGTTGCCGAAAGGTGTGGAAGACATGACGGTTTATTGTGATGCTTCTCTAAATGGGCTCGGGTGTGTTCTAATGCAAAGGGTAAAGTCATCGCTTATGCCTCTCGACAATTAAAGGAACACGAAACGAGATATCCGACTCACGATGTTGAGTTGCTGGCGGTTGTTCATGCGTTGAAAATTTAGCGCCACTACTTGTATGGTGTTAAGAGTACGATTTATTCGGATCATAAGAGTTTGAAACATCTCTTTAATCAACGAGATTTGAATTATCGCTAACGTAGGTGGATGGATGTGGTAAAAGATTATGATTGTGAAATACTTTATCATCCGGGCAAGGCGAATGTGGTCGCGAATGCGTTAAGTCGAAAGAGTCATCACCCGGTGTTACGATTGGGATTGTTACGTATGATTATTACTAACAATTTTCTTGAAAAACTTGATGTGATTCAAATTGAAGCTTACGTTCACAACAAACACGAAGAACGAATTATGGGGTAATCAGAGTTTATTACTTCGGGCCTGCTTGGTTTGTTGTCCTTTCAAGGAAGAGTGTGGGTGCCTAAGATGGGAGATTATCTATGAGTGCTACTTGATGAAGCACATAAGTCAAAGTATTCTATTCATCCGGGCGCGACGAAATGGTATCTTGATTTGAGGAAGGAGTATTGGTGGTCGGGCGTGAAACGTGATGTTGTTAAGTATGTTGAGCAATGCGTCACGTGTTTGCAAGTTAAAGTCGAACACCAAAAGCCGTATGGTAAGTTACAACCGTTAGAAATTCCAAAGTGGAAATGGGAGCACATTACCATGGATTTCATCACAAAGTTACCTAAAACGGCGAGAACCCAATTTGATTCGATTTGGGTGATAGTTGATCGATTGACGAAAAGTGCCTTGTTTCTTCCCATTCGGGAAGCGATATCGTCAGAGACCTTGGCAAAGTTGTTCATCAAGGAAGTGATATCGAGACACGGGGTTCCTATATCTATTATTTCAGATCGAGATACCCGTTTTACATCTCGATTTTGGGAAAATTTTCATGAAGATATGGGTACACAATTAAAATTGAGCACGGCGTATCATCCTCAAACGGATGGTCAAACCGAACATACGAACCAAACATTGAAGGATAAGTTACGGGCGTGTATTATTGATTTCGGTGGTAGTTGGGATGAGCACTTGCCTTTGGTGGAATTCTCGTACAATAACAGTTATCATACTAGTATCGGGATGCCACCTTATGAGATGCTTTATGGGCGAAGATGTCGAACTCCAATTTGTTGAGGTGAAGTGGGACAAAAGGAAATCGGGAGTACCAATTTGGTTTTAGAGATGAAAAGCAAGATTGATATGATTCGGGCTCATTTGAAAAAGGCGCAAGATTGACAAAAGTCGTATGCCGACAAACGTAGGTGATTGATCGAATTCCAAGAAGGTGACATGGTGATGCTTAAAGTTTCGCCATGGAAAGGTGTTATTCGGTTTCGAAAATGGGGAAGTTAGCTCCTCGGTTTATTGGGCCATTTAAAATTTTAGCTCGTGTTGGTGAAGTTGCGTATCGTTTGGAATTACCCGAAGAGCTTGCGGGGATCCATAATACATTTCATGTTTCCCACCTTCGTAAGTGTCTTGCGGATGATTCATCATGGGTGCCTTTAGACGAGATTGAGCTAAACAATAAGTTAGAGTATATTGAGGAGCCGATTGCTATACTCGATGAGAAAGTCAAAAGGTTGAGAAATAAAGAGGTGAGAACTTTTAAATTTCAATGGCGTTGGAGTAAAGGTTCCGAGTTTACTTGGGATCCCGAAGAGTTCATGTTAGTTTATCTTCCCTCTTGTCATACTTCATGGATCGCGAGGACGCGTTCCGATTCAAGTGGGGGAGAGTTGTAAGACCCTAATCATCATTGTACAGCAGTGTAAATATGGTACATAGAGTGTGGGTATTGTTGTATAATTAAACAGAAGTCAGAAAACTGTCCAACACCTTGTGCGCGCCGCACACACCTAAGGGAGCACGCCGCGCACCCTTTACTGTAGCATGATTCTGTTTCATTTATTGAGATATTTTAAAGGGATCTTTGGTAATTTCACTTGTGGACGAGTTTAAGGCCAGTAGTTCAGATATTGGGGTAGCATTCACTCCAATTCCAACAACCTTATCCTTTCCACTTTAATTTGAGAGAGAGTGTGAGATTCTTGTGTGAGAAAGCTCAAGCAAAGGAAGGAGGAGCTAGTTTTGGGTCTTAGCTCGAGTTCTAAAGTTGTTCATCTCCTCTCTAGCTACGTTTTGGTTGTAGTGGTATGTTCTAACTTTGATTTTCTTACTTTGATTTTGTGTAAGGGTTGGGGTTTGGGTAAATGAAGAACATAAAACCCATATTTGGTGACTTTGGGTGTTCTTGGGTAAGATCGAGTCAAGAGGACTCAAAGTTGACTAACCTAGGGTTTTGAAATGATAAATGTGTTTATGTGTCTTAATTGGTTTGTTAATTAACTAGCACACCTAGTTATTTAGCAAATGGGTGTTGTCTAGGTTTGAAGATGACTCAAAATGGGTGTGTTGGTTTTAAAATGGTTAAAATGTTAATGATTGACCTAGTTGGGAAATATGGGTATGAAATACCCTTATTGTGTATTAGTTAGTGTTGTTGGACCTTAATCACTAGCTTTGAGTGATTTATGATGGTCTTGACCTTAATGGGACGGTTTTGGCGATAATGGGGCATTTAATGCATTTAAGTCATTAAATGCACAAAAGTGAATTGTTGGTATTTAATCCAACTAGTTTGTGTGTTGATTGAAGTACTTATTATATTGAATTGTTGGTATTTAATCCAACTAGTTTGTGTGTTGATTGAAGTACTTATTATATTAGGTACTTTTCCTTGAAGCTTGCGGAAGTATAAAACCGTCACCGAATCGTTAAGGTGAGTGGAATAATTATATGCATAGGTATATAATGTATTTATTTGTGTAGCGTGAGATGTGAAGTGTCGATGTGCTAAGACACCACGTTCACGTGACGAGTGAAGTGTCGATGTGCTAAGACACCACTCCATGAAAGGTAATGAGTGAAGTGTCGATGTGTTAAGACACCACTCGAGGTGAAGTATCGACGTGTTAAGATGCCACCTCAAGTAATATGAAGAGTGAAGTGTCGATGTGTTAAGACACCACTCGGGGTGAAATATCGACGTGTTAAGATGCCACCCGTGAGATTAGTGTACGACGTGTTAAGTACTCTAATGGTTGTTATGAACACCGATGGGAAATTCGAGTACCATTCCTTGTGCTATTGGTTAACCATGATTATTGTGTTGTAGCGTAAGCATATTATATTTTACGAATTGTATAGCTTGTGGTATTGGAGGTCAATAGCTTGTATTTGAGATGATAAGCTAATTGGGTTGCTAGCATGTATGCGGTATGTGTGTAAGTGTTTACAAGTAGGTATATTATATATGTACGTGTATAATCATTGCATTCACTAAGCTTTGCTTACCCTCTCGTTGTTTACCTTTTATAGGCTCCAGCGTGGACAAGGGTAAGGGCATTCGATTGGATTAGAGATCCCGCTTTGTTTGTTAGGGGACGCTTTTGGATGTATTAGCTTTCGAAATTTGATCGAGAATTGGGTAGTTTAACCCCCAAACATCATGCTCTAGTGTCGTTTTAGAATTTAAACTAATTCGGTTGAAACTTATACTTCTGTACGAAACTCGTATTACGGCATATGTGGGCCCAGTTTCGTAAAAATTATTTTATTATTGAAACGTGTGAGTTTTAACTATTATATCATGTTGTGAAAAGCGTTTCGTCTAAATATGTCAGGAAGTGGGAGCTATTTATTTGAAAATTCACAAAACCGGGCAGAACTGAATTAGGCATGTGCGCGCCGCGCACATATGGTGGTGCGCGTCGCGCACCCCTCCTGTATAAAAAAAAAATTATTTCGCGTATTCGGTTGGTTATTGGTTTGGGTAGTTACAATTTCGACACGAAATGATAAGCAAAACTTTTGACATGCAGACACGGTCGAAGTCCAGACTCACTAATGCATCTAAACAACTATCAGTTAGACACACTAATGCAAGACCTGGTTCGCTAAGACCACCGCTCTGATACGAACTGAAAGGACCCATTCATACCGATTATAAATGATTCACAATAGTTGATTTCATTGCGAGGTATTTGACCTCTATATGATACATTTTACAAACATTGCATTCGTTTTTAAAAAGACAAACTTTCATTTCATCGAAAGTTGACGGCATGCATATCATTTCATAATATTTCCAACTATAAATGACTTAATAATATTCTTGATGAACTCAATAACTCGAATGCAACGTCTTTTAAAATATGCCATGAATGACTCCAAGTAATATCTTTAGAATGAGTAAATGCACATCGGAATATTTCTTTCATACCTGAGAATAAACATGCTTAAAAGTGTCAACCAAAAGGTTGGTGAGTTTATTAGTTTATCATAACAATCATTTCAATATTTTAATAGACCACAAGATTTCAGATTATTTATAAACTGCAGGAACACTCATATGCAAAAATTATAATACAGGAACACTCATCTGTATAAAAATTCATTCATATGGTGAACACCTGGTAACCGACATTAACAAATGCATGTAGAATATCCCCAAATATATAGGTACACTCATCTGTATATAAAAATCGAAGTACTAAAGCATCCATAACCTGGATGGGGTTCGTTAGGCCCATAGATCTATCTTCAGGATTCGCGTCAATTAGTGACGTCTAATTCTTAGGTTACCAAGCAAAAGGGTGATATTCAATTTCGTTAATCCAACCATAGAATGTAGTTTCGATTACTTTTGTCTATTTCATAAAACATTTAATAAAGCAGCGCATGTATTCTCAGTCCCAAAAATATATATTGCAAAAGCATTTAAAAAGGGAGTAATGAAACTCACAATACGATATTTTGTAGTAAAAATATGCATACGATGGAACTGAACAATGCAAGGTTGGCCTTGGATTCACGAACCTATATCAATTATATATATTAAAGCATGTAATCGTAATCGAACAAGCTTATATATTATTATTAATATACTTGTTATGTTATGTGTTACATAGATAAATTTATTATATTTAATTTATTTATTAATATTTGTCATATTAAATTTTAATATATTAAATCGTAATCGAACAAGCCTATATCAATTTATTTATTTATTAATATTTTACTTGATAAAATATAGTAATATGTAATACATATATAATTGTAATGTATTTGTATACAATATTTATTTGTAATAATAATAATAATAATAGTGGTAATAATAATAATAATAATAATAATAATAATAATAATAATAATAATAATAATAATAATAATAATAATAATAATAATATTAATAATAATGATATTTCATTTTAACCATATATTTAATTTTCATAGTAAAATTTATATTTATAGTTTTTTATATATTTATAATCATTATAACATTTAAAAACTTTTACTTTCATAATCATAATAGTTTTTATATTAATGATTTTGATAGTAATAATAATATAGTTGTAATAAGGACAATGTTAAAAGTAATAATAATGGTACTATAATGTTACTTATGGTAATAATAATAATAATACTAATAATTTTAAAATAGTTCAAATATTCATATAAATGCTAATAATAATAATAATCATAATCATAACACTTATTAATAACAATAATTCTAATACTTAATAATAATAATTGTAATAATAATAGTAATCCTAATACTTATATTAATATTAGTAATAATAGTAATCATAATACTAAATGATAATACTTATTAATGGTAATAATATTAGTAACAATAATATTAACAATAATTATACTTTCTATAATCATAATAATAATAATAATAAATAATAATAATTATAATACTAATAATAATATTAGTAATAATAATAATAATAATAATTTTGATAATGATATATACCTTCCAAAGCTTATATAAAAAGAAACGCGCCGAACCGGGCTCGAACCCGAGACCACTCGCTCACTCAAAACACACTTTAACCGTTCCTCCATTTCTTTCTTTCTGAAATATCTCCTAACCCATTCCATATAATACGTTTTCTGTTTTTCTCCTCTTCTTCATAAAGAATTCGAGAGTTCCAGTTAAACATCAAATATATAGAATAACGAATTTATAGTTTTGTTAAGACTTGTAAACAACTAGGAAACTATATAGTTGTGTTCTTGATAAAAAAATAAATAAATAAATAAAGAAAAACCATCGCTGCTGTTAGAAAAAAAAACGAAGACTTAATAATTGATTTTGATTTTTAGACAGTTATAGATTGTGATTATAACATAAAATATGTTCTAAATACTTCATATAAACTTTCCAATTCATCAATTTAACCTGAATCTTAGCAAAAAACTCGAATTTGATTGAAGAACAAATGTTGACTTTTTAATTTTAAAACTTTGACTCTCAAATTAGAATTTGATATAATGAATTGGAGTTTGAAATGCAATGACCCATCATAATCCATCTGAATGAAGTCCATATCGATTATAAACGATTCACAATAGTTGATTACATCGCGAGGTACTTGACATCTATATGATACATTTTACAAACATTGCATTCGTTTTTAAAAGACAAACTTTCATTACATCGAAAGTTGACAGGCATGCATCCCATTTCAAAATATATCAAACTATCAACGACTTAATAATAATCTTGATGAACTCAACGACTCGAATGCAACGTGTTTTGAAATATGTCATGAATGACTCCAAGTAATATCTCTAGAATGAGCTAATGCACAGCGAAAGATTTCTTTCATACCTGAGAATAAACATGCTTTCAAGTGTCAACCAAAAGGTTGGTGAGTTCATTAGTTTTTCATAATCAATCATTCTCAATAATGTAATAGACCACAAGATACTCATAATTAGAAAACAATCTGTGCAGGTCTATTCCTGCTGTAAAATCATTCATATGAAGAACACCGGAACCTTTCAAACAACTCACCAATGGTAGATAATGCGTAGTGCAATGATAAAATCATCTCACCGTGGTAGTTAATATAATATAATTCTTACAACGGGGACTAATGCGTACGCAATGGAAAATCATCCCTCTGAGGGTAGCTGATGTGATGACCCGGAAATTTCCGACCAAATTTAAACTTAATCTTTATACGATTCCGACACGATAAGCAAAGTCTGTAATGTTGAGTCATAAAACAATTTAAACAGTGTTCATGTAATCATTTGAACCTCGACCAAATACCGACGATTCACGAACAACTACTTGTAAATAAATATGTATATATATATATATATATACATATATATATATATATATATATATATATATATATATATATATATATATATATATATATATATATATATATATATATATATATATATATATATATATATATATATATATATATATATATATATATATATATATAAGTATAAATGACTGTATATATAAAAATTTAAAATAATAAAATATAGTTGAAACATTAGGATCAATTATGTAAATAATATGTAAGATAATAAAGTTATTATATAATATATGTATTACATAAATTAATAATATATAATAATAATATATTAAATTATAAAATTTAAAATGTGGTTTTCTTGTTAACACTAACATTAATATTACTACTTTCATTATTATATTATTATTATTATTTTCATCAATATTATCACTAAACATTATCACTTTTAATCATTATCATTATTACTCATATCATTACTAAGGTTAATATTAGTATTATTATTTATTTTATCGTTAATAATATTAGTATTTCTATTATCTTTATTATTAGTAATTCTATTTTTATTAATCAGTATTATTATTATAATTATTATTAATTAGTGTTAACATTATTACTCTTATTATTATCATTAAATTTACATTATTATTATTATTATTATTATTATTATTATTATTATTATTATTATTATTATTATTAGTATTTTGATTATTATTAATATAATTATAAATATTAATTATTAATATTATTGATATAAATATATATATATATATATATATATATATATATATATATATATATATATATATATATATATATATATATATATATGCGGATTCTCAGGATCAGTTGGTTTCACGTTCGTATCTTACTTTTTACAATCTTTGTTTTTGTCCCCAAAGTCGTTACATATCAATTCAGTCGTACCAATCTATTTAACATATTAGTTTGTTTTTTTTAAAAAGCCTGTTCTTGATTGAAATAAACTGTCAATGCAATTTGCTACAAAACCAAAGAATTAGTCTGAGATATGGTCACATTCAACCAACACTACACACTCTTTATCAATTATCAATTTATTCATTCCTTATATATCGGATTAAACCAGAAATTAGAAGAAAAACAGGTGACTGCCCTGTACGCTATTTTTTTTATCAAAATCTTGAATTTTGAACGATTTTTCAAAAACTAAAAATGTAGTCATGTTAGTTATATTTTATTTAAACTAACTGCAAAGTATCAACTTCCAATTTGTTGTATCGAAATCGTATTTGCGAGTCAAAATTTAAAATTTAAAAGTCAAAATTTGTGTTCATCTTCAAATTTGTAATCTTTTTAAGTTTTCTGTTGAAATTGATAATTCAGGAAGTTTATAAGAACGATTTAGAATCTTTTTCATGCTTTGATCTTTACCTAAAACGCCTTTAATTTTCGAATTTGAATTTGGGTACATATCGAGCTCTATAGTCTGTTCGTGATTTTATTTATTTATTTTTTTTTCGTTGCTATTAATCTCAACATCACAAATAAATTCTCTCTGTTTATTTAGGCCGAAACTAAATCTAGAGTTTTAATGTTTCTATTATTTGGGATTCTTGGTCAAGTGAATTGGGGTTGAGGCATTTGAAGAAGAAGGTGAAAAAGAGGCAACAAATATTAGGAGTTATAAATTTATTCGTGGGACAACATTAAGAGAAAACGAGAATAGCTGAGTGGTATGGTTATTTGTGTGTTACCGAGGGGTCTCGGGTTCGAGCCCCATCTGGGCAGTTATTTTTGGAACGAATTTTTGAGGGTATACATTTCTATTTTTCTTATATACTATTATTATTTATTGTTAATCTTAACTATTATAATTATTCTGATTATTAATAATGTTATTATTATTATCATTATAATTATTAGTATTATTATTACAAATACAAGTGTTAAAGATTATTATTATTATTATTATTATTATTATTATTATTATTATTATTATTATTATTATTATTATTATTATTATTATTATTATTATTATTATTATTATTATTATTATTATTATTATGATTATTATTATTATTATTATTATTATCATTATTAGGAACATAATAACACTTTCATTTTAAACATTATAATTAGTGACAAAATAATGCAACTTATTATTATTTGTACCATTTTTAGTACCATTATTATTATTATGAATATGTTTAGGAATATTATTATTGTTATAAAACAATACAAGTTATTATTACTCTCACTAATATTAGTATAAATATCATTTTCGTAATTATTAGTTTTACTATTATTATTATTAACATATGTATCAACTTTAACAATATCGTTATTTATATGAGTATTATCAATATTAAGAAAGTTATTATTATTAGTAAATCATTATTATTAAAACTATCATTTTCGTTACAAATAAATATGTTGTACCTAAAATATACTTAATACATATATTATAATCATATTAATAGTGTATATATCACCTACCAATTATAATAACATTATTTATATAAATAATTATATATAACGAATTAAGAATATTTTCATATAATACTAACCATATATATAGAGAGATATATTAATATAACCAAATATATAGATATTAAACATTTAAAATATATACACAAACAAAATAAGTATAAAATATAATTCAAGTTATAATATATAAACTTGTTCGAATACGATTATACATTTTAATATATATACATATGATATAGGTTCGTGAATCCGAGGCTAACCCTGCATTGTTCAGTTTGTCTAATGTTGTCATATGTATTTTTACTACAAAATACATTAGGTGAGTTTCATTTGCTTCCTTTTTAAATGCTTTTGCAATATATATTTTTGGAACTGAGAATACATGCGTTGTTTTATAAATGTTTTACGAAATAGACACAAATAATCGAAACTATATTCTATGGTTGTATTATCGAAATCGAATATGCCCCTTTTATTAAGTCTGGTAATCTAAGAATTAGGGAACAGACACCCTAATTGAAGCGAATCCTAAAGATAGATCTATCGGGCCCAACAAGCCCCATCTAAAGTATCGGATGCTTTAGTACTTCGAAATTTATATCATGTCCGAAGGAGGATCCCGGAATGATGGGGATATTCTTATATGCATATTGTGAATGTCGGTTACCAGGTGTTCAATCCATATGAATGATATTTTTTTCTCTATGCATGGGACGTATGTTTATGAGAAAAGGGAAATATGAAATCTTGTGGTCTATTAAAATTATAAAATGATTATTTGTGTTAAACTAATGAACTCACCAACCTTTTGGTTGACACGTTAAAGCATGTTTATTCTCAGGTACGAAAGAAATCTTCCGCTGTGCATTTGCTCATTTTCGAAATATTACTTGGAGTCTTTCATGGCATATTTCAAAAGACGTTGCATTCGAGTCATCGAGTTCATCAAGATTATTATTAAGTCATTTATAGTTAGATATATTATGAAATGGTATGCATGCCTGTCAACTTTCAATGTAAAGAAAGTTTGTCTATTAAAAAGAATGCAATGTTTGTAAAATGTATCATATAGAGGTCAAATACCTCGCGATGTAATCAACTGTTGTGAATCGTTTATAATCTGTATGGATTTCGTCCAGATGGATTAGGACGGGTCTTCACAGCTTAAATGGGGGCTAATGCGTACGCAATGCAAAATCATCCCTCCGTTACCAACTACAAAGTCGACTATAATACAATACAGTACATCGGGGGCTAGTGCGTGCGTGCGTGCAATGCAAAATCATCCCGCCGATGGTAGTTAAAACGGGAGCTAATGCGTACACAATGCAAAATCATCTCTCCGTTAACTACTAAATAGAACCTCTGAATCCAAATAATTCTATCATAGAATGTAGTTTTGAATATTTGTGACTATTTTGTCAATCATTTATAAAAGCAGTTCATGTATTCTCAGATCAAAAATATATCTCAAAAGCATTTAGGAAACAGTTATAAAAAAACAGCGCATGTATTCTCAGTCCCAAAAATGTAAAGAGTAAAAGGGAATCAAATGAACTCACTCTACAATATTTTGTAGTAAAAATATTCATACGACGATACTGAACAATGCAGGGTTAGCCTTGAATTCACGAACCTATATCATTTGTATTTTTATTAATACATATAATCGTAATCAAACAAGTATATACATATTATTTTATGTATAAATATTAATATTCTCATTTATATAATTTTATCAATACTTATATTACGTTATGATACATATTTGATATTTAATTAATATTATTGGTTAAAAAGAAATTTTTATGTAGTATTAGTATACTTTTATATAATAAATATATTTATATCTATATATATATCTTTTGTTTTGTAAAATTATTAGTTGTAGTAATTACTAGACTAAGGATGTTAATAATAATATTGATAGTAATAATAATAATTTTAATGAAAATGGTAATTTTACTAATTATGATAAAGTACAAATAATAGTCTTAGTAAAAATAAATTTTTTAATAGTAATGGTAAGTTTAATAATAATTATTGTTTTAATAGAAATTTAAATGATCATATAATTAATAATACTACAATAAATGTTAAATGGTACTCTAATACTAATATTAATGATAATGATACTTCATGATATTCATAATAGGAATAATACTAATAACCATACATGTGATATTAATGTTAATATTAATGATGATAATAACAATTTTCATGATAATACTACTAATACATAATGATTATATATATTAATAACTATTTTGATAATAACATTATTTATATTAATGATAGTAATCATAATAATAATAACTCTATAATACTATCTAATAATAATAATAATAATTATATTACTTATAATAATAATAATAATAATAATAATAATAATAATAATAATAATAATAATAATAATAATAATAATAATAATAATAATAATAATAATAATAATAATAATATTTAGGGGAACTACCTCAAAATGCTTGGATAAAAAATATAGCTGCCACTAGTAAGATTCAAACTCGAGACCTCTAGGATAACCAACACACCCTTAAACCATTCAGCTAGCCTGACTTTCCTGATTTATAATCGAATTCTTGATATATAAAACTGTTCCCTAGTTCCTTCATCTCCTTCAACCCCATAAATCGACCAGGTATCTTAACTGACTAAAAAAACGTGTTTCCATTTGAATTTCTGGATTTATAAACCACCCAAAAACATCATTGGGTTGATCAAATTATTTAAAACAAAAGAAAATAAAAAAAATATATATATACGCTGGAATAGGTCGTTTAGAACTCTTATGAACTTGAAATCAAATTCAACTTTTTAGAATGTTTTAGACCATGATTCCAGAATGAAAAAGGTTAGAAATCGTTCATGTAATCTTTAGTAATCATCAATTTAATTCAAAACATCAAAACACGTTCTAATTTCTTCATGAACAAAATCTTTGACTTTTTAAAATCAAGGTTTGACTTCCAAAATTTGTACTCGATAATATGAATTAGGATTTGATACTTTCTAGATAATTTAAACGAATGATTCCTAACGAAATTATTAAATTTTAAAATTCGATTCAAAATCTGATTTTGGAAAAAAAGTTGAAAAACAGAGAAAATGGTTTCAGTTTAATCGATTTCTGTTTTAATTTTTTCTGAGTAAAACACATAGCAGTATAATATAATTGTAAGTGATGATAGAATATCTAATGTGTTACATAATTACCGAATTTTATTAATTTGTGACAATATGGTCGACATATACAGCTCAGTCAGGTACGAAACTTATATAAAAAAACTAAAAGAAGATACTAACCCTTAACTAATTTTGGTGTTACTCTATGATTTGATTCTATATGTAATTCAATTTAGAGATAGGTACATACATCATCTACAGATTGATTGCGAGATGCAACTGACTTTGGATTCTAATACATTGATACGTATTTATATAATTATATATATATATATATATATATATATATATATATATATATATATATATATATATATATATATATATATATATATATATGTGTGTGTGTGTGTGTGTGTGTGTGTGTGTATGTATTAATATATGTATATTTTGTATTTATAAATTTATTTAACTGGATATACGAATTTATCTATGTATATATCTGAATTTTATATGTGTGTATATGTATATATGACAGTGTTTGTATAATCCTATATATTAACTATATATATACAAGGAAACATAATAATATTAGTTATATAAACATTAATATTATTTTCTAATAATAATAATGAAACTAACAGTAATTATAATGATAATAATATCAATAATACTAATTTTTACTTGTACATATTAATTTTCATATATTTATATATACTTTATATCAAAAACAATAGTATTAATCATACAAATATTACTGTTTATATTAATAGTTGTAATGAAAGTATTAATAACATTATTAATATAATGTTTATGTTTTAATTTGTAATTACATTTAATATTACAATTTATTAGTTACGTAATAACATACAATTAATATTTACTATTTATACATTACTATATGTATATATACTAATAATAATAACAATCTATTTAATAATATTAGGGATAATATTGCTTAATAGTAATAATACTAGTAATGATAATAGTATTAATATAATAATTATATTCAACTTGTAATTAAGTTTGATACATTAATATCTACCAATTATATAACTTATTGAATCTTTAATATTTATTAATTGCATTTATATATATTACATATTTATTTATACATCGATGTTCGTGAATCGTCGGGGATAGTCAAAGGGTAATTGATTATATGAACACAGTTCAAAGTTTTTGAGATTTCTACATTACAGACTTTGCTTATCGTGTCGAGATCATATGAAGATTAAGTTTAAATTTGGTCGGAAATTTCCGTGTCGTCACAGTACCTACCCGTTAAAGAAATTTCGTCCCGAAATTTGATTGGGATGGTTATTGCTAACAATAAATATGTTTTCATGACTCATATGAGTTAATAAATGGAGTTTTATCATTATTAAGTAATATGGATAAAACATTTCGTTTATGCGAAGAGTACGAGTGAAGCTATCATGAAAGAGTGAAATGAGTAAATGAAGGTTCGTCTTAGCCAGTAACCTAGTCACGGTTGATTTTCGGAATTCAAGGGTTTTAAAAGAAAATCTTCGCAATAAGATTTGGTTCTTAAGGACATTAGAGTCCTCTTTGGTTAAATGAGATGATCTATTTCGATTGCTCTATCGGATATTTCACTATAAATTCACTTCCTTCGTTTCCTTTAGATTTTGGAGTTCACCCTTTTTATTTTCTCTTTTCGACTTTAAGTCAAGCAAATAATGGTCCAGAATTCGTAGGTATGAAGTTTCAAATGAACAATGACTGATGTTCTAAGAGGGAGATTGTAATAGCACGATCTTGATTGGTTACATCACCAGAATTCAAGATAAAAGATAGAAATACCAGATAAATATGTTCTTGATATGTTTAGAGGTTAGGTCGAATGTAAGAGTCGTGTAACATAGCACATGATGATGTTATGATCTGTGAATCACCACGTTCCATTTAGAAACTCAGCATGACTTACTGTAATATAATCACGTTGATCAAGTGTCATTATATTATACTAACTCATGCATCAATTTTCAACACTACTTCAAAATCATTCATAATTCAAACTTGAATTTTAAAGAAATTTAGAAACTAATGTAGTTTCCTTTATGATGTAATATAGATAGCACGAAGAGGTAAATAATTTCAGACAAGAATATTTATGAAAATATCCTCATAAATATCGAAGATATTTATGATGATATTTTCAGAATTGCTAAGATCGAAGGTTGATGAAGGATGATTTTCCACAAGATTTAACATGAGTACGGAGCAAGATAATCTCTACAGATTTCATCTGTAACACCGGCCCTTTTTTTTAAAAACACAGCGGAAGACTTTATTAATAAAAACAGTATAGGTCACGTCATTACATTAATCTGAGTAATTAAGTTTAAGTTTACACAACGGTGTTACGTTATTACAAAACGTGATTTAAACAAAAGTCCACATCAGAGTAGGGTGGTCAAACATGTCTTCTGCATCAGCACCCATCCCGACTAGCAGTACCTAAACCTGCAAGGGAGGAATATGTGGGGGATTAGCGCACCGCTAAGTGAATGGAATCTATCTACAGATATAGCTTAAGCCACACACAAGCTATATACTAACAACAACACTTGCTAACTACCAACTAGCATACAATAAGACAATACGAGGATCGGCGGCTTGTACGAGCACACGACTCCCAGCTGATTGGGCATGAGTCTACCGATAGTCCCTGCTACTCAATTCACAGTATAGTTATCCAGATGCAGGGGATGCATCATTCACACTATACTCCACAATCAGTAGCCTATAGACCCAACCTCCCCTTTGCACGGTTGACCTCATACGGACTCTAACCTCTCCTAGGAACGGTCTCGAGTCCCCAGTCTCCCTAGGCCCGACTGGTGCCATTCACACAGTGTATCCATAATTCACATACCACATCAGGCAAACAATATTATTCTATCATAGCAATTCCTACACTATGCATGGTAAAAGAGTCAACCACAGTAGCATGATATGTTACTTAAACTCTATCCGTAGATAGACCCACTCACCAATTACCAGCAACTGCTCAGTTATTATTTCTGAACTTCCTTCTTGTCATTTCTCCTGAGAACAGTAAAAACCAAGTTAGAATAGTGTTCCCATCAAGATTAGACACACTGACAGCGAATTTTAGCAAATTAGTAAAAAAATGCGTCCGCTAAAATTTTCATGCTTAACACTTTAACACTTATGCACTTTCAAAATTTACATCCTGAACACCTAAATACAAACGGGCAACATAACGGCTAGAAAAAGGCACTTTGGTAAAACATTCTGCCCTGGACACACAGTCAGTCGACTGACACTGACAGTCGGTCGAATGTCGACACAACCGGTCGACTGACCTTACCAGTCGGTCGATTCACTTGGTATTACATCAATCGGCCGAAGGTAAATCTCAGTAGGTCGGTTCACTCAACAATCTGTCGGTTCACCCTCAGTCGGTCGACTGTCGACCGACAGTCGGCCGACTGTGTTCATCTTCCTCAGAAACTGAACAAAGGCTACGGACTTCACGATGAAATCCTCAAATCTCGATCTAGAGCTCGTTTTAAACACCAAAATCGACCACAACTTGTTCACTACTTGTTATAGACTCAAAACCCACAACAATTTGACCATAACAACACTTAAATTACTTGTTTTGACACAATTCAAGCTTTTTATAAAACTCACACAAAACCATAAATTTAACAACGAATTGAACACAAAAACACATGTTACTTACCCTGATAGACTCAGTAACGATAACAAACACGATTCTAACACCAATTTGAGCTCAAGATCAATGTTTAAGGATTAGGGTTTGGTTAGGTGGGAGGGATGAAGGTACGGTGTTTTAGTGAATTTTCTAGAAATGGAAAGAAAAAGAAGTACACTAGTCACTTAATTGGGATTAATTCCCACACTGTACAACACACGGGTATTTACCAGTTATCTGATATCTTTCGCACAAGATTAGGTAACTCAAACGAGGTCCAATTGAAATAAACAAACCTGTTCTGGGACCCTTGTCACAAACTGGTCACAACACAATTATATTAAAACACTAATAAAATAATTAAAATAAAAAGCACTTAAGACTAAGCACAAACCCTAAGGGCAAAAATAGTCCACTTACAACTAGCCCGGGTTTCAGTCTGTTACAAATCCACCCCCTTAAGGAGATTCCGTCCTCGGAATCTGGTCTTGGTCAAACGAATGAGGGTAGCGGTTTCTCATCAATTCTTCCATTTCCCACGTAAGATTAGAACCCAAACTGTGTTTCCACTCAATCAACACCATCGGTATCTCTTTATTTCTCAACTTTGTCACCTTTCGGTCAACTACACGGACCGGATCTTCCACCAATTTCTTATTCAAATCAACCCTTAAATCTTCTAAAGGAAGGAGTTGCGTTTCATCGCCGACTTTACACTTACGAAGATAACACACGTTAAATGTATTATGAAGACCGGCTAACTCTAAAGAAAGATCTAACACCACAGTCTGATCATTCAACACTTCACTGATCTGAAATGGACCAATAAATCTTGGTGCTAACTTACCACATTTACCGAATCTGATAACCCCTTTCCACGGCGAAACTTTCAGATACACTCATTCACCCACACTAAAGGTTACCGGACGTCTACGCGGATCATCATACATTTTCTGTCTATCTCTAGTGGCTTTCAACTTTTCTCGCGCAATTGCAACTTTTTCGGCTGTCATTTGAACAATTTCGGGACCTGCAAACTGTTTCTCCCCGGCTTCTAACCAACAAGTCGGAGTTCTGCAACGACAACTGTACAACATTTCATAGGGCGGCATCCCTATACTCGAATGATATGAATTATTATATGCGAATTCAACCAATGGCAAATGGGTATCCCACGAACCACCGTATTCGAACACACAAGCCCTTAACATATCCTCCAAAGTCTGTATCGTTCTTTCACTCTGACCGTCTATCTGTGGATGATAAGCTGTACTTAAATTCACACGTGTACCCAGATTCTATTGAAGACTATTCTAAAAATTTGACACAAATCTGGAATCTCTGTCTGAAACGATCGATAACGACACACCGTGTCGACTAACTATTTCTTTCACATACAATTCGGCTAACTCACTTAACGAAGCTGTTTCATGAGTAGCAAGAAAATGAGCACTTTTAGTTAGACGATCCACTATTACCCAAATCATATCATGTCTTTTCTGAGGTCGAGGTAATTTGGTCACAAAATCCATCGTTATATGTTCCCATTTCCACTTTGGAATCTGTAACTGACGTAATGAACCATAAGGTTTCTGATGTTCTGCCTTCACCTGAGCACACATATGACACTTTTTGACATATCGAGCGATATCTGTTTTCATTGTCGGCCACCAATACACTGTTTTCAAATCATGATACATCTTATTACTACCCGGATGTACTGTCAACCTGGATTTGTGAGCTTCTGTCAAGATTAATTCCCTCAAGTCTCCAAGCATAGGCACCCAAACACGATCATGAAAGGTTTTAAGTCCACGTGAGTCATCGGCTAGGTCAAATTTTCGTTTAGTCATAAGTTCAGATTTAACATGTTCATCTTCTAAAGCAATGGCTTGAACAGTTTTTAATTGGTCAATCAAATCTGAAGTTATACCCAAACACATGAATTTAACATTCTCACTAGACTTTTTGCGACTTAAAGCATCTGCAACCACATTTGCCTTACCCGGATAAAATTTAATTTCACAATCATAATCTTTGATCAACTCTTGCCATCGTCTCTGATGCATATTCAATTCTTTCTGTGAGAAGATATACTGCAAACTCTTATGATCTGTACAAATAACACAATGAGTTCCATACAAATAGTGTCTCCACAGTTTCAAAGCAAACACTACTGCAACCATTTCAAGATCATGCACTGGATAGTTCTTCTCATGAACTTTCAATTGTCGCGAGGCGTAAGCGATTACTTAATCTCTTTGCATTAATACACAACCCAACCCAGCATAAGACGCATCACAGTATACCACGAAGTCATCTGAACCTTCTGGTAAAGCTAACACTGGTGCCTGACACAGTAGCTGTTTCAAAATCTGAAAAGCCTTTTCCTGTTCATCAGTCCATCGAAAGGCTACATCTTTACGAGTCAACTTAGTCAACGGACCCGCTATTTTAGAAAAATCTTTGATAAACCTGCGATAATAACCAGCCAATCCCAGAAAACTCTTAATCTCAGCCGAAGTCTTCGGAGAATTCCAATTCATTACCGCTTCTATCATTGTCGGATCAACTTTTATACCTTCAGCACAAATCACATGACCCAAAAACTGCACTTCACGTAACCAAAATTCACACTTTGAAAATTTTGCAAATAGTTGCTCACGTTTCAACAAGTTCAAAACCTGTCTCAGGTGTTCAGCATGTTCACTCTCTGTCTTTGAATACACTAGTATATCATCTATGAACACAATCACAAACTTTTCTAAGAACGGACGACACACTCTATTCATTAAATCCATGAAGACTGCTGGCGCATTCGTCAACCCAAACGGCATGACAAGAAATTCATAATGACCATACCTGGTTCTGAACGTTGTTTTTGGTATATCTGATTCAGCAACACGAACCTGATGATACCCAGATCGTAAATCTATCTTGGAAAAGAATGAAGCACCCTGTAACTGATCGAACAAATTGTCTATTCGAGGGAATGGATACTTATTTTTCACTGTTCTTTTGGTCAATTCACGATAATCAATACACATACGCATTGACCCATCTTTCTTTTTAACAAACAATACCGGAGCACCCCACGGTGAAGAACTCGGTCGGATAAACCCACGATCTAATAACTCTTGAATCTGTGACATCATTTCACGGATTTCAGACGGCGCTAAAACCGGAGTTGTTCCAGGAACCAACTCAATCTTATATTCGACTTCCCTTACCGGCGGCAGACCTGGTAACTCATCTGGGAACACTTCGGGAAATTATGATACTACTGGAATATCGGACACTGTTCTCTTTTCTTTCTTCGCATCAATCACATACGCAAGAAACGAATCACAACCCTTTGCCATCGACTTTTTCGCTTTCATCATGGTTATCAACGGAAAATTATACCCGCCCCACTCCCCCAGGCCACAACACGGGTTCCATCGGTCGAACGAAAGGTAATCATTTTCCTATCGCACTTAATATTAGCCCTAAGCGAGCTCAGCCAATCCATTCCTAATACTACATCAAAGCTAGGAATAGGTAACACTAAACAATTCACCGGGAAAGACTTCCCTTCGATCTCTATACAAACCCCATACACATATGTTGTGACGGTTGTGATCTTACCATCGGCTACTTCTACACTAACCGGCTTGGGTAACATAGTAACTGGTAATTTCAACTTAGCACAGAAATCTAGGAACATAAAACACCTATTGGCACCACAATCAAACAACACGCGAGAAGGTATTGAGTTGATTAGAAACATACCGGTGATCACTTCGTCGGTTGCCACAACATTCTCAACCGACATCTAAAAAGCTCTGGCCTCTGCTGTTGGAGGGTTCTTCCTCTTCTGCCCACTCGAGGCAGTTGACCCTCCGACTGATGCTGAACGCTCCCCTAACCCTGCCCCGGAACTACCACTCTTCGACGGACAACTAACTGCACGATGCCCTGGTTTGTGACAACTCCAACACACACTATTCGGATACGGACATGCTGAAGACTCATGCCCAACAACACCACACTTTAAACATCTTCTTGTAGCCTCAGAACACTGACTACTGTGAGAAGATCGACACGTGTGACACCAATTCCCTTTACCTGATCTAGATCCAGAACTACTCTGACCACTTTTACCCCTCAATTTAAACCCACTAGATTTCTTAGATTTAGATCCTGATTGACCAGATACTTGCCCACCTTGTTGTAGCACATTACCAAACATTCTGTTTCTGGCGGCCTGAACATCACTTTCTACTATCTTAGCCATCACAACCGCTTGAGGCAGTGATGTAGCCATTCTAACAAAAGTTCGGTACTCTGGCAGAATTATATTAACAAAATGTTAAATATGAGACGCTTCTTCTGGCACCCATTGTTGTACAAACCTTAGTTTATCCATAAACTTCTCTACTACCTCGTCGATCGTCATTTGAGGTGTCATCTTCATTTCAAGAAACTCAGTCTTGATTCAGTTCATATCAAACGGATTACAATACTGTTCACACACTTTCCCCTAAAACTGCTCCCACGTGATCATACTCACTTGCTCCTTTGGTATACTGGAAATCAAAGAATCCCACCAAATCATAGCCCTACCTTTCAACATTCGACTAGCATACGTTACTTTCATATCAGGTTTACACTGATACGCTTCAAATACCCTTTCAATTTCTCGCAACCAATTGTGAGTTACAGTCGGATCAGTACTTCCAGAAAACTCAGAGGGTTTGCAATCACGGAAGTTCTTATAAGTACACTTTTTGGGTGGTTGCATGTAAGGTTGTTGGAACATTTGCATTTAGTATGGATTCATCATCATGGGATTTTGGTAAGTAAAAGTGTTTTGCGGTGGCATATAGTATTGGTTAGGTATTTGATTCTGAAACTGGTTCTGGTGCACATTAGGTATCGTTTGGGATTGCGCGGTAGGGAATCCAGGTGGCGTATCATCATTTCCAGAATGCCTCGCTAATTCAAGCTCATTAATTTTGTCTTCAGCCTCTTTTAGCTTACTTTCTAACTGAAGGATGTAACTATTCTAATCATCATCTGACTCAACACCCTCTTCTGGTGCTCTGAATGTTTCGGGGTTGGATGGGCCAGTTGCATTTCTATCAGCCATACCTGTGCTACAAAACAGCTCACACAAAAGCTTAGTGGATGTCAGTTAGTTCAATCACAACTAACACACGTATATCCTATTTTCACTTAGCCCCCCACTCCCACAGACATGTTTGACTTTCCTCAGGGTTTGGGAACAAAATACGCGCACGTATTTGCTGCTAAACCATGCTCTGATACCAAATTGTAACACCGACCATTTTTTTTAAAACACAGCGGAAGACTATATTAATAAACACAGTATAGGTCACTGATAATGCTAAAAACGAACATATATTTCATAGCATTATTCCTCAAGAAAGACAAGCTTTTAGTTGCAATTGTTCTATTTACAAGTGATAATCGTTTAAATAATAAAAGGTGAAGACAAAAGACAGATTCGACGAATTGAAGACGCAAACGACCAAAAAGCTCAAAAGTACAAAAGACAATCAAAAAGGTTTCAATTATTGATAAGAAACGTCTCGAAATCACAAGAGTACAAGATTCAAAACGCAAAGTACAAAATATAAAATTGTACGCAAGGACGTTCGAAAATCTGGAACCGGGACCAGAGTCAACTCTTAACGCTCGACGCAACGGACTAAAAATTACAAGTCTACTATGCACAAGAATATAATATAATATATAAATAATTATATTAATTATTTATATTTTATATTTATATATAAAATTCGTCGGCAAGAAAGACTCCAAAAGATGTGAGCTGTATTTGCAATCTCCGCGACTCGCAGGGTTTGAAGGCAAAATTCACCGCGAGTCGCGGAGCCCCAATTTCAGAAACTTCCTATAAAAGCAAACGAATTCTGATCGAAAAAACCACCAAATATATCCATCTCTCTATCTATACGATATATATATATATATAATTTATATTTTAATTTTAATTTTAATTCTAATAATAAGGGTATGTTAGCGAATGTTGTAAGGGTGTAAGTCGAAATTCTGTCCGTGTAACGCTACGCTATTTTTAATCATTGTAAGTTATGTTCAACCTTTTTACATTAATGTCTCGTAGCTAAGTTATTATTATGCTTATTTAAAACCAAGTAATCATGATGTTGGGCTAATTACTAAAATTGGGTAATTGGGCTTTGTACCATAATTGGGGTTTGGACAAAAGAACGACACTTGTGGAAATTAGACTATGGGCTATTAATGGGCTTTATATTTGTTTAACTAAATGAAAGTTTGTTAATGTTAATATAAAGATTTACAATTGGGCGTCCCTATAAATTACCATATACACTCAATCGGACACGATGGGCGGGGTATTTATATGTACGAATAATCGTTCATTTAACCGGACACGGGAATGGATTAATAGCCACTAGAATAATTAAAACAGGGGTGAAATTACATTCAAGGGTAATTGGTGTAATTGTTAACAAAGTAGTAAAACCTTGGTTTACACGCAGTCGATAACCTGGTGTATTCATTAAACAAAGTATTAAAACCTTGTTACAATTCGAATCCCCAATTAGTTGGAATATTTAACTTCGGGTATAAGAATAATTTGATGAGGACACTCGCACTTTATATTTATGACTGATGGACTGTTATGGACAAAAACCAGACGGACATATTAAATAATCCAGGACAAAGGACAATTAACCCATGGGCATAAAACTAAAATCAACACGTCAAACATCATGATTACGGAAGTTTAAATAAGCATAATTCTTTTATTTCATATTTAATTTCCTTTATTTTATATTTAATTGCACTTCTAATTATCGCACTTTTATTTATTGTTATTTAATCGCACTTTTAATTATCGTACTTTTTAATTATCGCAAGTTTATTTTATCGCACTTTTATTATTCGCAATTTCATTATCGTTATTTACTTTACGCTTTAATTTAAGTCTTGTATTTATTTTATATTTTACATTAGGTTTTAACTGCGACCAAAGTCTTAAAATCGACAAACCGGTCATTAAACGGTAAAAACCCCCCTTTTATAATAATAATATTACTTATATATATATTTGTATTTTTATAAAAGTAAACTAATATAGCGTTGAGCTTTGTTTAAAGATTTCCCTGTGGAACGAACCGGACTTACTAAAAACTACACTACTGTACGATTAGGTACACTGCCTATAAGTGTTGTAGCAAGGTTTAAGTATATCCATTCTATAAATAAATAAATATCTTGTGTAAAATTGTATCGTATTTAATAGTTTTTCCTAGTAAAATATAAACTATTTCGTATACACCTCGCATAACATCAAGTATTTTTGGCGCCGCTGCCGGGGATCATCTTAAAAGCCGGAAGCGCAACGCTAATATAAAAAAAAAAAAAAAAAGATTTTTAGCTTACTTTTATTAAAAATTCGTTTTTGTAAAAATACGTTTTAATTATTCAAAAATATAAAAAGAAAAACAAAAATATATGTATTTTTAAGATTTTGTTAAATATTTAAGTTTTATAAGTTTCTTTATTTTTATTTTAGTTTATAAAAATATAAGTTTTATTTTAAAATCTTTTATTTATAAAAAAACAGAAAACAGAAAATAAAAAAAAATAAATAAAGAAAAACGCGTAAAAATTCAAATCTGTCAGCTGAATTCTGGATCCCCGCGACTCGCGGGGTTTAAAGCATAAAATACCGCGACTCGCGGAGACCATCTGACACACGGACAGAAGCCCTAATTCAGCATTTATTACGGATTATTAATTATTATTATTATTATTAACCCTAATTAATATTATAATTAAGTTTTATTTTAATTTAAGTTTTATTTAATTTATATTTTAGTTTAAATAAGTTTAATTAAATTATAAAATTAGTAGTTTTAGTAAATAAATAATATAAAAATAATATTTTTATAAAAATTGTACTTTTTACAACTTTTTGTATATTTTTATATTTTGTCCCTTTTTAATCGTTGTAGCATAACTTTTGTATTTTTAGCTCATATTTAATTTTAAACTTAGTTTTTGCTATAGTTATTTTTACTCCTAGATTTTTAGGCTTTGCCGTAGAATTCCTTAAGTGCTTTTTCTTTAGACTAAGATTTAGGTACTTTAGAATTTTGCGACGCCTTTTTAAGTTTTAGTTTCTTTTTAAGTTATTTCCATTTGGGATTTAGTTTTTCCTGTAAGCTTTAATATTTTTAGACCTTTTACTATGTATCAATTATCATTCCAATTAGTAATATCAATTTGCGATTATAATTTTAAGTTAGTTGTAGTAATAAGGTTAGGTTAGTTAAGTATTTTTAAGTTTTTATAAGTTTCTTTTATTTTTCCGTCACCTTTTATTTTTCAACCATTTTTTCTTTTTCGACCTTTTGCGACGAACTCTTTTTCTCTCTTATTTCTCGCCATTCTAGTTTTTAGGACTTAGAATTTTTTTTCTACTTCTTATCTAAATTTCTTAAAATTACGAAAATTTATTTTGAGTGGTTAAATTGATAGACATCAAAATTTTCTGGTTCGTAGTAATAGTTGGATTTGTACGTGGACCGGGTTATTGGAGCCAAACAGTCCTCAATTATATTGAGACCAAACGAATCCTGCCCCTCTGCTGCATCTTTTGGCTATTCGAAACGTGGGCAAAATCAGAAAAGTCTATTGATTGGATAACTTATTATAATTTTTCTTTCCTTTTAAAAACTAATAGGATATTCAGTGAATGCACCGAGCAAGACGTTCACCACCTTTTGTACGTTCACCACCTGTAACTTGATCAAGACATTTAGCAAATATTGTCGCCGTTGATTTTTCTTTAGAATCGTCATCTAGTCGAACAAGAACTCCAACTCAAATTTCCGATAATCCATCTTTTGAACCCGA
Source organism: Rutidosis leptorrhynchoides (assembly GCF_046630445.1). NCBI lineage: Eukaryota > Viridiplantae > Streptophyta > Magnoliopsida > Asterales > Asteraceae > Rutidosis > Rutidosis leptorrhynchoides. The sequence goes on from NC_092334.1 coordinate 386,255,373, forward strand.
CTTCACAATTAAGAACCCGGAGCATATTCAAGGACAATTCCAAGATCTTGAACCACTAATTATTCCTCCTGAGCCACAAACCATTAAATCAGAATCCTCTAGTGATTCGTATTCAACAAATTCAATTATGGAAGTAACGGAACCTCTAAGTATGGAAGATCGAATGAGAGCCACACGCATGGGCCAAGGTCACGCCATTATTAAGCCAGAAGTTAATGCGCCAGATTATGAAATCAAAGGACAAATTCTACACATGGTAACTAACCAATGCCAATTCAGTGGTGCACCGAATGAAGATCCTAACGAACACCTTCGTACATTTAAAAGAATTTGTACACTATTCAAAATCCGAGAAGTGGAAGATGAGCAGATCTATCTCATGTTGTTTCCTTGGACTTTAAAAGGAGAAGCCAAAGATTGGTTAGAATCGTTACCTGAAGGGGCGATTGACACATGGGATGTCTTAGTTGAAAATTTTCTTCAAAGATTCTTTCCGGCATCTAAAGCCGTGAGACTTCAAGGAGAAATTGTTACGTTCACACAAAAGCCAAATGAAACATTATATGAGGCGTGGACAAGATTCGGAAGGATGTTGAGAGGATGTCCTCAACACGGTTTAGACACTTATCAAATAGTACAAATATTCTACCAAGGTGTCAACGTTGCTACACGAAAAGACATCGACATAACAGCTGGTGGTTCCATTATGAAGAAAACCGCAACTGAAGCTTACAAAATTATTGATAACACAGCCTCCCACTCGCATGAGTGGCACCAAGAAAAAGATATTTTTCGTTCATCTAAAGTGGCTAGAGCCGATTCTAGCCATGACTTTGATTCCGTTTCAGCAAAAATAGATGCTTTCGAAAGACGAATGGAAAAGATGAATAAAGATATTCACGCAATACGAATCAGTTGTGAGCTATGCGGTGGACCACACTTATTGAAAGATTGTCACATTGAACCAACATTGGAACAACGAGAGAATGTTTCCTATATGAACCAAAGGCCTGGAAATAATTATCAAAATAATTATCAACCGCCAAAGCTAAACTTCAATCGAAATCAAAACATTCTTTACAATCCAAAAGGACCCGAAAATAAATGGTATAACCAACAAGGTCCGAATAACCAAACAACTCAAAACAACACTTTCAATCAACAAAGACCTGGCTTATATAAACCACAACAACAAACCGAAGAGAAAAAGTCAAATATGGAAGACGTGGTATTCAAGCTAGTTGAATCTCAAACACAATTTATTGAAACTCAAACCCAAACGAACGAGAGATTTGATCAGTCATTAAGAACTCAACAAGCTTCCATTTTGAATCTAGAAAAACACGTAGGTACTCTTGCTAGCATGATGAGTGAGAGGGAACAAGGAAAGCTACCGAGTAATACTGAAGTAAATCCTCGGAATGAGAATGTTAATATGGTTTCAACGAATTCTGAAAAACCAGCACCAGAAGATGGGAAGGTTTTAGATGAGAGTAACAATGAAGAAGTTACACCACCACCACCCGAGTATGTAAAGCCAGTGGTGGCACCATACAAACCACCCATCCCGTTTCCAAGAAAAGGAGTTGAGTATGAGCAAGTAATAAGTAATAAAGATTGTGATACTTCTGGAAAGAAGAAGAAGAAAAAGAATAAGAAAGTACAAGAAACAAAAGCCGTAGAAGTAAACCCGGTGAAGACAGTTCCACCAAAACCTCCACCTAGGGTAGGTGATCCGGGTGAATTTATTGTTCCCTGTCTACTTAGTGATTGTGTCATGTATGATGCACTAGCAGATTTAGGTGCAAGTGTAAGTGTTATGCCTCTTTCATTATATAAGAGATTAGGAGTAGGTAAGTTAAGTCCAACGGATATGAGTGTTCGACTCTTTGATCAAACCATTAAGCACCCAGTTGGAATTGCTGACAACCTACCCGTTCAAGTAGGCAATTTAACCTTTCTAGTCGAATTTATTGTCATTGACATAGAAGAGGACCCAAACATTCCTCTAATTTTAGGTCGGCCATTCTTAGCGTCCACCAAGGCGTTATTTGATGTAGGAAATGGAAGAATGACACTTAAAAGTGGTGACAAATCGATCACCTTTATGATTTGAAAGTCTAAATCTCCACCAGCCAAAACCGTTGAACCAGTAAAAACAATTGGTAAGAACCATGTGTTTTTACCAACTCCAACGGTAATACTTAGCAATAATGAAACGCCTAAGTGTGGGGAAAATGAAGTAACACCTAATGATGACATGATAACAAAGAACCTCGTTGTTGATACGAAATTAAATGATCCCGTTATTAATAGTTCAATGAAGAAACTTATTAAACGGATTCGCGATGCTAGAACCAAGGGGAACTTTAAGTTATGTAACCGGTTAGTATCCAATCTATCACCTAAAGAAAAGGAGAAACTAGTTGAAATTGTGGAAATTACACAGGAATCCGACCAATGGCTTAAAGAAAAAGACACGGATATGCAAGTTGATTATGGACCAAGAGAAATTAACGATGAAGTTAATCACAATTTTGACACCACGGCTACCTAAGTGTGGGGAGATTCAAATGTTCTAAAAAGAAAATGCTATCTAGAGTTAGTTGTTCTGTTCTCGTGTAGTTCCGAGAATGGAACCCGATTAGTCTTTCCCTAGCAGACCCTAAAGAACTAGTCTTCTCCCCCCATTCTGAATTTTTATTTTTTTAGGTTTTTACAAAATGAAGACTGCCTGTGAACTAAACCATGGTCTAATGCTACACGCTTTGATCACTAAACGTAATAATGACATACTACCGAGTGAAATAGTATCAGTAATCAGAGAAAGAATGGACGGAGTTAGAAAAGAATCCAGATGCGAAGATAATAAGTTACAATTTGGTAAAGGAAAATCAAAATCTGCAGCGAAAAGAAGAGCACGACACCTAGAAAGATGTCACAAATGCGGAAAATGGTCACATGGAGGTAAATGTTCAAATAATCAAACCTATTCAAATACCGAATTTGTTACTTTATGCAGAGACGGACCATTCATATGTTTAGAAGAAAAGACACTGAATGCTCGAGGTTACGCCTATGTAGCCATGGAAAACCAATTAAACCGACTATCTTATGAATGGGATAGATCATATAACTAAGAAATCTATTTCACAGGTATGTCTGTACAGTTTTTATTTTTATTTTTATTTTTAACCTTTTGATAATAAACGCTAATTTGTTCGCTAAAAAGCATTAAATTGGTATTGAATAAAATTAGGTTTGGCGACCGAAATTATTGATATCATTCAAAAATTTATTACATCACTGCGAAATTTAACGTTTATTCTTAAGGTATAAATATCTTTAATCAATCAACCCAAAATATTTCAAAAATTCGTCATGAGTTAAATTAGGTCTTGGAACCGAAATTACTTTACCGAAAAGAGGGGCGCATATTTTTGATAATATTTGATTGATTAAAGTGGGATAAAAAGACAAAAAGATTTTTAATTTTATTTTTACCATGTTTTTAAAATAAATATTTAAATCTTAAATTAATAGTGTAAACTTTGTAAAAACAATATTTTTAAAATTGTAAATATTTGAATTTTTAAATTAAGTCTGGTGTGAATTTTTAATTTTTAAAATATGAATTTTTAATTTTATGCATTTCAAATTTTAAGTTTGGTGTGATTTTTTTATTAATTTTGAATTTTATATTTATGTTGTGTGAATTTAAAAACAAAAATTTACTTTATCTCATTAAGTTAAGAATATGATTTTTAAAATTCGTCGTAAGTTGAAGACTAGGTCTTTGAACCGAAATTGCTTTACCCGAGGGAGGGACGAGAACTTTTATTATCATTATTTTTAATCTTATTGAATTAGAGTATGCCAAAAACATTGAAAAAACTCAAAAATCTTAGCTTTTAAAACAATCGCTACAAAAAGACAAATTTTAAAATTTTGTCGAAGGACGGACTAGGACATCGATCCGAAACGACCTCGTCCTAAATAACAAGGGAAACAAAATTTTAAAATTAAGTACTTAATTGTTTCAAAAGTTAATGATTATAAAAAAAAAAAAAAAAAAAAAAAAATATCAAACTCCGCGAGTCGCGGAGTTTGGAGCTTAAATCTCCGCGAGTCGCGGAGAGACTAAAAACCGGAAAAAAAATATAACTGCAGAACAGATCAGTCCCCAACCCAAAACAACAAAAACACAGCGAATTCTGCACCCGAAAAAACCCGAAAAACACCCCCAAAAATCCCAATTTTTAACCGTTAATCACCAAATTTTTTGCTAAAATCATGTTGAGAAGGATGCTATCTAAGAATTACTCAAGAAAAACGGTAAATTTCTACACCTAAACACCATTTAATTCGAAATTTGATGTTCTTGAGTTATTTTTTCCCCAATTTGATTTTAATGCTTTTTAGTGTAATTAGACTTAAATTGTTTATGTATTATGCTTGTATAACCTAGATTGATGCTGTTTAACATGATTAGAAGCCTTAAACTTCAAATTTTGAGTAATCTAGGGTTTGTGTTCTTGAGCAAATTTGGGGCTTTTTGATATAAACAGGTTATGGCCGATTTTTGTCATGAATTGTTGCTAAATTGAGTAGTGTAACATGTCTAGGTAGTTAAATAATCCAAACTTTGAGCCTAAACATGATTTTGAGAATTAAAGTGGACTTTTTCAAGTCTAAAATTCATGAACTTGATTTTTGAAAGATAATGCCATTTGAGACTTGTTTATTTGCTAGTAATGATTATTTTGACATGTTATTTGAGTTGAATGCTTATGAACTTGGCGAAAATTTTTGTATATGCTTATTTGAAAAAGTGTAGATTTGATGAAAATATGAAAATGAGCTTAAGTTTGATATAGATTGATAATGTCATTGTAATTGATGATTTTGCTGACACTAATGCATATTTGGATGCACAAAATTTGTGTTTGATGTGTTTTGCAGAATGAAAGGGGTGACTCTTCATCCCAAGCCCGCAATGCTCCTGCTGAGAATTTGGAACAACAGGAGGTGGATAACTACTACAAGCAGGATGTACCTCATCCAGTCATGACCTTTTCCGATATGCACTTGGAAGAGTTGCACCCGAACCTGAGATTTGACAGACTTTGGATAGATTATCCAAAATATCAACAGGGTTTGCATACTCTTCATTCCAAGGTTGTTGAGGTACCGAGGGTCATAGAATGGGGACCCTTAGAAGCTGTAGAATTGGCCGGGCCAATTAGGGAATTACTTGTACAGAGGTATGGTAATTCTTCTTTTAATGACTGGGTATGTTTATTCACCATACGTAGACCTGTATATAAAGTATGGTGTGAAGAATTGTTATGTAGTATAGAGTTGAATGATCGGGTAGCTAGTTTAACCGATCGTTCTTTTATTAGATTTTTGTTAGGCGGTTCGATGCGCCACATGTCTTTACTGGACATGGCTCAGGCTTTACGTATATATACGCCTGAGGAGTTAGCGTCTGCCGATTGTAGAGGATTGATACTAAACGGTAGAAAGATAGATTAGAATTTTGATACACACGGTGTGTGGAGTCAAATGACAAGCCATCACCGTTTCAAAGGGGGAAATTACTCTTATTTGGATATAGATAGAGCCGAATTAAGAGTGATACATAGATTTTTAGCTAATTCGATTACACAAAGGGGTAAGAACAAAGAAAAAGTAAATGAACAGGATTTGTTTTACCATATGTGTATTCGAGACCCACAAAGCGCTGTAAGTATACCATATTGTGTGGGTTATTATTTATCAGCTATGGTTCGGGGGATGCGACCACATAGCATAATAGGAGGTGGTATTTTTATTACTTTGATTGGTGAATATCTCGGTGTGGATATAAGTCGGGGGGGATTATTAGTAGAAGAACCAGAACCCCGCGATACTATAGGTTTAAATGTATACCATGGTGCGAAAGTTTTGAATAGGCGAAATAACGTCGCAGTACGATACCATGGTAGACATCCACAGGTGGAGAGAAACCATCAACAAGGTAATGTAGGAGGGGGGAATGAGATGCAAGAAATGCATAGGTTTATAGCTTCTCAGGAATACGAAAATGCTAGACAGAGAGCATTTGAAGATTGGCAAGTTCATCAGAACCAGATCATAGCTCATTGCCAATATATAGGTAGAAACTATATTCCTACACCGAAACCCATCTTCCCTCCCTGGTCTATAGAGATGCAGCCACCATATCCTACGTATGACCCTGCCGAAGCATTCTATAGCACTTATGGTTATGCCTGGAACCCCTATTGGTACCAATATCATCCTTAGTTTACTTATTATTATTTTATTTTGTAATTTGTAATTATTGATACGTTTAATACTTTTGTTAATATTGTAATCATTTTTATAATTATCTAACTTTTATTCTTAGACTTTAATAATTTTTGAATGTGGGGTAATATACCAAACTTCAAAAATATGTATATATGTTTGCAGTTTATCTTATGTACACAACAGGGTAAAACAACGCATTTTCAAAGACTGGCATTAAGTTCAGCAAAAGCAACTAATTTTGACGACAAGATGCAAAATATATGTGAAATAACAACAAGACGGAATGAACAAATGATGTGCACCATTTATCATTCAGCAAACAAACGCCAGTATATTTGGAAACTTTGGTAAAAATTTAATCATTTTCACACAAATCACCCTCAATAATTTAAATTGTTACTGATTTCTTGCAAATGAGGGCATTGCAAGATCTTAAGTGTGGGAAGGGGTTAAATTCTTTCGGATTTTAAAATTTTTATCTTAAACACTTGGTTACCATTAAAAATACTAGTAAAGCAGTAGTTGTATTAGAATCTAGTGCTCTCTGATAAAAAAGAACAGCCCTATTCTTATATACTGACTACCCAATTCTAGTAAAATTTTTCAAAATTTTCAATTAAATGAATTCAAAATCATGTTTATACATATTTATGAACGATAAAACTAGGTTTTAACACCGAAATTATTGTTACCTCGGAAAGGACATAAATTGAGAAACAAACCAAAATGTTAAAATTCATTTAAAATGGAATAGAGGACGATAAAAAGGAAAATAAAAGTCAAGTGTGGGAAAATTTACCAAGTTATTTTAAACATATGTCACATATATCTGTAACAAATAACTGAAAATACTTTTGCTTTGGACTAAACTAAACTGTTTTACCCGATGAAAGAAAAGAAAAGATGGATCTACACGATGAATCAATTCCATCATTAAAAGGAAGTAAAGTCTTCCGAAAAAGAAACGCGCTTCTTGATTTAGGTCATGAAGTTTTCGTCCAGACCAGCTGTAGGTTGACGAAAAATCTAGAAAAGTCATCACTAAAATCAGCAGGAAATCCACGGACCTCAGCATTAAACAGGGTCGCCAAGTGGTCAGATTTATCCTAACCATGAGAAGGATTTATCTCGTACAATGGGGGGGCACCATGCAAATTAGCTGGATAAGACTAATGAATCAGATCCCCAGAAAGGATAATCTCCTTAAAGATTAAAAATCAGCTTTTAAGACTGATATTACTCAATCCTAGGGAATGACCTTAAAGATTGAGAATTACAAACTCATGGAATTCGATGATATCTAAACTCGAGCTTAAACGAGAAAATATTTTGATCAAAATTATAAACCGATTTGTTTTCTGAAAACCCTATTTTCAATGCGTTCATTACCATTGAACGTAAAATCCTAGGAATTCACCTGGAATTCATTAGGTCACCTGAACTAAATCGGGTGTCAACCGTAAGAACGGTGGTTGCATAGTGGTCAAAGACAGGACCTTGTGCCATACCGAAAAATTATAAGGGTGAACTTTACTATTGCTCCTACCAAGGATAGTAATTGCGTCCGACACGTTATAGACCATAATCAAAAGCATGTCACGGGACATTGCCTTAACAGTTGCTTGTTCAACGCTTTCCTTTACAACCGGACGGTAGTTTACCGAAAGGTAATATACGGAACAAGTAAACTGGATGTGTTGCTTTCCTAATACAAGGTTAGCAAGTGGGTGACACAAAACAGCAAGTTTTGAGCTAAAATTTTCAAATCTGAAACCCACCAAACCCACAAAAATATTTTGCAAACACCGGTAAAGGGTTATCCCGGAAAACTTATCTAGGGTAAAAACTAGATTTAATTTTCAAAAGATCAAATGTTTTCATAAAGATCCAATTTCCTTAATGGATCTAAATTTTTATAGTCATGTGGGACTGTAAACCATATCGTTACTACCATTGTTTATACCGCCGTATAGAAATCACTGATGTACAAAGTGTAAAGAATAAAGAAGTGATTCTAGTATTTCAAGACAATATTGCTTGAGGACAAGCAACGCTCAAGTGTGGGAATATTTGATAATGCTAAAAACGAACATATATTTCATAGCATTATTCCTCAAGAAAGACAAGCTTTTAGTTGCAATTGTTCTATTTACAAGTGATAATCGTTTAAATAATAAAAGGTGAAGACAAAAGACAGATTCGACGAATTGAAGACGCAAACGACCAAAAAGCTCAAAAGTACAAAAGACAATAAAAAAGGTTTCAATTATTGATAAGAAACGTCTCGAAATCACAAGAGTACAAGATTCAAAACGCAAAGTACAAAATATAAAATTGTACGCAAGGACGTTCGAAAATCCGGAACCGGGACCAGAGTCAACTCTTAACGCTCGACGCAACGGACTAAAAATTACAAGTCTACTATGCACAAGAATATAATATAATATATAAATAATTATATTAATTATTTATATTTTATATTTATATATAAAATCCGTCGGCAAGAAAGACTCCAAAAGATGTGAGCTGTATTTGCAATCTCCGCGACTCGCGGGGTTTGAAGGCAAAATTCACCGCGAGTCGCGGAGCCCCAATTTCAGAAACTTCCTATAAAAGCAAACGAATTCTGATCGAAAAAACCACCAAATATATCCATATCTCTATCTATACGATATATATATATATATATAATTTATATTTTAATTTTAATTTTAATTCTAATAATAAGGGTATGTTAGCGAATGTTGTAAGGGTGTAAGTCGAAATTCTGTCCGTGTAACACTACGCTATTTTTAATCATTGTAAGTTATGTTCAACCTTTTTACATTAATGTCTCGTAGCTAAGTAATTATTATGCTTATTTAAAACGAAGTAATCATGATGTTGGGCTAATTACTAAAATTGGGTAATTGGGCTTTGTATCATAATTGGGGTTTGGACAAAAGAACGACACTTGTGGAAATTAGACTATGGGCTATTAATGGGCTTTATATTTGTTTAACTAAATGAAAGTTTGTTAATGTTAATATAAAGATTTACAATTGGGCGTCCCTATAAATTACCATATACACTCAATCGGACACGATGGGCGGGGTATTTATATGTACGAATAATCGTTCATTTAACCGGACACGGGAATGGATTAATAGCCACTAGAATAATTAAAACAGGGGTGAAATTACATTCAAGGGTAATTGGTGTAATTGTTAACAAAGTAGTAAAACCTTGGTTTACACGCAGTCGATAACCTGGTGTATTCATTAAACAAAGTATTAAAACCTTGTTACAATTCGAATCCCCAATTAGTTGGAATATTTAACTTCGGGTATAAGAATAATTTGATGAGGACACTCGCACTTTATATTTATGACTGATGGACTGTTATGGACAAAAACCAGACGGACATATTAAATAATCCAGGACAAAGGACAATTAACCCATGGGCATAAAACTAAAATCAACACGTCAAACATCATGATTACGGAAGTTTAAATAAGCATAATTCTTTTATTTCATATTTAATTTCCTTTATTTTATATTTAATTGCACTTCTAATTATCGCACTTTTATTTATTGTTATTTAATCGCACTTTTAATTATCGTACTTTTTAATTATCGCAAGTTTATTTTATCGCACTTTTATTATTCGCAATTTCATTATCGTTATTTACTTTACGCTTTAATTTAAGTCTTGTATTTATTTTATATTTTACATTAGGTTTTAACTGCGACTAAAGTCTTAAAATCGACAAACCGGTCATTAAACGGTAAAAACCCCCCTTTTATAATAATAATATTACTTATATATATATTTGTATTTTTATAAAAGTAAACTAATATAGCGTTGAGCTTTGTTTAAAGATTTCCCTGTGGAACGAACCGGACTTACTAAAAACTACACTACTGTACGATTAGGTACACTGCCTATAAGTGTTGTAGCAAGGTTTAAGTATATCCATTCTATAAATAAATAAATATCTTGTGTAAAATTGTATCGTATTTAATAGTTTTTCCTAGTAAAATATAAACTATTTCGTATACACCTCGCATAACATCAGTCACGTCATTACATTAATCTGAGTAATTAAGTTTAAGTTTACACAACGGTGTTACGTTATTACAAAACGTGATTTAAACAAAAGTCCACATCAGAGTAGGGTGGTCAACATGTCTTCTGCATCAGCACCCATCCCGACTAGCAGTACCTAAACCTGCAAGGGAGGAATATGTGGGGGATTAGCGCACCGCTAAGTGAATGGAATCTATCTACAGATATAGCTTAAGCCACACACAAGCTATATACTAACAACAACACTTGCTAACTACCAACTAGCATACAATAAGACAATACGAGGATCGGCGTCTTGTACGAGCACACGACTCCCAGCTGATCGGGCCTGAGTCTATCGATAGTCCCTGCTACTCAATTCACAGTATAGTTATCTAGATGCAGGGGATGTATCATTAACACTATACTCCACAATCAGTAGCCTATGGACCCAACCTCCCCTTGGCACGGTTGACCTCAAACGGACTCTAACCTCTCCTAGGCACAATCTCGAGTCCCCAGTCTCCCTAGGCCCGACTGGTGCCATTCACACAATGTACACATAATTCACATACCACATCAGGCAAACGCTATTATTCTATCATAGCAATTCCTACACTATGCATGGTAAAAGAGTCAACCACAGTAGCATGATATGCTACTTAAACTCTATCCGTAGATAGACCCACTCACCAATTACCAGCAATTGCTCAGTTATTATTTCTGAGCTTCCTCCTTGTCCTTATCTCCTGAGAACAGTAAAAACCAAGTTAGAATAGTGTTTCCATCAAGATTAGAAACACTGACAGCGAATTATAGCAAATTAGTAAAAAAAATGCGTCCGCTAAAATTTCAATGCTTTCAAAATTTACATCCTGAACACCTAAATACAAACGGGCGCATACCGGCTAGAAAAAGGCACTTTGGTAAAACATTCTGCCCTGGACACATAGTCGGTCGACTGACACTGACAGTCAGTCGACTGTCAACACAACCGGTCGACTGACCTTACCAGTCGGTTGATTCACTTGGTATTACATCAATCGGCCGAAGGTGAATCTCAGTCGGTCGGTTCACTCAACAATCGGTCGGTTCACCCTCAGTCGGTCGACTGTCGACCGACAGTCGGCCGACTGTGTTCATCTTCCTCAGAAACTAAACAAAGGCTATGGACTTCACAATGAAATCCTCAAATCTCGATCTAGAGCTCGTTTTAAACACCAAAATCGACCACAACTTGTTCACTACTTGTTATAGACTCAAAACCCACAACAATTTGACCATAACAACACTTAAATCACTTGTTTTGACACAATTCAAGATTTTTATAAAACTCACACAAAACCATGAATTTAACAACGAATTGAACACAAAAACACATGTTACTTACCTTGATAGACTTAGTAATCGATAACAAACACGATTCTAACACCAATTTGAGCTCAAGATCAATGTTTAAGGATTAGAGTTTGGTTAGGTGGGAGGGATGAAGGTACGGTGTTTTAGTGAATTTTCTAGAAATGGGAAGAAAAAGAAGTACACTAGTCACTTAATTGGGATTAATTCCCACACTGTACAACACACGGGTATTTACCAGTTATCTGATATATTTCACACAAGATTAGGTAACTCAAACGAGGTCCAATTGAAATACACAAACCTGTTCTGGGACCCTTGTCACAAACTGGTCACAACACAATTATATTAAAACACTAATAAAATAATTAAAATAAAAAGCACTTAAGACTAAGCACAAACCCTAAGGGCAAAAATAGTCCACTTACAACTAGCACGGGTTTCAGTCTGTTACATCATCGGATACAGAATTATCTGGATTCTTGGAATATAGGGTTTGGTCCTTGTATTTGTCCTTGGACTCCTTCGTGGTTAGCTCAATCCATTTTCCCGTTCCAACTTTTCTCAGTTTTTCCAACATACTATTCTTTATCATCAAACTTTTGGCCGTTTAGACCATCTACAATTTTTTTGTTTCCTCTGCATTTAATGCTACCATACCTAAATCATCGGTTATCAATCCGAGGTGGTTTCAATAGAATTGTGTTTTTAGATGATTAAACAATGATGGTAATATGGTGAAATATAAAAGGTTTCCAGGTAACAATAAAAGAGCACACATATATATCAAGGTGTTAATAAGGTTGTTTCGAACAAAAAGTTGAAGTTGACTTGCTGGAGCTGCGATAAAATTTGCTACTTTGAAAGGAATTACCAAGTTATTTTGGGTAATAATAACACTAAAGGAATTAGCACAGATACGTGTTAAACATTTACTCAGGTTCCGAGTGTTCTCAAGTGCATAAATATATTCATCAATCCTTTCTTCCGTAGATGAAGTGCGGTTGGTTCATCCTCTCTGTGACAACCCAGAAATTTCCAACCAAATTTAAACTTTATCTTTATATTATTCCGACACGATAAGCAAAGTTTGTTAAGTTAAATCTCAAGAATTTTAAATTGTGTTCATACATTCATTATAACCTCGACCAAATTCTGACGATTCACGAACCGATATATATAAATAAATATGTATATATATGTATATATATATTATAACTTGAGAATATTAATAAAGTATTAAACGTATAATACTTTACATGAACGTATTTGTTTCAATATGTTTATCGATGGAATTAGAAGACAATATCAAATGATTGATTTATCAGATACATTGTGATATGATTACGGGTCTATGTTATGAGGTCCACTGTGATTTAAGAAATCTATTCTTTTTGACAACTTTTGGAAAATGGTAAAGTGATTTATAAGTAAGAACGTGAAGTGTAAATAACTTAGATGTTAGATATCGACAAGTTAAGTAACTCGACATGTTTTCATTAAGTTGATTTCATAAGTTTATTTAACCTTTGAACTTTATCCCATGCTTCACCAACAGACTGTAATTTAAAAACTTGAAACCTATTATGAATATATATGATTCTACTTTTCTAAAACATTTTATGATATAACGATTTCCATTATTTTAACCTTTAAACAAAATGATTCATAAAAATATATTTGGTTTTGGAAAACAAAATTATTATATTTATTTGATTTAGTTTCAAACGTACAAAAACGTTTTCAGTTTAAAAAGAACTTTATTATTAAAACGTATATAACTTTTATAAATATCTAGAATCACTTTTGACAACTCATTACTTAACCAGTATGATAAAGATAACGATATTTATATTTTACTTTATTAAATATATATAACGATTTAAATTAATATTATATATATTTATACGCGTATTATACGTACATAGTTTTATACTTTTACTATACTTAAACTTTACCTTTACTTTATTTTTACTTTACTTTAACTTTAATAATTCATACTTTAATAATTCACTTTAATAATTCATACTTTAATAATTCACTTTAATAATTCATACTTTAATAATTCATACTTTAATAATTCACTTTAATAATTCAAAAATCTATTATAAATAGAATTCAATAGGTTTCATTATTTCATAAAAACTTGAAAATATTTTTCTCTAAACTCTCTCAATCGATTTATATATATATATTTACTCCGTATTATTTCAAGATATTATTAGTATACATAAAATATTACGTCGGAGTGCTGTCCGAGTGATTTTGAAATTGTTTTTCGAGTGAGATTGGATTAAGAAAATTATGGGTTATAGCTATGGAGGTGATTGGGTATGGTTCATGGGTATGCTCGTGAGGTCAATATAGTGTTTATCATCTCCGTTGCGTCTACGTACTTTTCGTGCAATATTGAATCTCAATATTGATACGTGAGTACTCATAATTTAACTTTTACATACTAATAGTGTATCTCTGACTAGTGCTCGAGTATATAGGATTATGCATGTTTGTACTTTTGATATTGCCTTTAGTTAGATTATGTTGAATCCTGAATTAGTTATATATGCGGCTGAGATAAGGTATAAGATATGCATGTCGTTGGAAAGCTAGCGAAAAATTAAGAACTTTTCATTTAGATATCGAATGATTTCGATGAACGGATTTGAAGTTATAGTCCATCGAATTTTTGTATTATCATTAAAAATGATTATTATTATCGTCATTATTATCGTCGCTCTATTTTTATCTTATTATTATTATTATTATTATTATTATTATTATTATTATTATTATTATTATTATTATTATTATTATTATTATTATTATCTTTATCAATAAAAGGATTTATCATTAAAAATTGTTATTTTTATTATTATTACTATCGTTATTATCATTAAAGTTATAATTAGTATTATTATTATTATTATCTAATTATTATTATTATTATTATTATTATTATTATTAGTATTATTATTATCATTATTATTATTATTATCATTATTAATATATATATATCATTATTTAAAAATGGTTATTGTTATTATTATTATTATATTATCATTATCGTTAATAATGTCATAGTAATTATCATTATTAGTATTATTTTATTTAAAACTAATATTAGTAACACCTAATTATTTTGATTACTATTATTATCATTATTATGAACACGATATAAAAGACGATTAAAAGCTATTAAACGAAACGATTAGGAAATAATGAGTAAGAGTATTATGATGAAATTAAAATATTATAAGATATTAATTTAGATAAAATTATCATTCTTATTATTTTTATCATTGCTATTATTATTAAAAGTATCGTTAGTATTAAAACTATCATTTTAACAAAAAATATCATTTTAACAAAAAATATCATTTTAACAAAAATTATCATTTTAATAGAAATGTTATTGTTACTATAAAATATCATTTTTATTATCATTTTAAATAGAATTATTATTTTAAAGATAATATTAAAAATTATCGTAAATATTAAAGTTATCATAATTAGAATTATCGTTTAATCATAATATCATCTTAGTAATTATAAATATTGATATTTTTATAATAATAATTATTATTACAAAATAATACAACTTTTACTTACTAACATTATAGTTATTATTTTATCAAATAAATATGTAATACAAACATATTTTACAACGTGTAATAAATTACTTTAATAATACCTATCATATTATCTTTATGATATTAAATGAACCCTATAAATTTTATTACTTAATATATATAAAAGTATATTTTATTATATAAATTTTAATATAAAATTTTATTTATTAATAAATGAATTATATTATTTACTCTAATAAATCTTTTAAAAATATTAAAAAAAATAAAACGACGATATTTAAAATATATTAATCATGTATAAATTTTAGAAATCATTTTGAGTCAAATTGACTTTTGTTGACTTTTGCATATTAGTCTCGAGCATTAGGATTGTGGTACACTATGACCTGACCTAATTGTTAGACAAATATTGACCAACATATAATTATATATAATTAATTTAGGTTCGTGAATCTGAGGCCAACCTTGCACTAGTTCAATGACGTTATATGTATTTTCACTATGAAATACAGTATGGTGAGTTTCATTTGCCTTTTTACCCTTTATATTTTTGGGCTGAGAATACATGCGCTGCTTTTATAACTGTTTTACGAAATAGACACGAGTAATAGAAACTACATTCTATGGCTGGATTATTAAACCGAATATGCCCCTTTTTAGTCTGGTAATCTAAGAATTAGGGAACAGACACCCTAATTGACGCGAATCCTAAAGATAGGTCTATTGGGCCTAACGAACCCCATCCAAAGTACTGGATGCTTTAGTACTTCGAAATTTATATCATGTCCGAAGGAGGATCCCGGAATGATGGGGATTTTCTTATATGCATCTTGTTAATGTCGGTTACTAGGTGTTCAATCCATATGAATGATTTTTGTCTCTATGCATGGGACGTATATTTATGAGAACTGGAAATGAAATTCTTGTGGTATATTAAAATGATTAAAATTAATGATTATGATAAACTAATGAACTCACCAACCTTTTGGTTGACACTTTAAAGCATGTTTATTCTCGGGTATTAAAGAAATCTTCCGCTGTGCATTTGCTCATTTTAAAGATATTAATTGGAGTCTTTCATGGCATATTTCAAAGAACGTTGCATTCAAGTCATTGAGTTCATTAAAGATTATTATTATTATGTCAATTTATAGTTGGATAGTGGATATTATGAAATGGTATGAATGCCTGTCAATTTTCGATGTAAAGAAAGTTTGTCTTTTAAAAACAAATGCAATGTTTGTAAAATGTATCATATAGAGGTCAAATACCTCGCGATGTAATTAACTATTGTGAATCGTTTATAATGTATATGAACGGGTCCTTTCAGTTGGTATCAGAGCGGTGGTCTTAGCGAACCAGGTCTGCATTAGTGTGTCTAACTGATAAGTCGTTAGGATGCATTAGTGAGTCTGGACTTCGACCGTGTCTGCATGTCAAAAGTTTTGCTTATCATTTCTAGTCGAAAATCATCTGCTTATCATCCATAGGAAATTACCTGCTTATCATTATTAGTCTAGACACGTCTTGCTACATTAATTGCATGAGTAGTGTATAGACAAAATTCATATCTTAGCGTATCTTCTAAATCATATCTTATCGTATCTGTTACTTTAAACTTTTCCTGACATATCCCGCAAATTCCTTCGTAATCTATGAAATCTTTTGATCTCTATATATAGATATCCTATGTAAATAGAATACCACCCGATAGCCGAAAAATCATTTTATATCGAAAAATCCTTTATCCAATCTTACGAAATGGAATTTGTCATCAATTCAAGTCACTCGGATTCCGAAATGGAATCTCACTCAAGCTCCGAAAGCAGTGTGACCGGAATGGATCAACCAATCAGTCATCACCTATTCTGGATGAATTGGGGATGGGTTTGTAGCCTCCTCAATCATTGGAAACAAGAAGAAGGCAATCCTTTCCATCCACTACATTGCCCTCTTGGCGAAGAACTTGAAGCACTTACCGGCGAACCTGTTCGAGACACCATTTTCTCTCTCATTTCCAGGGTATCTCGTCACGATTATATACTACATCAAATTCTAGATTTTATTTATCCGCTCGTTCCGACCGACAATCATCCTGGAATAATAGAAGAAGTCAACGAGCTTCGCTCTCGGGTAGTGTCTTTGGAGAATATGGTGCAGAGATTACAAACACCAGCAGCAGCACCAGCAACATAACCAGTACCACCATCATCAATGCCAACAGTACCATTACCACCTCCAACCACAACCGCGTTGTAAACCTCAACTTCACAATCTGTCCCACAAGCATCAATGTCATACGCACCATAGATACCAAGGAGTACCAACAACAATAACTGACGAAGTATTAATTCATAACTTCATTGGAGAAACATTCCGCGGCGATTATATAATCTCTAAAGTCTTAGAGATTATCTAATCTAGCCCTAACCATAAATCAATTAAGTGAACCAAAATGATAGAAGGAAGAGTAGAAACCCTGACAAAAATGGTGTGTGATTAACAAGTTAAACTTATTTTACCAACAGCATCAACAGTACCGTCAACGTCAACAGCATCGTCAGTACAGTCAACATCAGAATCAATAACACCTATAACATCACAAACTCCGTCAGTTCAAGAATCACTGTGGACATCATTATGAATCAATAACGTGTATATTGTATCAACAAGTTATGAAGAATTAACTCATTCCCTCTGAAGAAATTATATATATATATTTTATATATATATATATTTTGAAATAAAAAAATAAATCTTTTCGTGCTAAGCTATTGTGTGTGAATCTTAACTACTCGGTTAATTCATATTACAAATATGCAATAATGTACGTCCCTCGCCCGCGACTTAACCATCGTTAACTACAATCTCTATCTCAATTCAACAAATTCGAATTCCTAATAAATCAAGTATATATTTGCTTTTACACTTCATCATTGATGTAACCGAAACTTTTCAGATAACATCATTCGTACTTTGCGAAGTTCACAAGAATTTAACGAAAACCAACATCACATCTCAACAAATAACGAAGTATTGATTCATAATTTCAATATTATTGAAGAAATACTTATGTAACCTCTAAAGCCTTCAAGGAATTATTCAATTCTAGTTCCAACCGTAAATCGAATGAGTTTAATTTAGTATTAACTCATTAAAATCTATGTTACATCTGAGGAGAATATATACATATATATTTTCATAAAGACTGTAATAAAATTCTTATGTACAAAATATTAATTGTGAAAATTTTTTTAACGGGTAGGTAATACCCGAGAGATATATATAAATTCACAATTAATATGTTACATTCTTCGAATCAGATTAAGCAAATTATCAATTATACTTCCTACTTTCACAATAATATACATTCTTTCATAGAAATCAAAACAACCATACTCATTCAAACCCAATTACATATTCTGATTTTAAAATCTTATAATTCAATTCGAGATATAACCGGTACCATCACTTTTAGATTCCTACATCTTTCAAAGCTATACTTTGACTTCAAAAGTGTGTTAGAACATCAAATGTATACAAACGATTACAATCTGTGTTCAAACCCTTCGAAAATCTCTGAAGACACTTCAAATAATGAGCAACCGAGATGATGATCCAACCACATATTACCCACAGTTATGTACTTAAAAAGGTCTCGAAACCAAAGTCATAATTCAACACATATCTGTGTCAGATCTTTTGGCATTTATTAGCAAAAATAACCTTGCAATTCCTTTGCAAAGTAGCAAATTATATCACAGCTCCAACAAGACAACTTCGATTTTTTCATTTGGAGTAGCCTTATCATAATTTTGATATATGTGATTACCCTTTTGTTACCGGAGAACCTTTCATATTCCACCACATTAGCAATAAACTTACCAACAACTTCACTGATCTTGGGCATTCCGAAGAATCATTATATTTATCGAAACCTCATCATTTACTCATCTGCCTCTTGTAACGAGAATTGCCATACGAATCATTGGGAATTAGCAATCAGTATTTTGAAATCTCACAGCATGTTGACGCCAACAGTTATACATAACGTCTATTTCCAAGGCTTACATACTTCGAAGGTGAAGTTTCTGAAAAACACTCTGAACCGCGAACTAGTTCTCGAAATGCTGATGAAGCAACAAAAACTGTAAACGACCTTAGCAGTAAAAAGTTTGATGATAAAGATTAGTGTATTAGCAAAGCTCCGAAATAGAGAAGTTTTGGAACTGGAAAACGGATTGAGCAAAGTATGAAGGAGGCTGTGGACAAATCACAAAGACTGAACTTGCCTTTAAAGAATCCAAATGATTCAGTGTCTGCTGAAGTCATTAATGAATACCTTGCTCCTGACACTAAACCCTTACAGACAATATTCTTCATCATCCTCTGATATTAGAAATTCTAAGATATCATCGTATCTTTCATTATAAATATCCTCCATATTTATGAAGATATTTCCATAACTATTCTTATCTGGAATCATTTATCTCTTTGCGCTATCTGTATTACATCAAAAAGGAAACTGTTTAGTTACTATACTCTGTAAACCTTTGAGTTTAAAATATGAATGTTTTTGAAGTAGTGTTGGAAACTGAAGCATGAGTTAGTATAATATAATGACACTTGATCAACGTGATTATATTACAGTAATTCATGCTAAGTTTCTAAATGGAACGTGATGATTCACAGATCATAACATCATCATATGCCATGTTATACGACTCTTGTATTCTATTTAACCTCTAAAATATCAAGAAAATATTTCTTGATGATTCGGCTTTTTCTGAGGTATTCTGGTAATTTGACAAGTCAAGATCGTGCCATTACAATTTCCTTCCTAGAACATTAACAATGTTCATTCCAAAATTCATATCTGCAAATTCTGGACCATTACAAGCGGTGCTTAATCGCAAGAAGAAGAAACGAAAGGACAAAACTCTAAAATAGAAATTGGGGTATAAATTGCAGCAAATAAAAGAGAGCATTAACTGTGGATGACAATGATTATAGAAGATAGAAACAGAGACTTTGAAATATAAGGGAAGATATAAAGACCAACGACAAACCAAAAATTATAAACCATATATATCGATGCATATAGCAATATAAAGACACGGGAGAACTAGAAACACTATAAACACAAGAGTATAGTAGAAGTAAATAGATTCTTCTGGTGGTAGATGAAAAAGAAGAATGACCGATATGAAAGTTAGAAGTATATCGAGAATCAGAACTGGATGGAGCATATTGATGAGTACTTTAAAATATGAGTTGAGGGGGAAAGAATACAAGGTGATGAAACATGACTAGGGACTTAGAAATCAACAGATTTAACTCACATAATGACGGAATAAGTGAATTAAACCCTCTAGTGAATAGGTTAAGCTTTTTGGGATTAATTTAGTCATACCACAACTAAATCAAGTGCGATTAGATCAACACCTAGAGCTATTATTCGCCACCTGGGTGATTTAGGTTGAGAGAGAATCGGAGGAGCTCACCAGATCTGAGTGTGTGTAACAAATGAGAGGCTTAACCTAAAATGAAGAACATAAGACTTTATATTGAAATGTCCCGTTCTTATTGATTAAAAACGTTCCATATTAATTGATTTCGTTGCTAGGTTTTGACCTCTATATGAGACATTTTTCAAAGACTGCATTCATTTTTAAAACAAACCATAACCTTTATTTCATAAATAAAGGTTTAAAAAGCTTTACGTAGATTATCAAATAATGATAATCTAAAATATCATGTTTTACACACGACCATTACATAATGGTTTACAATACAAATATGTTACATCGAAATCAATTTCTTGAATGCAGTTTTTACACAATATCATACAAACATGGACTCCAAATCTTGTCCTTATTTTAGTATGCAACAGCGGAAGCTCTTAGTATTCACCTGAGAATAAACATGCTTTAAACGTCAACAAAAATGTTGGTGAGTTATAGGTTTAACCTATATATATCAATAGACCACAAGATTTCATATTTCAATACACATCCCATACATAGAGATAAAAATCATTCATATGGTAAACACCTGGTAACCGACATTAACAAGATGCATATATAAGAATATCCCCATCATTGCGGGACACCCTTCGGATATGATATAAATTTCGAAGTACTAAAGCATCCGGTACTTTGGATGGGGTTTGTTAGGCCCAATAGATCTATCTTTAGGATTCGCGTCAATTAAGGTGTATGTTCCCTAATTCTTAGATTACCAGACTTAATAAAAAGGGGCATATTCGATTTCGATAATTCAACCATAGAATGTAGTTTCACGTACTTGTGTCTATTTTGTAAATCTTTTATAAAACCTGCATGTTTCTCATCCCAAAAATATTAGATTTTAAAAGTGGGACTATAACTCACTTTCACAGATTTTTACTTCGTCGGGAAGTAAGACTTGGCCACTGGTTGATTCACGAACCTATAACAATATATACATATATATCAAAGTATGTTCAAAATATATTTACAACACTTTTAATATATTTTGATGTTTTAAGTTTATTAAGTCAACTGTCCTCGTTAGTAACCTACAACTAGTTGTCCACAGTTAGATGTACAGAAATAAATCGATAAATATTATCTGGAATCAATCCACGACCCAGTATATACGTATCTCAGTATTGATCACAATTCAAACTATATATATTTTGGAATCAACCTCAACCTATATATAGCTAACTCCAACATTCACATATAGAGTGTCTATGGTTGTTCCGAAATATATATAGATGTGTCGACATGATAGGTCAAAACATTGTATACGTGTCTATGGTATCTCAAGATTACATAATATATAATACAAGTTGATTAAGTTATGGTTGGAATAGATTTGTTACCAATTTTCACGTAGCTAAAATGAGAAAAATTATCCAATCTTGTTTTACCCATAACTTCTTCATTTTAAATCCTTTTTGAGTGAATCAAATTGCTATGGTTTCATATTGAACTCTATTTTCTGAATCTAAACAGAAAAAGTATAGGTTTATAGTCAGAAAAATAAGTTACAAGTCGTTTTTTTAAAGGTAGTCATTTCAGTCGAAAGAACGACGTCTAGATGACCATTTTAGAAAACATACTTCCACTTTGAGTTTAACCATAATTTTTGGATATAGTTAAATGTTCATAATAAAAATCATTTTCCCAGAATAACAACTTTTAAATCAAAGTTTATCATAGTTTTTAATTAACTAACCCAAAACAGCCCGCGGTGTTACTACGACGGCGTAAATTCGGTTTTACGGTGTTTTTCGTGTTTCCAGGTTTTAAATCATTAAGTTAGTATATCATATAGATATAGAACATGTCTTTAGTTGATTTTAAAATTCAAGTTAGAAGGATTAACTTTTATTTGCGAACAAGTTTAGAATTAACTAAACTATGTTCTAGTGATTACAAGTTTAAACCTTCGAATAAGATAGCTTTATATGTATGAATCGAATGATGTTATGAACATCATTACTACCTCAAGTTCCTTGGATAAAAATACTAGAAATGATAAAAATAGATCTAGCTTCAAAGGATCCTTGGATGGCTTGAAAGTTCTTGAAGCAGAATCATGACACGAAAACAATTTCAAGTAAGATTTCCACTCGAAATAAGATTGTTATAGTTATAGAAATTGAATTAAAGTTTGAATATGATTATTACCTTGTATTAGAAAGATAACCTACTGTAAGTAACAAAGGTTTCTTGATCTTGGATGGTTACTTGGAATGGATTTAGAAAACTTGGAAGTAAACTTGCAATCTTGGAAGTATTCTTAATTTTATGAAACTAGAACTTTTGGAATTTATGAAGAACACTTAGAACTTGAAGATAGAATTTGAGAGAGATCAATTAGATGAAGAAAATTGAAGAATGAAAGTGTTTGTAGGTGTTTTTGGTCGTTGGTGTATGGATTAGATATAAAGGATATGTAATTTTGTTTTCATGTAAATAAGTCATGAATGATTACTCATATTTTTGTAATTTTATGAGATATTTCATGCTAGTTGCCAAATGATGGTTCCCACATGTGTTAGGTGACTCACATGGGCTGCTAATAGCTGATCATTGGAGTGTATATACCAATAGTACATACATCTAAAAGCTATGTATTGTACGAGTACGAATACGGGTGCATACGAGTAGAATTGTTGATGAAACTGAACGAGGATGTAATTGTAAGCATTTTTGTTAAGTAGAAGTATTTTGATAAGTGTCTTGAAGTCTTTCAAAAGTGTATGAATACATATTAAAACACTACATGTATATACATTTTAACTGAGTCGTTAAGTCATCGTTAGTCGTTACATGTAAATGTTGTTTTGAAACCTTTAGGTTAACGATCTTGTTGAATGTTGTTAACCCATTGTTTATTATAACAAATGAGATGTTAAATTGTTATATTATCATGATATTATGATATATATACAGTTAAATGTCGTTACAACGATAATCGTTACATATATGTCTCGTTTCGAAATCATTAAGTTAGTAGTCTTATTTTTACATATGTATTTCATTGTTAATACACTTAATAATATATTTAATTATCATTTAACATAATTAACCAAGTGTATCAATATCTTAATATGATTCATATGTACCTAGTAAGACGTTGTTATAACGATAATCGTTATATATATCGTTTTCGAGTTTCTTAAATTAATAGTCTCATTTTTATGTATATAACTCATTGTTAAAATACCTAATAAGATACATACTTATAATAAAATCATGTTAACTATATATATAACCATATATATATGTCATCGTATAGTTTTTACAAGTTTTAACATTCGTGAATCACCGGTCAACATGGGTGGTCAATTGTCTATATGAAACCTATTTCAATTAATCAAGTCTTAACAAGTTTGATTGCTTAACATGTTGGAAACACTTAATCATGTAAATAACAATTTCATTTAATATATATATAAACATGAAAAAGTTTGGGTCACTACAGTACCTACCCGTTAAATAAATTTCGTCCCGAAATTTTAAGCAGTTGGAGGTGTTGACGTATCTTCTGGAAATAAATGCGGGTATTTCTTCTTCATCTGATCTTCATGCTCCCAGGTGAACTCGGGTCCTCTACGAGCATTCCATCGAACCTTAACAATCGGTATCTTGTTTTGTTTAAGTCTCTTAACCTCACGATCCATTATTTCGACGGGTTCTTCAATGAATTGAAGTTTTTCATTGATTTGGATTTCTTCCAACGGAATAGTGAGATCTTATTTAGTAAAACATTTCTTCAAATTTGAGATGTGGAAAGTGTTATGTACAGCCGCGAGTTGTTGAGGTAGCTCCAGTTGGTAAGCTACTGGTCCGACACGATCTATAATCTTGAATGGTCCAATGTACCTTGGATTTAGTTTCCTCCGTTTACCAAATCGAACAACGCCTTTCCAAGGTGAAACCTTAAGCATAACCATTTCTCCAATTTCAAACTCTATATCTTTTCTTTTACTGTCAGCGTAGCTCTTTTGTCGACTCTGGGCGGTTTTCAACCGTTGTTGAATTTGGATGATCTTCTCGGTAGTTTCTTGTATTATCTCCGGACCCGTAATCTGTCTATCCCTCACTTCACTCCAACAAATCGGAGACCTGCACTTTCTACCATAAAGTGCTTCAAACGGCGCCATCTCAATGCTTGAATGGTAGCTGTTGTTGTAGGAAAATTCTGCTAACGGTAGATGTCGATCCCAACTGTTTCCGAAATCAATAACACATACTCGTAGCATGTCTTCAAGTGTTTGTATCATCCTTTCGCTCTGCCCATCAGTTTGTGGATGATAGGCAGTACTCATGTCTAGACGAGTTCCCAATGCTTGCTGTAATGTCTGCCAGAATCTTGAAATAAATCTGCCATCCCTATCAGAGATAATAGAGATTGGTATTCCATGTCTGGAGACGACTTCCTTCAAATACAGTCGTGCTAACTTCTCCATCTTGTCATCTTCTCTTATTGGCAGGAAGTGTGCTGACTTGGTGAGACGATCAACTATTACCCAAATAGTATCATAACCACTTGCAGTCCTTGGCAATTTAGTAATGAAATCCATGGTAATGTTTTCCCATTTCCATTCCGGGATTTCAGGTTGTTGTAGTAGACCTGATGGTTTCTGATGTTCAGCTTTGACCTTAGAACACGTCAAACATTCTCCTACATATTTAGCAATATCAGCTTTCATACCTGGCCACCAAAAATGTTTCTTAAGATCCTTGTACATCTTCCCCGTTCCAGGATGTATTGAGTATCTTGTTTTATGAGCTTCTCTAAGTACCATTTCTCTCATATCTCCAAATTTTGGTACCCAAATTCTTTCAGCCCTATACCGGGTTCCGTCTTCCCGAATATTAAGATGCTTCTCCAATCCTTTGGGTATTTCATCCTTTAAATTTCCCTCTTTTAAAACTCCTTGTTGCGCCTCCTTTATTTGAGTAGTAAGGTTAGTGTGAATCATTATATTCAAATATTTTACTCGAATGGGTTCTCTGTCCTTTCTGCTCAAGGCGTCGGCTACCACATTTGCCTTCCCCGGGTGGTAACGAATCTCAAAATCGTAATCATTCAACAATTCAATCCACCTACGCTGCCTCATATTCAGTTGTTTCTGATTAAATATGTGTTGAAGACTTTTGTGGTCGGTATATATAATACTTTTGACCCCATATAAGTAGTGCCTCCAAGTCTTTAATGCAAAAACAACCGCGCCTAATTCCAAATCATGCATCGTATAATTATGTTCGTGAATCTTCAATTGTCTAGACGCATAAGCAATCACCTTCGTTCGTTGCATTAATACACAACCGAGACCTTGCTTTGATGCGTCACAATAAATCACAAAATCATCATTCCCTTCAGGCAATGACAATATAGGTGCCGTAGTTAGCTTTTTCTTCAATAACTGAAACGCTTTCTCTTGTTCATCCTTCCATTCAAATTTCTTCCCTTTATGCGTTAATGTAGTCAAGGGTTTTGCTATTCTGGAAAAGTCTTGGATGAACCTTCTGTAGTAACCAGCTAGTCCTAAAAACTGGCGTATGTGTTTCGGAGTTTTCGGGATTTCCCACTTTTCAACGGTTTCGATCTTTGCCAGGTCCACCTGGATACCTTCTTTGTTCACTATGTGACCGAGGAATTGAACTTCTTCCAACCAAAATGCACACTTTGAAAACTTAGCATACAGTTTTTCTTTCCTCAATACTTCTAGCACTTTTCTCAAATGTTCTTCGTGCTCTTGATCATTCTTTGAATAAATAAGTATGTCATCGATGAAAACAATGACAAACTTGTCAAGATATGGCCCACACACTCGGTTCATAAGGTCCTTGAACACAGCTGGTGCGTTAGTCAATCCAAATGGCATAACCATAAACTCGTAATGACCATAACGCGTCCTAAAAGCAGTTTTTGGAATGTCATCCTCCTTTACTCGCATTTGATGATATCCAGAACGTAAATCGATCTTCGAATAAACCGACGAGCCTTGTAGTTGATCAAATAAGTCGTCAATTCTCGGCAGTGGATAACGATTTTTGATGGTAAGTTTGTTCAACTCTCTGTAGTCAATACATAACCTAAATGTACCATCCTTCTTCTTGACAAAAAAAATAGGAGCTCCCCATGGTGATGTGCTTGGTCGAATTAAACCACGTTCTAATAGTTCTTGCAGTTGGCTTTGCAGTTCTTTCATCTCGCTGGGTGCGAGTCTATAAGGAGCACGAGCTATTGGTGCAGCTCCTGGTACAAGATCTATTTGAAATTCAATAGATCGATGTGGAGGTAGTCCCGGTAATTCTTTCGGAAATACATCGGGAAATTCTTTTGCGACGGGAACATCATTGATGCTCTTTTCTTCAGTTTGTACTTTCTCGACGTGTGCTAGAACAGCATAGCAACCTTTTCTTATTAGTTTTTGTGCCTTCAAATTACTAATAAGATGTAGCTTCATGTTGCCCTTTTCTCCGTACACCATTAAGGGTTCTCTTTCTTCTCGTACAATGCGAATTGCATTTTTATAACATACGATCTCTGCTTTCACCTTCTTCAGCCAGTCCATGCCAACTATTACATCAAAACTCCCTAACTCTACTGGTATCAAATCAATCTTAAATATTTTGCTACCCAGTTTAATTTCTCGATTCCGGCATATATTATCTGCTGAAATTAATTTACCGTTTGCTAATTCGAGTAAAAATTTACTATCCAACGGCGTCAATGGACAACTTAATTTAGCACAAAAATCTCTACTCATATAGCTTCTATCCGCACCTGAATCAAATAAAACGTAAGCAGATTTATTATCAATAAGAAACGTACTCGTAACAAGCTCTGGGTCTTCCTGTGCCTCTGCTGCATTAATATTGAAAACTCTTCCGCGGCCTTGTCCATTCGTGTTCTCCTGGTTCGGGCAATTTCTAATAATATGGCCCGGTTTTCCACATTTATAACAAACTACATTGGCATAACTTGCTCCGACGCTACTTACTCTGCCATTACTCGTTCCGACACCATTTGTTCCTTTCGTTCTGTTAACCCCTGCTCCGTAGACCTCACACTTCGCCGCGCTATGACCATTTCTTTTACACTTGTTGCAAAATTTGGTGCAGAACCCTGAGTGATACTTTTCACACCTTTGGCATAGCTGCTTCTGATTGTTGTTGTTGTTGCGGTTGTTATTGTTGTTGGGATGATTGTTGTAGTTGCTGTTGTTGTTGTTGTTGTTGTTGTTGTTGTTGTTGTTGTTGTTGTTGTTGTTGTTGTTGTTGTTGTTGTTGTTGTTGTTGTTGTTGTTGTTGTTGTTGTTGTTGTTGGGCCGTTTGTTGTAGTTGCGATTGATGTGGCGATTGTTGGGATAATTGTTGCGATTATTGTTGTAATTACTGTTGTTGTTGTATTGGTGATTCTTATCACCGTTTTCCTCCCACTTTCTTTTGACTTGCTTCACATTGGCCTCTTCAGCCGTCTATTCTTTAATTCTTTCCTCAATCTGGTTCACTAGTTTGTGAGCCATTCTACATGCCTGTTGTATGGAGGCGGGCTCGTGTGAACTTATATCTTCTTGGATTCTTTCCGGTAATCCTTTCACAAACGCGTCGATCTTCTCTTCCTCATCTTCGAACGCTCCCGGACACAATAGGCACAATTCTGTGAATCATCTTTCGTACGTGGTAATATCAAATCCTTAGGTTCGTAACCCTCTAAGTTCTGTCTTGAGCTTATTGACCTCGGTTCTGGGACGGTACTTCTCATTCATCAAGTGCTTGAATGCTGACCACGGTAGTGCGTACGCATCATCTTGTCCCACTTGCTCTAGATAGGTATTCCACCATGTTAACACAGAACCTGTGAAGGTATGTGTAGCGTACTTCACTTTGTCCTCTTCAGTACACTTACTTATGGAAAACATCGATTCAACCTTCTCGGTCCACCGTTTCAATCCGATCGGTCCTTCGGTTCCATCAAATTCCAAAGGTTTGCAGGCAGTGAATTCTTTGTAGGTGCATCCTACACGATTTCCTGTACTGCTAGATCCAAGGTTATTGTTGGTATGTAGCGCAGCCTGTACTGCGGCTATGTTTGAAGCTAGAAAAGTACGGAATTCCTCTTCATTCATATTCACGGTGTGTCGAGTAGTCGGTGCCATTTCCTTCAAAATAGTCAAATGGAACAAGTTAATCATACAGAATATTAAGAGTAGTTAATAGTATTTCGTAGCATAATATGAACTCATTTATAAAAGCTTTTTCTTCATACTAGCGTTTTATAAGTTTAAATTCGGGTAGTACCTACCCGTTAAGTTCATACTTAGTAGCTAATATACAATTCAACTACTACAATTCTATATGAAAAACTGATTATAATAATATTTCGCGTTCAAACTTTTACACAATATTTTACAAACTTACAATACCGCTTATTTTACATAAAGCATGAAATATAGCACACAATAACTTTGATACAAGATAGTTGTGAAGATAATTCTAGCTAGTACACAAGTTGTTCAGCAAAGGCAATAAAGACACGTAATTCATACGTCCAGAAACAAGTCATGCATTCTGGTTTTACTAGGACTACTTCCCATCCTTGGTCTTGTGGAACATAACAGTTATGGCCGTTGATAAGACAGTGTGTTGTAACGTCGTCAAAGGGATGAGGGTTACGTAATGACCAACAGTCTCGTAATAACCTAAAAACCTCATTTCTTACCCCAATTACCGACTCCGTCACTTGTGGGAACGTTTTGTTTAATAGTTGTAGCCCGATGTTCTTTTTCTCACTTTGGTGAGAAGCGAACATTACTAACCCGTAAGCATAGCATGCTTCTTTTTGTTGCATGTTAGCCGCTTTTTCTAAATCATGAAGTCCTATATTCGGATACATTGAGTCAAAATAATTTCTTAACCCGTTGCGTAAAATAGCATTTGGGTTCCCCGCAATATATGCGTCAAAGTAAACACATCGTAACTTATGGGTTTCCCAATGTGATATCCCCCATCTTTCAAACGAAAGTCTTTTATAAACCAACACATTCTTGGAACGTTCTTCGAATGTCTTACAAACTGATTTCGTCATAAATAGTTGTGCCGAAGAATTCTGACCGACTCTAGACAAGATTTCATCAATCATGTCTCCGGGTAGGTCTCTTAAAATATTGGATTGTCTATCCATTTTGTGTTTTTATACTGTAAAATAGACAAGAGTTAGATTCATAAAAAAATACTTATTAATACAAGCAATTTTTACATATATCATAAAGCATAAGCACACTATATTACATATATTACACCACACGAATACAACTATCTTATTCCGACTCGCTCGTTTCTTCTTCTTCAGTTTTGGTTCGTTTTGCCAAGTTTCTAGGGATATATGATGTTCCCCTAATACGAGCTGTCGTTTTCCACAACGGTTTAGAAAAACCTGGTGGTTTAGAGGTTCCCGAGTCATTGTTACAACTTAAGGGCTTCGGGGATTGACGATGTAGTGACCCGAACTTTTCCATGTTTATATATATTAATTGAGATTGATATTTACATGATTAAATGTTTCCAACATGTTAAGCAATCAAACTTGTTAAGACTTGATTAATTGAAATATGTTTCATATAGACAATTGACCACCCAAGTTGGCCGGTAATTCACAAACGTTAAAACTTGTAAAAACTATATGATTACATATATATGGATATATATATAGTTAATATGATACTATGATAAGTAAACATATCATTAAGTATATTAACAATGAACTACATATGTAAAAACAAGACTACTAACTTAATGATTTTTAAACGAGACATATATGTAACGATTATCGTTGTAAAGACATTTAATGTATATATATCATATTAAGAGATATTCATACATGATAATATCATGATAATATAATAATTTAAAATCTTATTTTATATTATAAACATTGGGTTAACAATGTGACAACCCGGAAATTTCCAACCAAATTTAAACTTTAATCTTTATATGTTTCCGACACGATAAGTAATATTTGTTAAGTTAAATTTCAAGAATTTTAAACTATGTTCATACATTCATTCAACCTCGACCAAGTTCCAACGATTCACGAACCATTAAACGAATATGATTATATATGTATATGTGTATATATATTATAACTTGAAACGTAAACAAAATATTAGATTAAATACTTTATATGATTGTATATGTTTCAAAATGTTTATCAATGGAATTAGAAGATAAGATCAAATGATTGAATTATCAGATATATTGAATTATGATTACAAGTCTCTGTTGAAAGGCCCACGTTGATTTGAGAAATCTTTCTATTTTAACAATATTCGGAAAATGGTAAAGTGATTTATAAATAAGAACAAATTGTCAATCATTGAGAACTAGACAAAGGATAGTGGAAGATTGAATCTCATAAAGACTCGATTGATCTATTTAGTTTCAAACGTACAAAAACGTTTTCAGTTTAAAAAGAACTTTATTATTAAAACGTATATAACTTTTATAAATATCTAGAACCACTTTTGATAACTTATTACTTAACTAGTATGATAAAGATAAAGATATTTATATTTTATTTTATTAAATATATATAACGATTTAAATTAATATTATATATATTTATACGCGTATTATACGTACATAGTTTTATACTTTTACTATACTTAAACTTTACCTTTACTTTACCTTTACTTTATTTTTACTTTACTTTAACTTTAATAATTCACTTTAATAATTCATACTTTAATAATTCACTTTAATAATTCATACTTTAATAATTCACTTTAATAATTCATACTTTAATAATTCATGCTTTAATAATTCACTTTAATAATTCAAAAATCTATTATAAATAGAATTCAATAGGTTTCATTATTTCATAGAAACTTGAAAATATTTTTCTCTAAACTCTCTCAATCGATTTACATATATATATTTACTCCATATTATTTCAAGATATTATTAGTATACATAAAATATTACGATGGAGTGCTGTCCGAGTGATTTCGAAATTGTTTTTCGAATGGGATAGGATTAAGTAAATTATGGGTTATAGCTATGGAGGTGATTGAGTATGGTTCATGGGTATGCTCGTGAGGTCAATATAGTGTTTATCATTTCCGTTGCGTCCACGTACCTTTCCTGCAATATTGAATCTCAATATTGATACGTGAGTACTCATAATTTAACTTTTACATACTAATAGTGTATCCCTGACTGGTGCTCGAGTATTTAGGATTATGCATGCTTGTACTTTTGATTTTGCCCTTAGACAGGTTAGGTTGAATCTTAAATTAGTTACACTTGCGGTTGAGATAAGGTATAAGATATGCATGTCCTTGGAAAGCTAGCGAAAAATTAAGAACTTTTCCTTTAGATATCGAATGGTTTCGATGAACGGATTAGAAGTTATAATCAATTGAATTTTCGATATTTTTATTAAAAATGATTATTATTATCGTCGTTTTTATCGTCGTTCTAGTTTTATCTTATTATTATCATTATTATTATCTTTAACAATAAAAGGGATTTATCATTAAAAATTGTTAATTTTTTTTTTATTACTATCGTTATTATCGTTAAAGTTATAATTAGTATTATTATTATTATCCAATTATTATTATTATTATTAATATTGGTATTATTATTATTATCATTATTAATATATATATATATATATATATATATATATATATATATATCATTATTTAAAAATGGTTATTGTTATTGTTATTATAATTATTACTATATTATCATTAAGATAATTATTAGTATTATCGTTAATAATGTTATAGTAACTATCATTATTAATATTAGTGTAATTAAAATAAATATTTGTAACACCTAATTATTTTGATTACTATTATTATCATTATTATGAACACGATATAAAAGACGATTAAAAGCTATTAAACGAAACGATTAGGAAATAATGGGTAAGAGTATCATGATGAAATTAAAATATTATAAGATATTGATTTAGATAAAATTATCGTTCTTATTATTTTTATCATTACTATTATTATTAAAAGTATCGTTAGTATTAAAACTATCATTTTAACAAAAATTATCATTTTAATAGAAATGTCATTGTTACTATAAAATATCATTATTATTATTATTTTAAATAGAATTATTATTTTAAAGATAATATTAAAATTATCGTAAATATTAAAGTTATCATAATTAGAATCATCGTTTTATCATAATGTCATCTTAGTAATTATAAATATTGATATTTTTATAATAATAATTATTATTACAAAATAATACAACTTTTACTTACTATCATTATAGATATTATTTTATCAAATAAATATGTGATACAAACATATTTTACTACGTGTAATAACTTACTTTAATAATACCTATCATATTATCTTTATGATATTAAATGAACCCTATAAATTTTATTACTTAATATATATAAAAGTATATTTTATTATATAAATTTAATATAAAATTTTATTTATTAATAAATAAATTATATTATTTACTCTAATAAATCTTTTAAAAATATTTAAAAATATAAAACGACGATATTTAAACTATATATTAATCATGTATAGATTTTTGGAAATTATTTTGAGTCAAATTTACTTTTGTTGACTTTTGCATATTAGTCTCGAGCATTAGGATTGTGGTACACTATGACTTGACCTAATTTGTTAGACAAATATTGACCAACACATAAATATATATAATTAATTTAGGTTCGTGAATCCGAGGCCAACCTTGCACTTGTTCAATGACGTTATATGTATTTTTACTACAAAATACAGTATGGTGAGTTTCATTTGCCTTTTTACCCTTTATATTTTTGGGACTGAGAATACATGCGCTTTTATAAATGTTTGACGAAATAGACACAAGTAATTGAAACTACATTCTATGGTTGAATTATCGAAATCGAATATGCCCCTTTTTATTAAAGTCTGGTAATCTAAGAATTAGGGAACAGACACCCTAATTGACGCGAATCCTAAAGATAGATCTATTGGGCCTAACAAACCCCATCCAAAGTACCGGATGCTTTAGTACTTCGAAATTTATATCATGTCCGAAGGAGGATCCCGGAATGATAGGGGATATTCTTATATGTATCTAGTTAATGTCGGTTACCAGGTGTTCACCATATGAATGATTATTTTTGTCTCTATGCATGGGACGTATATTTATGAGAACTGGAAATGAAATTCTTGTGGTGTATTAAAATGATGGAAATAAATGATTATGATAAACTAATGAACTCACCAACCTTTTGGTTGACACTTTAAAGCATGTTTATTCTCAGGTGTTAAAGAAATCTTCCGCTGTGCATTTGCTCATTTTAAAGATATTACTTGGAGTCTTTCATAGCATATTTCGAAGAACGTTGCATTCGAGTCATTGAGTTCATCAAAGATTATTATTAAATAAATTTATAGTTGGATAGTGGATATTATGAAATGGTATGCATGCCTGTCAATTTTCGATGTAAAGAAAGATTGTCTTTTAAAAACGAATGCAATGTTTGTAAAATGTATCATATAGAGGTCAAATACCTCGCAATGTAATCAACTATTGTGAATCGTTTATAATGTATATGAACGGGTCCTTTCAGTTGGTATCAGAGCGGTGGTCTTAGCGAACCAGGTCTGCATTAGTGTGTCTAACTGATAAGTCGTTAGGATACATTAGTGAGTCTGGACTTCGACCGTGTCTACATGTCAAAAGTTTTGCTTATCATTTCTAGTCAGAAATCATCTGCTTATCATCCTTAGGAAATTACTTGCTTATCATTATTAGTCTAAACACGTCTTGCTACATTAATTGCATGAGTAGTGTATAGACAAAATTCATATCTTAGCGTATCTGCTAAATCATATCTTATCGTATCTGTTACTTTAAACTTTGTCTGACATATTCCGTAAATTCCTTCGTAATCTATGAAATCTTTTGCTCTATATATATAGATATTCTATGTAATTAGAATACCATTCGATAGCCGAAAAATCATTTCATATCGAAAAATCCTTTATTCAATCGTACTAAATGGAATTCGTCATTAGTTCAAGTTCCTCGGTTTATGAAATGGAATCCCACTCAAGCTCCGAAAGCAGTGTGACCGGAATGGATCAACCAATCAGTCATCACCTATTCTGGATGAATTGGGGATGGGTTCGTAGCCTCCTCAATCATTGGAGACAAGAAAAAGGTGATCCCTTCCATCCACCACATTGTCCTCTTGACGAAGAACCTGAAGCACTTACCGGCGAACCTGTATGAAACACCATTTTCTCTCTCATTTCCAGAGTATCTCGTCACGATTATATACTACATCAAATTCTAGATTTTATTTATCCGCTTTTTCGAACTGACAATCATCCCGGTGTAATAGAAGAAGTCAACGAGCTTCGCGCTCGGGTAGTGGCTTTGGAGAATCTGGTGCAAAGGTTACAAACACCAGCAGCAGCACCAGTAGCATAATCAGTACCACCAACATCAACGTCAACAGTACCATTACCACCCCCAACCACAATCGCGTCGTAAACCTCAACTCCACAATCTATCCCACGAGCATCAAGGTCATACGTCCTATAAATAACATGGAAGACCAACAACAACAAACGATGAAGTATTAATTCATGACTTCATCGGAGAAATATTTTACGGTGATTATGTAATCTCTAAAATTTTAGAGATTACTTATTCTAGATCTAACCATAAATTAGATGAGTAGACCGAAATGATAAAAGAAACCCTGACCAGAATGGTGCACGATTTACAAACTAGACTTGTTTTACCAACAGCATCAACAGTACCGCCAGCATCACCAGCATCGTCAGTGTTGTCAGCATCAGCATTAGCATTAGCAGCACCTATAACCTTACAAGCTCTGTCAGTTCAAGAATCACCGTGGACATCATTATAAATCAACAAGGAGTATATTGTATCAACGAGTTATGAAGAATTAACTCATTTCCACTGAAGGATTTATATGTATATCTTATATATAAATCTTTAAACCATAATAAATCTTTCCGTACTAAGCTATTATGTGTGAATCTTAACTACTCGGTTAATTCATATTACTAATATGCAATAATGCACGTCCTTCGTCCGCAACTTAACTATCATTAACTACAATCTCTGTCTCAATTCAATAAATTCCAATTCATAATAAATCAAGTGTATTATTCAAATATATGTTGATTTTACACTTTCGTCATCAATGTACTCGAAACTTTTCAGATAACATCATTCGTACTTTGCGAAGTTCACAAGAATTTAATGAAAACCAATATCATGCCCCAACAAATAACGAAGTATTGATTCATAATTTCAATATTATTGAAGTAATACTTATGTAATCTCTAAAGCCTTTAAGAGATTATTCAATTCTAGTTTCAACCGTAAATTAAATGAGTTTAATTTAATATTAACTCATTAAATCGATGTTACATCTGAAGAAAATATATATATATATATATATATATATATATATATATATATATATATATATATATATATATATATATATATATATATATATATATATATATATATATATATATATATATATATATATATTTTCAAAAAGACTGTAATAAAAATTCTTTTGTACAAAATATTAATTGTGAAATATTTTTTTCTAACGGGTAGGTAATTCCCGAGAGATATATAAATTCACAATTAATATGTTACATTCTTCGAATCTGATTCAGCAATCATCAACTATACTCACTATTTTCTCAAACAATATATATTTTTTTATAGAAATCAAAACAACCATACTCATTCAAAATTTAATTACATATTCTGATTTTGAAATCTCAGAATTCAACTTGAGATATGACCGAAATCATCACTCTTAGATCCTTACATTTTTCACAAGCTATACTTTGACTTCAAAACTGTGTTAGAACATCATATGTATATTAACGATTACAATCTGTGTTCAAAACCCTTCGAAATTCATGAAGACACTTCAAATAATGAACAATCGAGATGATGATCCAACCACATATTAACCACAGTCTTGCATCTGAAAAGCTCTCAAAACCAGAGTCATAATTTAACACGTATCCGTGTCAGACCCTTTGGCATTTATTAGCAAAAATAACTTTGTGATTCCTTTTCAAATTAGTCAGTTTTGTCACAGCTTTAGCAAGTCAACTTCGACTTTTCAGTTGAAACAGTCTTATTATAACCTTGATATAGACGTTGCGCTTTCGTCATCGTTACCGGAGAACCTTTTATGTCTCACCACATTAAAAATAAACTTACCAACAACTTCACTGATCTTTGACTTTTCGAAAAGTCATTATATTTATCGAAACCCCATCATTTACTCATCCGCATCTTGTAACAAGAATTGTCATGCCAATTACTGGGAATCAGCAACTAGTATTTTGAAATCTTGCAGCATGTCTCTGCCAACGGTTATAGGTGTATATATAACGTCTATCTCCTAGACTTATATACTTTGAATGTGAAGTTTCTGAAAAACACCCTAAACTGCGAACTAGTTCTCCGAAGTTTGGAAAATGCTGATGAAGCAGCAAAAACTGTAAACGACCTTAACAGTCAAACGTTTGATAATAAAGGATAGTGTGTTGGAAAAGCTTAGAAAAAGAGAAGGTTTGAAACTGGAAAACGGATTAAGCAAACCATGAAGGAGGCTATGGACAAATCACAAAGACTAAACCTGCCTTCAAAGAATCCAAATAATTCAGTGTCTACTGAAATTATTATCAAATACCTTACTCCTGACTCTAAACCCTTGTGAATAATATTCTTCATCATCCTCTGATCTTAGATATTATAAAATATCATCATATCTTTCATTATAAATATCCTCCATATTTCTGAAGATATTTTCTTAATTTTTCTTATTTGAAATCATTTACCTCTTCGCGCTATCTGTATTACATCATAAAAGAAATTATTTTAGTTTCTAAATTCTGGAACATTCAAGTTTAAAATAGGAATATTTTGAAGTAGTGTTGGGAACTGAAGCATGAATTAGTATAATATAATGACACTTGATCAACGTGATTATATTACAGTAAGTCATGCTGAGTTTCTAAATGGAACGTGATGATTCACAGATCATAACATCATCATGTGCCATGTTATACGACTCTTGTATTCTATTTAACCTCTAAAATATCAAGAAAATATTTCTTGATGATTCGGCATTTTTCAAGGTATTCTAGTAATTTGACAAGTCAAGATCGTGCCATCACAATTTCCTTCCTAGAACATTAACAACGTTCATTCCGAAATTCATATATGTGAATTCCGGACCATTACAAGCGGTGCTTAATCGTAAGAAGAAGAAACGAAAGGACAAAACTCCAAAATAGAAATTGGGGTATAAATTGCAGCAAATAAAAGAGAGCATTAACTGTGAATGATAATGATTATAGAAGACAGAAGCAGAGACTTTAAAATATAAGGGAACATATAAAGCCCAACGATAAACCAGAAATTATAAACCATATATATCGATGCATAT
Source organism: Rutidosis leptorrhynchoides (assembly GCF_046630445.1). Lineage (NCBI taxonomy): Eukaryota > Viridiplantae > Streptophyta > Magnoliopsida > Asterales > Asteraceae > Rutidosis > Rutidosis leptorrhynchoides. Next base: position 386,293,695 of record NC_092334.1, read on the forward strand.
AGCAATATAAAGGCACGGGAGAACTAGAAACACTATAAACCCAAGAGTATAGTAGAAGTAAATAGATTCTTCCAGCGGTAGATGAAAAAGAAGAATGACCGATATGAAAGTTAGAAGTATATCGAGAATCAGAACTGGATGGAGCATATTGATGAATACTTTAAAATATGAGTTGGGGGGAAAGAATAGAAGGTGATGAAACATGACTAGGAACTTAGAAATCAACAGATTTAACTCACACAATGGCGGAATAAGTGAATCAAACCCTCTAATGAATAGGTTAAGTTTTTTTTGATTAATTTAGTCAAACCACAACTAAATCAAGTGTGATTAGATCAACACCTAGAGCTATTATTCACCACCTGGGTGATTTGGACTGAGAGAGAATCGGAGGAGCTCACTAGATCTGAGTGTGTGTAACAAATGAGAGGCTTAACCTAAAATGAAGAACATAAGACTTTATATACCCCTGCTGTTGACTCACCCATACGATTCATTCATCACACGTACGAGTTGGCTTCATCAGCCGTACGGGTGATCACTCACTCGTATCTTCTCATTTAGGTTGTAATTGTGACTTAGCTCAGCATCAACCGTGCGTATGAGCCTGTCAGCCATACTAGTGAGGCTTCACTCGTACATCTGACTAAGTCTAACATAGTCAAACATCTAAATCTCGTTCCTGCAGTTACTGTAACCACATACAAACACGGATAGTATAATAACGAGCAATCATGGTGGCCTGTAAACTGTTGTACCTGCAATGGACGTGGGTAGATGTCTAGGAACTTGCATAAAATGCATCAACAGAAGGTGTGAGTTATAAGGAAACGAAGGAGGTGAATTTATAAGAAAATCTCCGACAGAACAATTAAAATGGACGATCGCATTTAAAGCGGATCCTAATTCCCTTGATTATCGGAGAGTCAAATCTTATTAAGAAGATTTTCTTCAAATTCCTTGAAATCTGGGAATCAATCATATCTACGTCAAATGATAAGATGAATCTACACTTACTCATTTCACTCTTCTATGTTAGCTTCATTCGTACTCTTCATATAAATGGATTGTTTATCCAAATTATTCGCTGATAATAAAACTCTAATTTTCAGCCCGTATGCATCATGAAAACATACTTATTATCATTCACGACCTTTCCACTCAAATTTCGGGACGAAATTTCTTTAACGGGTAGGTACTGTGACAACCCGGAAATTTCCAACCAAATTTAAACTTTAATCTTTATATGTTTCCGACACGATAAGCAATATTTGTTAAGTTAAATTTCAAGAATTTTAAACTATGTTCATACATTCATTCAACCTCGACCAAGTTCCAACGATTCACGAACCATTAAACGAATATGATTATATATGTATATGTGTATATATATTATAACTTGAAACGTAAACAAAATATTAGATTAAATACTTTATATGATTGTATCTGTTTCAAAATGTTTATCAATGGAATTAGAAGATAAGATCAAATGATTGAATTATCAGATATATTGAATTATGATTACAAGTCTCTGTTGAAAGGCCCACGTTGATTTGAGAAATCTTTCTATTTTAACAATATTCGGAAAATGGTAAAGTGATTTATAAATAAGAACAAATTGTCAATCATTGAGAACTAGACAAAGGATAGTGGAAGATTGAATCTCATAAAGACTCGATTGATCTATTTAGTTTCAAACGTACAAAAACGTTTTCAGTTTAAAAAGAACTTTATTATTAAAACGTATATAACTTTTATAAATATCTAGAACCACTTTTGATAACTTATTACTTAACTAGTATGATAAAGATAAAGATATTTATATTTTATTTTATTAAATATATATAACGATTTAAATTAATATTATATATATTTATACGCGTATTATACGTACATAGTTTTATACTTTTACTATACTTAAACTTTACCTTTACTTTACCTTTACTTTATTTTTACTTTACTTTAACTTTAATAATTCACTTTAATAATTCATACTTTAATAATTCACTTTAATAATTCATACTTTAATAATTCACTTTAATAATTCATACTTTAATAATTCATGCTTTAATAATTCACTTTAATAATTCAAAAATCTATTATAAATAGAATTCAATAGGTTTCATTATTTCATAGAAACTTGAAAATATTTTTCTCTAAACTCTCTCAATCGATTTACATATATATATTTACTCCATATTATTTCAAGATATTATTAGTATACATAAAATATTACGATGGAGTGCTGTCCGAGTGATTTCGAAATTGTTTTTCGAATGGGATAGGATTAAGTAAATTATGGGTTATAGCTATGGAGGTGATTGAGTATGGTTCATGGGTATGCTCGTGAGGTCAATATAGTGTTTATCATTTCCGTTGCGTCCACGTACCTTTCCTGCAATATTGAATCTCAATATTGATACGTGAGTACTCATAATTTAACTTTTACATACTAATAGTGTATCCCTGACTGGTGCTCGAGTATTTAGGATTATGCATGCTTGTACTTTTGATTTTGCCCTTAGACAGGTTAGGTTGAATCTTAAATTAGTTACACTTGCGGTTGAGATAAGGTATAAGATATGCATGTCCTTGGAAAGCTAGCGAAAAATTAAGAACTTTTCCTTTAGATATCGAATGGTTTCGATGAACGGATTAGAAGTTATAATCAATTGAATTTTCGATATTTTTATTAAAAATGATTATTATTATCGTCGTTTTTATCGTCGTTCTAGTTTTATCTTATTATTATCATTATTATTATCTTTAACAATAAAAGGGATTTATCATTAAAAATTGTTAATTTTTTTTATTACTATCGTTATTATCGTTAAAGTTATAATTAGTATTATTATTATTATTATCCAATTATTATTATTATTATTAATATTGGTATTATTATTATTATCATTATTAATATATATATATATATATATATATATATATATATATATATATATATATATATATCATTATTTAAAAATGGTTATTGTTATTGTTATTATTATTATTACTATATTATCATTAAGATAATTATTAGTATTATCGTTAATAATGTTATAGTAACTATCATTATTAATATTAGTGTAATTAAAATAAATATTTGTAACACCTAATTATTTTGATTACTATTATTATCATTATTATGAACACGATATAAAAGACGATTAAAAGCTATTAAACGAAACGATTAGGAAATAATGGGTAAGAGTATCATGATGAAATTAAAATATTATAAGATATTGATTTAGATAAAATTATCGTTCTTATTATTTTTATCATTACTATTATTATTAAAAGTATCGTTAGTATTAAAACTATCATTTTAACAAAAATTATCATTTTAATAGAAATGTCATTGTTACTATAAAATATCATTATTATTATTATTTTAAATAGAATTATTATTTTAAAGATAATATTAAAATTATCGTAAATATTAAAGTTATCATAATTAGAATCATCGTTTTATCATAATGTCATCTTAGTAATTATAAATATTGATATTTTTATAATAATAATTATTATTACAAAATAATACAACTTTTACTTACTATCATTATAGATATTATTTTATCAAATAAATATGTGATACAAACATATTTTACTACGTGTAATAACTTACTTTAATAATACCTATCATATTATCTTTATGATATTAAATGAACCCTATAAATTTTATTACTTAATATATATAAAAGTATATTTTATTATATAAATTTAATATAAATTTTTATTTATTAATAAATAAATTATATTATTTACTCTAATAAATCTTTTAAAAATATTTAAAAATATAAAACGACGATATTTAAACTATATATTAATCATGTATAGATTTTTGGAAATTATTTTGAGTCAAATTTACTTTTGTTGACTTTTGCATATTAGTCTCGAGCATTAGGATTGTGGTACACTATGACTTGACCTAATTTGTTAGACAAATATTGACCAACACATAAATATATATAATTAATTTAGGTTCGTGAATCCGAGGCCAACCTTGCACTTGTTCAATGACGTTATATGTATTTTTACTACAAAATACAGTATGGTGAGTTTCATTTGCCTTTTTACCCTTTATATTTTTGGGACTGAGAATACATGCGCTTTTATAAATGTTTGACGAAATAGACACAAGTAATTGAAACTACATTCTATGGTTGAATTATCGAAATCGAATATGCCCCTTTTTATTAAAGTCTGGTAATCTAAGAATTAGGGAACAGACACCCTAATTGACGCGAATCCTAAAGATAGATCTATTGGGCCTAACAAACCCCATCCAAAGTACCGGATGCTTTAGTACTTCGAAATTTATATCATGTCCGAAGGAGGATCCCGGAATGATAGGGGATATTCTTATATGTATCTAGTTAATGTCGGTTACCAGGTGTTCACCATATGAATGATTATTTTTGTCTCTATGCATGGGACGTATATTTATGAGAACTGGAAATGAAATTCTTGTGGTCTATTAAAATGATGGAAATAAATGATTATGATAAACTAATGAACTCACCAACCTTTTGGTTGACACTTTAAAGCATGTTTATTCTCAGGTGTTAAAGAAATCTTCCGCTGTGCATTTGCTCATTTTAAAGATATTACTTGGAGTCTTTCATAGCATATTTCGAAGAACGTTGCATTCGAGTCATTGAGTTCATCAAAGATTATTATTAAATAAATTTATAGTTGGATAGTGGATATTATGAAATGGTATGCATGCCTGTCAATTTTCGATGTAAAGAAAGATTGTCTTTTAAAAACGAATGCAATGTTTGTAAAATGTATCATATAGAGGTCAAATACCTCGCAATGTAATCAACTATTGTGAATCGTTTATAATGTATATGAACGGGTCCTTTCAAACAACATTTAACAAGATCGTTAACCTAAAGGTTTCAAAACAACACTTACATGTAACGACTAACGATGACTTAACGACTCAGTTAAAATGTATATACATGTAGTGTTTTAATATGTATTTATACACTTTTGAAAGACTTCAATACACTTATCAAAATACTTCTACTTAACAAAAATGCTTACAATTACATCCTCGTTCAGTTTTATCAACAATTCTACTCGTATGCACCCGTATTCGTACTCGTACAATACACAGCTTTTAGATGTATGTACTATTGGTATATACACTCTAATGATCAGCTCTTAGCAGCCCATGTGAGTCACCTAACACATGTGGGAACCATCATTTGGCAACTAGCATGAAATATCTCATAAAATTACAAAAATATGAGTAATCATTCATGACTTATTTACATGAAAACAAAATTACATATCCTTTATATCTAATCCATACACCAACGACCAAAAACACCTACAAACACTTTCATTCTTCAATTTTCTTCATCTAATTGATCTCTCTCAAGTTCTATCTTCAAGTTCTAAGAGTTCTTCATAAATTCTACAAGTTCTAGTTACATAAAATCAAGAATACTTTCAAGTTTGCTAGCTCACTTACAATCTTGTAAGGTGATCATCCAATCTCAAGAAATCTTTGTTTCTTATAGTAGGTTATCATTCTAATACAAGGTAATAATCATATTCAAACTTTGGTTCAATTTCTATAACTATAACAATCTTATTTCAAGTGATGATCTTACTTGAACTTGTTTTCGTGTCATGATTCTGCTTCAAGAACTTCGAGCCATCCAAGGATCCGTTGAAGCTAGATCCATTTTTCTCTTTTCCAGTAGGTTTATCCAAGGAACATAAGGTAGTAATGATGTTCATAACATCATTTGATTCATACATATAAAGCTATCTTATTCGAAGGTTTAAACTTGTAATCACTAGAACATAGTTTAGTTAATTCTAAACTTGTTCGCAAACAAAAGTTAATCCTTCTAACTTGACTTTTAAAATCAACTAAACACATGTTCTATATCTATATGATATGCTAACTTAATGATTTAAAACCTGGAAACACGAAAAACACCGTAAAACCGGATTTACGCCGTCGTAGTAACACCGCGGGCTGTTTTGGGTTAGTTAATTAAAAACTTTGATAAACTTTGATTTAAAAGTTGTTATTCTGAGAAAATTATTTTTATTATGAACATGAAACTATATCCAAAAATTATGGTTAAACTCAAAGTGGAAGTATGTTTTCTAAAATGGTCATCTAGACGTCGTTCTTTCGACTGAAATGACTTCCTTTACAAAAACGACTTGTAACTTATTTTTCCGACTATAAACCTATACTTTTTCTATTTAGATTCATAAAATAGAGTTCAATATGAAACCATAGCAATTTGATTCACTCAAAACGGATTTAAAATGAAGAAGTTATGGGTAAAACAAGATTGGATAATTTTTCTCATTTTAGCTACGTGAAAATTGGTAACAAATCTATTTCAACCATAACTTAATCAACTTGTATTGTATATTATGTAATCTTGAGATACCATAGACACGTATACAATGTTTCGACCTATCATGTCGACACATCTATATATATTTCGGAACAACCATAGACACTCTATATGTGAATGTTGGAGTTAGCTATACAGGGTTGAGGTTGATTCCAAAATATATATAGTTTGAGTTGTGATCAATACTGAGATACGTATACACTGGGTCGTGGATTGATTCAAGATAATATTTATCGATTTATTTCTGTACATCTAACTGTGGACAACTAGTTGTAGGTTACTAACGAGGACATCTGACTTAATAAACTTAAAACATCAAAATATATTAAAAGTGTTGTAAATATATTTTGAACATACTTTGATATATATGTATATATTGTTATAGGTTCGTGAATCAACCAGTGGCCAAGTCTTACTTCCCGACGAAGTAAAAATCTGTGAAAGTGAGTTATAGTCCCACTTTTAAAATCTAATATTTTTGGGATGAGAATACATGCAGGTTTTATAAATGATTTACAAAATAGACACAAGTACGTGAAACTACATTCTATGGTTGAATTATCGAAATTGAATATGCCCCTTTTTATTAAGTCTGGTAATCTAAGAATTAGGGAACAGACACCCTAATTGACGTGAATCCTAAAGATAGATCTATTGGGCCTAAACAACCCCATCCAAAGTACCGGATGCTTTAGTACTTCGAAATTTATATCATATCCGAAGGGTGTCCCGGAATGATGGGGATATTCTTATATATGCATCTTGTTAATGTCGGTTACCAGGTGTTCACCATATGAATGATTTTTATCTCTATGTATGAGATGTGTATTGAAATATGAAATCTTGTGGTCTATTATTATGATTTGATATATATAGGTTAAACCTATAACTCACCAACATTTTTGTTGACGTTTTAAGCATGTTTATTCTCAGGTGATTATTAAGAGCTTCTGCTATCGCATACTTAAATAAGGACGAGATTTGGAGTCCATGCTTGTATGATATTGTGTAAAAACTGCATTCAAGAAACTTATTTTGTTGTAACATATTTGTATTGTAAACCATTATGTAATAGTCGTGTGTAAACCGGATATTTTAGATTATCATTATTTGATAATCTACGTAAAGCTTTTTAAACCTTTATTGATGAAATAAAGGTTATGGTTTGTTTTAAAAATGAATGCAGTCTTTGAAAAACATCTCATATAGAGGTCAAAACCTCGCAACGAAATCAATTAATATGGAACGTTTTTAATCAATAAGAACGGGACATTTCAGTTGGTATCCGAGCGTTGGTCTTAGAGAACCAGAATTTTGCATTAGTGTGTCTTATCGAGTTTGTTAGGATGCATTAGTGAGTCTGGACTTCGACCGTGTTTACTTGAAAAATGATTGCTTAACAAATTTTGTTGGAAACTATATATTTTTAACATGTGAATATTATGTGATATATTAATCTCTTAACGCGTTTGATATTATGTGATAGATGTCTACCTCTAGAATAAGTCCCATTGACTCACCTAATAATAATGAAGAGTTAAATGTAAATTGGAATGATTCGTGGACTGATTCACAAGTTCCCGAAGAGGAACCGGAAGAAGAGTCGGAACCGGAAGAAGAATCGAAACCGGAAGAAGAATCGTAACCGGATGAAGAAATAGAACCAGTGGGGGAAATAATAAAAAGGTTAAGTAAAAGAAAATCCTCAACCAACCGACCAAGGTTAATTATGGTCAATGGTGTTTCCGCCAAGGAAGCAAAATATTGGGAGGATTACCAATTCTCCGATGAATCGGATTCCGACGAGAATTCCGATGATGTTATAGAAATTACCCCAACTGAATTTAAAAAGGCAAAAGAAAATAATAAGGGAAAGGGCATAAAAATAGAGAAATCTAATTCCAACCCTGATGAACTTTATATGTATCGTCAACCCCCGAAGTCCTTAAGTTGTAACAATGACCCGGGAACCTCTAAACCACCAGGTTTTTCTAAACCAATGTGGAAAACGACGGCTCTTATTAGGGGAACATCATATATCCCTAGAAACTTGGCAAAACGAACCAAAACTGAAGAAGAAGAAACGAGCGAGTCGGAATAAGATAGTTGTATTCGTGTGGTGTAATATATGTAATATAGTGTGCTTATGCTTTATGATATATGTAAAAATTGCTTGTATTAATAAGTATTTTTTTTATGAATCTAACTCTCGTCTATTTTACAGTATAAAAACACAAAATGGATAGACAACCCAATATTTTAAGAGACCTACCCGGAGACATGATTGATGAAATCTTGTCTAGAGTCGGTCAGAATTCCTCGGCACAACTATTTAAGGCGAGATCAGTTTGTAAGACAATCGAAGAACGTTCCAAGAATGCCTTGATTTATAAAAGGCTTTCGTTCAAAAGATGGGGGATATCACATTGGGAAATCCATAAGTTACGATGTGTTTATTTTGACGCATATATTGCGGGGAACCCAAATGCTATTTTACGTAATGGGTTAAGAAATTATTTTGACTCAATATATCCGAATATTGGACTTCGTGATTTAGAAAAAGCGGCTAACATGCAACATAAAGAAGCATGTTATGCTTACGGATTAGAAATGTTCGCTTCTCACCAAAGTGAGAACAAGAACATCGGGCTACAACTATTAAACAAAATGTTCCCACAAGTGACGGAGTCGGTAATTGGGGTAAGAAATGAGGTTTTTAGATTGTTACGGGACTGTTGGACATTACGTAACCCTCGTCCCTTTGACGACGTTACAACACGCTGTCTTATCAACGGCCATAACGGTTATGTTCCACAAGACCAAGGATGGGAAGTAGTCCTAGTAAAACCACAATGCATGACTTGTTTCTGGACGTATGAATTACGTGTCTTTATTGCCTTTGCTGAACGACTTGTGTACTAGCTAGAATTATCTTCACAACCATCTTGTATCAAATTTATTGTGTGCTATATTTTATGCTATATGTAAAATAAGAGGTATTGTAAGTTTGTAAAATATTGTGTAAAAGTTTGAACGCGAAATATTATTATAATCAGTTTTTCATATAGAATTGTAGTAGTTGAATTGTATATTAGCTACTAAGTATGAACTTAACGGGTAGGTACTACCCGAATTTAAACTTATAAAACGCTAGTATGAAGAAAAAGCTTTTATAAATGAGTTCATATTATGCTACGAAATACTATTAACTACTCTTAATATTCTGTATGATTAACTTGTTCCATTTGACTATTTTGAAGGAAATGGCACCGACTACTCAACACACCGTGAATATGAATGAAGAGCAATTCCGTACTTTTCTAGCTTCAAACATAGCCGCAGTACAGGCTGCGCTACATACCAACAATAACATTGGATCTAGCAGTACATGAAATTGTGTAGGATGCACCTACAAAGAATTCACTGCCTGCAAACCTTTGGAATTTGATGGAACCGAAGGACCGATCGGATTGAAACGGTGGACCGAGAAGGTCGAATCAGTGTTTGCCATAAGTAAGTGTACTGAAGAGGACAAAGTGAAGTACGCTACGCATACCTTCACAGGTTTTGCGTTAACATGGTGGAATACCTATCTAGAGCAAGTGGGACAAGACGATGCGTACGCACTACCGTGGTCAGCATTCAAGCACTTGATGAACGAGAAGTACCGTCCCAGAACCGAGGTTAATAAGCTCAAGACAGAACTTAGAGGGTTACGAACCCAAGGATTTGATATTACCACGTACGAAAGACGATTCACAGAATTGTGACTATTGTGTTCGGGAGCATTCGAAGATGAGGAAGAGAAGATCGACGCGTTTGTGAAAGTATTACCGGAAAGAATCCAGGAAGATATAAGTTCACACGAGCCCGCCTCCATACAACAGGCATGTAGAATGGCTCACAAACTAGTGAACCAGATTGAAGAAAGAATTAAAGAACAGACTGCTGAAGAGGCCAATGTGAAGCAAGTCAAAAGAAAGTGGGAGGAAAACGGTGATAAGAATCACCAATACAACAACAACAGCAATTACAACAATAATCGCAACAATTATCCCAACAATCGCAACATCAATCACAACTACAACAAACGGCCTAACAACAACAACAACAACAACAACAACAACTACAACAATCATCCCAACAACAATAATAACTGCAACAACAACAACAATCAGAAGCAGCTATGCCAAAGGTGTGAAAAGTATCACTCGGGGTTCTGCACCAAATTTTGCAACAAATGTAAAAGAAATGGTCATAGCGCGGCGAAGTGTGAGGTCTACGGACCAGGGGTTAATAGAACGAAAGGAACAAATGGTGTTGCAACGAGTAATGGCGGAGCAAGTAGTGTCAGAGCAAGTTATGCCAATGTAGTTTGTTATAAATGTGAAAAACCGGGCCACATTATTAGAAATTACCCGAACCAGGAGAACACGAATGGACAAGGCCGCGGAAGAGTGTTCAATATTAATGCGGTAGAGGCACAGGAAGACCCGGAGCTTGTTACGGGTACGTTTCTTATTGACAATAAATCTGCTTACGTTTTATTTGATTCGGGTGCGGATAGAAGCTATATGAGTAGAGATTTTTGTGCTAAATTAAGTTGTCCATTGACGCCTTTGGATAGTAAATTTTTACTCGAATTAGCAAATGGTAAATTAATTTCAGCAGATAATATATGTCGGAATCGAGAAATTAAACTGGTTAGCGAATCATTTAAGATTGATTTGATACCAGTAGAGTTAGGGAGTTTTGATGTGATAATCGGTATGGACTGGTTGAAAGAAGTGATAGCAGAGATCGTTTGTTACAAAAATGCAATTCGCATTATACGAGAAAAAGGAAAACCCTTAATGGTGTACGGAGAAAAGGGCAACACGAAGCTACATCTTATTAGTAATTTGAAGGCACAAAAACTAATAAGAAAAGGTTGCTATGCTGTTCTAGCACACGTCGAGAAAGTACAAACTGAAGAAAAGAGCATCAATGATGTTCCCATTGCAAAAGAATTTCCTGATGTATTTCCGAAAGAATTACCGGGATTACCCCCACATCGATCCGTTGAATTTCAAATAGATCTTGTACCAGGAGCTGCACCAATAGCTCTTGCTCCTTACAGACTCGCACCAAGCGAGATGAAAGAACTGCAAAGCCAATTACAAGAACTTTTAGGGCGTAGTTTCATTCGACCAAGCACATCACCGTGGGGAGCTCCTGTTTTGTTTGTCAAGAAGAAAGATGGTACATTCAGGTTGTGTATCGACTACCGAGAGTTGAACAAACTTACCATCAAGAACCGCTACCCACTACCGAGATTCGACGACTTATTTGATCAACTACAAGGCTCGTCTGTTTATTCAAAGATTGACTTATGTTCCGGGTATCATCAAATGCGGGTGAAAGAAGATGATATTCCAAAGACTGCTTTCAGAACACGTTATGGTCATGCCGTTTGGTTTAACTAATGCACCAGCTGTGTTCATGGACCTTATGAACCGAGTGTGTGGACCATACCTTGACAAGTTTGTCATTGTTTTCATTGATGACATACTTATTTACTCAAAGAATGACCAAGAACACGGTGAACATTTGAGAAAGGTGTTAGAAGTATTGAGGAAGGAAGAATTGTACGCTAAGTTTTCAAAGTGTGCATTTTGGTTGGAAGAAGTTCAATTCCTCGGTCACATAGTGAACAAAGAAGGTATTAAGGTGGATCCGGCAAAGATAGAAACTGTTGAAAAGTGGGAAACCCCAAAAACTCTAAAACACATACGCCAGTTTTTAGGACTAGCTGGTTACTACAGAAGGTTCATCCAAGACTTTTCCAGAATAGCAAAACCCTTGACTGCATTAACGCATAAAGGGGAGAAATTTGAATGGAATGATGAACAAGAGAAAGCGTTTCAGTTATTGAAGAAAAAGCTAACTACGGCACCTATATTGTCATTGCCTGAAGGGAATGATGATTTTGTGATTTATTGTGACGCATCAAAGCAAGGTCTCGGTTGTGTATTAATGCAACGAACGAAGGTGATTGCTTATGCGTCTAGACAATTGAAGATTTACGAACAAAATTATACGACGCATGATTTGGAATTAGGAGCGGTTGTTTTTGCATTAAAGACTTGGAGGCACTACTTATATGGGGTCAAAAGTATTATATATACCGAACACAAAAGTCTTCAATACATATTTAATCAGAAACAACTGAATATGAGGTAGCGTAGGTGGATTGAATTATTGAATGATTACGACTTTGAGATTCGTTACCACCCGGGGAAGGCAAATGTGGTAGCCGATGCCTTGAGCAGGAAGGACAGAGAACCCATTCGAGTAAAATCTATTAATATAATGATTCATAATAACCTTACTATTCAAATAAAGGAGGCGCAACAAGGAGTTTTAAAAGTGGGAAATTTAAAGGATGAAATACCCAAAGGATCGGAGAAGCATCTTAATATTCGGGAAGACGGAACCCGGTATAGGGCTGAAAGGATTTGGGTACCAGAATGTGGAGATATGAGAGAAATGGTACTTAGAGAAGCTCATAAAACCAGATACTCAATACATCCTGGAACGGGGAAGATGTACAAGGATCTCAAGAAACATTTTTGGTAGCCGGGTATGAAAGCCGATGTTGCTAAATACGTAGGAGAATGTTTGACGTGTTCTAAGGTCAAAGCTGAGCATCAGAAACCATCAGGTCTACTTCAACAACCCGAAATCCCGGAATGGAAATGGGAAAACATTACCATGGATTTCATTACTAAATTGCCAAGGACTGCAAGTGGTTTTGATACTATTTGGGTAATAGTTGATCGTCTCACCAAATCAGCACACTTCCTGCCAATAAGAGAAGATGACAAGATGGAGAAGTTAGCACAACTGTATTTGAAGGAAGTCATCTCCAGACATGGAATACCAATCTCTATTATCTCTGATAGGGATGGCAGATTTATTTCAAGATTCTGGCAGACATTACAGCAAGCATTAGGAACTCGTCTAGACATGAGTACTGCCTATCATCCACAAACTGATGGGCAGAGCGAAAGGACGATACAAATGCTTGAAGACATGCTACGAGCATGTGTTATTGATTTCAGAAACAGTTGGATCGACATCTACCGTTAGCAGAATTTTCCTACAACAACAGCTACCATTCAAGCATTGAGATGGCGCCGTTTGAAGCACTTTATGGTAGAAAGTACAGGTCTCCGATTTATTGAAGTGAAGTGGGGGATAGACAGATTACGGGTCCGGAGATTATACAAGAAACTACCGAGAAGATCATCCAAATTCAACAACGGTTGAAAACCGCCTAAAGTCGACAAAAGAGCTACGCTGACATTAAAAGAAAAGATATAGAATTTGAAATTGGAGAGATGGTCATGCTTAAAGTTGCACCTTGGAAAGGCGTTTTTTGATTTGGTAAACGAGGGAAATTAAATCCAAGGTATATTGGACCATTCAAGATTATTGATCGTGTCGGACCAGTAGCTTACCGACTTGAGTTACCTCAACAACTCGCGGCTGTATATAACACTTTCCACGTCTCGAATTTGAAGAAATGTTTTGCTAAAGAAGATCTCACTATTCCGTTAGATGAAATCCAAATCAACGAAAAACTTCAATTCATCAAAGAACCCGTCGAAATAATGGATCGTGAGGTTAAAAGACTTAAGCAAAACAAGATACCAATTGTTAAGGTTCAATGGAATGCTCGTAGAGGACCCAAGTTCACCTGGGAGCGTGAAGATCAGATGAAGAAGAAATACCCGCATCTATTTCCAGAAGATTCGTCAACACCTTCAACAGCTTAAAATTTCGGGACGAAATTTATTTAACGGGTAGGTACTGTAGTGACCCGAACTTTTCCATGTTTATATATATTAATTGAGATTGATATTTACATGATTAAATGTTTCCAACATGTTAAGAAATCAAACTTGTTAAGACTTGATTAATTGAAATATGTTTCATATAGACAATTGACCACCCAAGTTGACCGGTGATTCACGAACGTTAAAACTTGTAAAAACTATATGATTACATATATATGGATATATATATATATATATATAGTTAACATGATACTATGATAAGTAAACATATCATTAAGTATATTAACAATGAACTACATATGTAAAAACAAGACTACTAACTTAATGATTTTTAAACGAGACATATATGTAACGATTATCGCTGTAAAGACATTTAATGTATATATATCATATTAAGAGATATTCATACATGATAATATCATGATAATATAATAATTTAAAATCTCATTTGATATTATAAACATTGGGTTAACAACATTTAACAAGATCGTTAAACTAAAGGTTTCAAAACAACACTTACATGTAACGACTAACGATAACTTAACGACTCAGTTAAAATGTATATACATGTAGTGTTTTAATATGTATTTATACACTTTTGAAAGACTTCAATACACTTATCAAAATACTTCTAATTAACAAAAATGCTTACAATTACATCCTCGTTCAGTTTCATCAACAATTCTACTCGTATGCACCCGTATTCGTACTCGTACAATACACAGCTTTTAGATGTATGTACTATTGGTATATACAATCTAATTATCAGCTCTTAGCAGCCCATGTGAGTCACCTAACACATGTGGGAACCATTATTTGGCAACTAGCATGAAATATCTCATAAAATTACAAAAATATGAGTAATCATTCATGACTTATTTACATGAAAACAAAATTACATATCCTTTATATCTAATCCATACACCAACGACCAAAAACACCTAAAAACACTTTCATTCTTCAATTTTCTTCATCTAATTGATCTCTCTCAAGTTCTATCTTCAAGTTCTAAGTGTTCTTCATAAATTCTACAAGTTCTAGTTACATAAAATCAAGAATACTTTCAAGTTTGCTAGCTCACTTCCAATCTTGTAAGGTGATCATCCAACCTCAAGAAATCTTTATTTCTTACAGTAGGTTATCATTCTAATACAAGGTAATAATCATATTCAAACTTTGGTTCAATTTCTATAACTATAACAATCTTATTTCAAGTGATGATCTTACTTGAACTTGTTTTCGTGTCATGATTCTGCTTCAAGAACTTCAAGCCATCCAAGGATCCGTTGAAGCTAGATCCATTTTTCTCTTTTCCAGTAGGTTTATCCAAGGAACTTAAGTAAGTAATGATGTTCATAACATCATTCGTTTCATACATATAAAGCTATCTTATTCGAAGGTTTAAACTTGTAATCACTAGAACATAGTTTAGTTAATTCTAAACTTGTTCGCAAAAAAACGTTAATCCTTCTAACTTGACTTTTAAAATCAACTAAACACATGTTCTATATCTATATGATATGCTAACTTAATGATTTAAAACCTGGAAACACGAAAAACACCGTAAAACCGGATTTACGCCGTCGTAGTAACACCGCGGGCTGTTTTGGGTTAGTTAATTAAAAACTATGATAAACTTTGATTTAAAAGATGTTATTCTGAGAAAATGATTTTTATTATGAACATGAAACTATATCCAAAAATTATGGTGAAACTCAAAGTGGAAATATGTTTTCTAAAATGGTCATCAAGACGTCGTTCTTTCGACTGAAATGACTACCTTTACAAAAATGACTTGTAACTTATTTTTCTGACTATAAACCTATACTTTTTCTGTTTAGATTCATAAAATAGAGTTCAATATGAAACCATAGCAATTTGATTCACTCAAAACGGATTTAAAATGAAGAAGTTATGGGTAAAACAAGATTGGATAATTTTTCTCATTTTAGCTACGTGAAAATTGGTAACAAATCTATTCCAACCATAACTTAATCAACTTGTATTGTATATTATGTAATCTTGAGATACCATAGACACGTATACAATGTTTCGACCTATCATGTCGACACATCTATATATATTTCGGAACAACCATAGACACTCTATATGTGAATGTTGGAGTTAGCTATACAGGGTTGAGGTTGATTCCAAAATATATATAGTTTGAGTTATGATCAATACTGAGTTACGTATACACTGGGTCGTGGATTGATTCAAGATAATATTTATCGATTTATTTCTGTACATCTAACTGTGGACAACTAGTTGTAGGTTACTAACGAGGACAGCTGACTTAATAAACATAAAACATCAAAATATATTAAAAGTGTTGTAAATATATTTTGAACATACTTTGATATATATGTATATATTGTTATAGGTTCGTGAATCAACCAGTGGCCAAGTCTTACTTCCCGACGAAGTAAAAATCTGTGAAAGTGAGTTATAGTCCCACTTTTAAAATCTAATATTTTTGGGATGAGAATACATGCAGGTTTTATAAATGATTTACAAAATAGACACAAGTACGTGAAACTACATTCTATGGTTGAATTATCAAAATTGAATATGCCCCTTTTTATTAAGTCTGGTAATCTAAGAATTAGGGAACAGACACCCTAATTGACGCGAATCCTAAAGATAGATCTATTGGGCCTAACAAACCCCATCCAAAGTACCGAATGCTTTAGTACTTCGAAATTTATATCATATCCGAAGGGTGTCCCGGAATGATGGGGATATTCTTATATATGCATCTTGTTAATGTCGGTTACCAGGTGTTCACCATATGAATGATTTTTATCTCTATGTATGGGATGTGTATTGAAATATGAAATCTTGTGGTCTATTATTATGATTTGATATATATAGGTTAAACCTATAACTCACCAACATTTTTGTTGACATTTTAAGCATGTTTATTCTCAGGTGATTATTAAGAGCTTCCGCTGTGGCATACTTAAATAAGGACGAGATTTGGATTCCATGCTTGTATGATATTGTGTAAAAACTGCATTCAAGAAACTTATTTTGATGTAACATATTTGTATTGTAAACTATTATGTAATGGTCGTGTGTAAACAGGATATTTTAGATTATCATTATTTGATAATCTACGTAAAGCTTTTTAAACCTTTATTGATGAAATAAAGGTTATGGTTTGTTTTAAAAATGAATGCAGTCTTTGAAAAATGTCTCATATATAGGTCAAAACCTCGCAACGAAATCAATTAATATGGAACATTTTTAATCAATAAGAACGGGACATTTCAGACGATACATATAAAGTTCATCGGGGTTGGAATTAGATTTCTCTATTTTTATGCCCTTTCCCTTATTATTTTCTTTTGCCTTTTTAAATTCAGTTGGGGTAATTTCTATAACATCATCGGAATTCTCGTCGGAATTCGATTCATCGGAGAATTGGTAATCCGCACAATATTTTGCTTCCTTGGCGGAAACACCATTGACCATAATTAACCTTGGTCGGTTGGTTGAGGATTTTCTTTTACTTAACCATTTTATTATTTCCCCCACCGGTTCTATTTCCTCCTCCGGTTCCTCCTCTTCCGGTTCTGATTCTTCTTCCGGTTCTGATTCTTCTTCCTGTTCTTCTTCGGTAACTTGTGAATCAGTCCAATATATATTCGAATCTTCGTTATTATTAGGTGAGTCAATGGGATTTGTGCTAGAGGTAGACATCTATCACACAATATCAAACATGTTAAGAGATTAATATATCACATAATATATACATGTTAATAATATATAGTTTCCAACAAAAATGTTAAGCAATCATTTTTAAAGAAAACGCGGTCGAAGTCCAGACTCACTAATGCATCCTAACAAACTCGATAAGACACACTAATGTAAATTTTCTGGTTCTCTAAGACCAACGCTCGGATACCAACTGAAATGTCCCGTTCTTATTGATTAAAAACGTTCCATATTAATTGATTTCGTTGCGAGGTTTTGACCTCTATATGAGACGTTTTTCAAAGACTGCATTCATTTTTAAAACAAACCATAACCTTTATTTCATAAATAAAGGTTTAAAAAGCTTTACGTAGATTATCAAATAATGATAATCTAAAATATCCTGTTTACACACGACCGTTACATAATGGTTTACAATACAAATATGTTACATCGAAATCAGTTTCTTGAATGCAGTTTTTACACAATATCATACAAACATGGACTCCAAATCTTGTCCTTATTTTAGTATGCAACAGCGGAAGCTCTTAGTATTCACCTGAGAATAAACATGCTTTAAACGTCAACAAAAATGTTGGTGAGTTATAGGTTTAACCTATATATATCAAATCGTAACAATAGACCACAAGATTTCATATTTCAATACACATCCCATACATAGAGATAAAAATCATTCATATGGTGAACACCTGGTAACCGACATTAACAAGATGCATATATAAGAATAACCCCATCATTCCGGGACACCCTTCGGATATGATATAAATTTCGAAGTACTAAAGCATCCGGTACTTTGGATGGGGTTTGTTAGGCCCAATAGATCTATCTTTAGGATTCGCGTCAATTAGGGTGTCTGTTCCCTAATTCTTAGATTACCAGACTTAATAAAAAGGGGCATATTCGATTTCGATAATTCAACCATAGAATGTAGTTTCACGTACTTGTGTCTATTTTGTAAATCATTTATAAAACCTGCATGTATTCTCATCCCAAAAATATTAGATTTTAAAAGTGGGACTATAACTCACTTTCACAGATTTTTACTTCGTCGGGAAGTAAGACTTGGCCACTGGTTGAATCACGAACCTATAACAATATATACATATATATCAAAGTATGTTCAAAATATATTTACAACACTTTTAATATATTTTGATGTTTTAAGTTTATTAAGTCAGCTGTCCTCGTTAGTAACCTACAACTAGTTGTCCACAGTTAGATGTACAGAAATAAATCGATAAATATTATCTTGAATCAATCCACGACCCAGTGTATACGTATCTCAGTATTGATCACAACTCAAACTATATATATTTTGGAATCAACCTCAACCCTGTATAGCTAACTCCAACATTCACATATAGAGTGTCTATGGTTGTTCCGAAATATATATAGATGTGTCGACATGATAGGTCGAAACATTGTATACGTGTCTATGGTATCTCAAGATTACATAATATACAATACAAGTTGATTAAATTATGGTTGGAATAGATTTGTTACCAATTTTCACGTAGCTAAAATGAGAAAAATTATCCAATCTTGTTTTACCCATAACTTCTTCATTTTAAATCCGTTTTGAGTGAATCAAATTGCTATGGTTTCATATTGAACTCTATTTTATGAATCCAAATAGAAAAAGTATAGGTTTATAGTCGGAAAAATAAGTTACAAGTCGTTTTTGTAAAGGTAGTCATTTCAGTCGAAAGAACGACGTCTAGATGACCATTTTAGAAAACATACTTCCACTTTGAGTTTAACCATAATTTTTGGATATAGTTTCATGTTCATAATAAAAATAATTTTCTCAGAATAACAACTTTTAAATCAAAGTTTATCATAGTTTTTAATTAACTAACCCAAAACAGCCCGCGGTGTTACTACGACGGCGTAAATCTGGTTTTACGGTGTTTTTCGTGTTTCCAGGTTTTAAATCATTAAGTTAGCATATCATATAGATATAGAACATGTGTTTAGTTGATTTTAAAAGTCAATTTAGAAGGATTAACTTTTATTTGCGAACAAGTTTAGAATTAACTAAACTATGTTCTAGTGATTACAAGTTTAAACCTTCGAATAAGATAGCTTTATATGTATGAATCGAATGATGTTATGAACATCCTTACTACCTCAAGTTCCTTGGATAAACCAACTGGAAATGAGAAAAATAGATCTAGCTTCAAAGGATCCTTGGATGGCTTGAAAGTTCTTGAAGCAGAATCATGACACGAAAACAATTTCAAGTAAGATTTCCACTCGAAATAAGATTGTTATAGTTATAGAAATTGAATTAAAGTTTGAATATGATTATTACCTTGTATTAGAAAGATAACCTACTGTAAGTAACAAAGGTTTCTTGATCTTGGATGGTTACTTGGAATGGATTTAGAAAACTTGGAAGTAAACTTGCAATCTTGGAAGTATTCTTGATTTTATGAAACTAGAACTTTTGGAATTTATGAAGAACACTTAGAACTTGAAGATAGAACTTGAGAAAGATCAATTAGATGAAGAAAATTGAAGAATTAAAGTGTTTGTAGGTGTTAATGGTCGTTGGTGTATGGATTAGATATAAAGGATATGTAATTTTGTTTTCATGTAAATAAGTCATGAATGATTACTCATATTTTTGTAATTTTATGAGATATTTCATGCTAGTTGCCAAATGATGGTTCCCACATGTGTTAGGTGACTCACATGGGCAGCTAAGAGCTGATCATTGGAGTGTATATACCAATAGTACATACATCTAAAAGCTGTGTATTGTACGAGTACGAATACGGGTGCATACGAGTAGAATTGTTGATGAAACTGAACGAGGATGTAATTGTAAGAATTTTTGTTAAGTAGATGTATTTTGATAAGTGTCTTGAAGTCTTTCAAAAGTGTATGAATACATATTAAAACACTACATGTATATACATTTTACTGAGTCGTTAAGTCATCGTTAGTCGTTACATGTAAATGTTGTTTTGAAACCTTTAGGTTAACGATCTTGTTGAATGTTGTTAACCCATTGTTTATTATAACAAATGAGATGTTAAATTGTTATATTATCATGATATTATGATATATAATATATCTTAGTATGATATATATACAGTTAAATGTCGTTACAACGATAATCGTGACATATATGTCTCGTTTCGAAATCATTAAGTTAGTAGTCTTATTTTTACATATGTATTTCATTGTTAATACACTTAATAATATATTTACTTATAATTTAACATAATTAACCAAGTGTATCAATATCTTAATATGATTCATATGTACCTAGTAAGACGTTGTTATAACGATAATCGTTATATATATCGTTTTCGAGTTTCTTAAATTAATAGTCTCATTTTTATGTATATAACTCATTGTTAAAATACCTAATGATATACATACTTATAATAAAATCATGTTAACTATATATATAACCATATATATGTCATCGTATAGTTTTTACAAGTTTTAACGTTCGTGAATCACCGGTCAACAATGGTGGTCAATTGTCTATATGAAACCTATTTTAATTAATCAAGTCTTAACAAGTTTGATTGTTTAACATGTTGGAAACACTTAATCATGTAAATAACAATTTCATTTAATATATATATAAACATGGAAAAGTTCGGGTCACTACATATATACCCCTGCTGTTGACTCACCCGTACGATTCATCCATCACACATACGAGTTAGCTTCATCAGCCGTACGGGTGATCACTCACTCGTGTCTTCTCATTTAGGTTGTAATTATGACTTAGCTCAGCATCAACCGTGCGTATGAGCCTGTCAGCCGTACGAGTGAGGCTTCACTCGGACGTCTGACTAAGTCTAACATAGTCAAACATCCAAATCTCATTCCTGCAGTTCCTGTAACCACATACAAACATGGATCGAATAATAATGAACGATCATGGTGGCCTGTAAACTGTTGTACCTGCAATGGACGTGGGTAGATGTCTAGGGACTTGCATAAAATGCAACAACCGAAGGTGTGAGTTGTAAGAAAACGAAGGAGGTGAATTTATAAGAAAATCTCCAACAGAACAATTAAAATGGACGATCGTATTTAAAGCGGATCCTAATTCGCTTTGTTACCGGAGAATCAAATCTTATTACAAAGATTTTCTTCAAATCCCTTGAAATCTGGAAATCAATCATATCTACGTCAAATGATAAGATGAATCTACACTTACTCATTTCACTCTTCTATGTTAGCTTCATTCGTACTCTTCATATAAATGGATTGTTTATCCAAATTATTCGCTGATGATAAAACTTTAATTTTCAGCCTGTATGCATCATGAAAACATACTTATTATCATTCACGACCTTTCCACTCAAATTTCGGGACGAAATTTCTTTAACGGGTAGGTACTGTGACAACCAGAAATTTCCAACCAAATTTAAACTTTATCTTTATATTATTCCGACACGATAAGCAAAGTTTGTTAAGTTAAATCTCAAGAATTTTAAATTGTGTTCATACATTCATTATAACATCGACCAAATTCCGACGATTCACGAACTGTTATATATAAATAAATATGTATATATATATGTATATATATATTATAACTTGAGAATATTAATAAAGTATTAAACGTATAATACTTTACATGAACGTATTTGTTTCAATATGTTTATCGATGGAATTAGAAGATAATATCAAATGATTGATTTATCAGATACATTGTGATATGATTACGGGTCTATGTTATGAGGTCCACTGTGATTTAAGAAATCTATTCTTTTTGACAACATTCGGAAAATGGTAAAGTGATTTATAAGTAAGAACGTGAAGTGTAAATAACTTAGATGTTGGATATCGACAAGTTAAGTAACTCGACATTTTTTCATTAAGTTGATTTCATAAGTTTATTTAACCTTTGAAATTTATCCCATGCTTCACCAACAGACTGTAATTTAAAAACTTGAAACCTATTATGAATATATATGATTCTACTTTTCTAAAATGTTTTATGATATAACGATTTCCATTATTTTAACCTTTAAATAAAATGATTCTTAAAAATATATTTGGTTTTGGAAAACAAAATTATTATATTTATTTGATTTAGTTTCAAACGTACAAAAACGTTTTCAGTTTAAAAAGAACTTTATTATTAAAACGTATATAACTTTTATAAATATCTAGAATCACTTTTGACAACTCATTACTTAACCAGTATGATAAAGATAACGATATTTATATTTTATTTTATTAAATATATATAACAATTTAAATTAATATTATATATATTTATACGCGTATTATACGTACATAGTTTTATACTTTTACTATACTTAAACTTTACCTTTACTTTTTTTTTACTTTACTTTAACTTTAATAATTCACTTTAATAATTCATACTTTAATAATTCACTTTAATAATTCATACTTTAATAATTCATACTTTAATAATTCACTTTAATAATTCATACTTTAATAATTCACTTTAATAATTCATACTTTAATAATTCACTTTAATAATTCAAAAATCTATTATAAATAGAATTCAATAGGTTACATTATTTTATAGAAACTTGAAAATATTTTTCTCTAAACTCTCTCAATCGATTTACATATATATATTTACTCCGTATTATTTCAAGATATTATTAGTATACATAAAATATTACGTCAGAGTGCTGTCCAAGTGATTTCGAAATTGTTTTTCGAGTGGGATTGGATTAAGAAAATTATGGGTTATAGCTATGGAGGTGATTGGGTATGGTTCATGGGTATGCTCGTGAGGTCAATATAGTATTTATCATCTCCGTTGCGTCTACGTACCTTTCCTGCAATATTGAATCTCAATATTGATACGTGAGTACTCATAATTTAACTTTTACATACTAATAGTGTATCCCTGACTAGTTCTCGAGTATATAGGATTATGCATGTTTGTACTTTTGATATTGCCTTTAGTTAGGTTATGTTGAATCCTGAATTAGTTATATATGCGGCTGAGATAAGGTATAAGATATGCATGTCGTTGGAAAGCTAGCGAAAAATTAAGAACTTTTCATTTAGATATCGAATGATTTCGATGAACGGATTTGAAGTTATAGTCCATCGAATTTTTGTATTATTATTAAAAATGATTATTATTATCGTCGTTATTATCGTCGTTCTACTTTTATCTTATTATTATTATTATTATTATTATTATTATTATTATTATTATTATTATTATTATTATTATCTTTATCAATAAAATGATTTATCATTAAAAATTGTTATTTTTATTATTATTACTATCGTTATTATCATTAAAGTTATAATTAGTATTATTATTATTATTATTATCTAATTATTATTATTATTATTATTATTATTATTATTATTATTATTATTATTATTATTATTATTATTATTATCATTATTAATATATATATCATTATTTAAAAATGGTTATTGTTATTATTATTATTATATTATCATTATCGTTAATAATGTCATAGTAATTATCATTATTAGTATTATTTTAATTAAAACTAATATTAGTAACACCTAATTATTTTGATTACTATTATTATCATTATTATGAACACGATATAAAAGACGATTAAAAGCTATTAAACGAAACGATTAGGAAATAATGAGTAAGAGTATCATGATGAAATTAAAATATTATAAGATATTGATTTAGAAAAAATTATCGTTCTTATTATTTTTATCATTACTATTATTATTAAAAGTATCGTTAGTATTAAAACTATCATTTTAACAAAAATTATCATTTTAATAGAAATGTCATTGTTACTATAAAATATCATTTTTATTATCATTTTAAATAGAATTATTATTTTAAAGATAATATTAAAAATTATCGTAAATATTAAAGTTATCATAATTAGAATTATCGTTTTATCATAATATCATCTTAGTAATTATAAATATTGATATTTTTATAATAATAATTATTATTACAAAATAATACAACTTTTACTTACTAACATTATAGATATTATTTTATCAAATAAATATGTAATACAAACATATTTTACTACGTGTAATAAATTACTTTAATAATACCTATCATATTATCTTTATGATATTAAATGAATCCTATAAATTTTATTACTTAATATATATAAAAGTATATTTTATTATATAAATTTTAATATAAAATTTCATTTATTAATAAATGAATTATATTATTTACTCTAATAAATCTTTTAAAAATATTTAAAAAAATAAAACCACGATATTTAAAATATATTAATCATGTATAAATTTTGGAAATCATTTTGAGTCAAATTGACTTTTGTTAACTTTTGCATATTAGTCTCGAGCATTAGGATTGTGGTACACTATGACCTGACCTAATTGTTAGACAAATATTGACCAACATATAATTATATATAATTAATTTAGGTTCGTGAATCCGAGGCCAACCTTGCACTAGTTCAATGACGTTATATGTATTTTCACTACGAAATACAGTATGGTGAGTTTCATTTGCCTTTTTACGCTTTATATTTTTGGGCTGAGAATACATGCGCTGCTTTTATAACTGTTTTACGAAATAGACACGAGTAAATGAAACTACATTCTATGGCTAGATTATTAAACTGAATATGCCCCTTTTTAGTCTGGTAATCGAAGAATTAGGGAACATACACCCTAATTGACGCGAATCCTAAAGATAGACCTATTGGGCCTAACGAACCCCATCCAAAGTACCGGATGCTTTAGTACTTCGAAATTTATATCATGTCCGAAGGAGGATCCCAGAATGATGGGGATATTCTTATATGCATCTTGTTAATGTCGGTTACCAGGTGTTCAATCCATATGAATGATTTTTGTCTCTATGCATGGGACGTATATTTATGAGAACTGGAAATGAAATTCTTGTGGTCTATTAAAATGATGAAAATGAATGATTATGATAAACTAATGAACTCACCAACCTTTTGGTTGACACTTTAAAACATGTTTATTCTCAGGTATTAAAGAAATCTTTCGCTATGCATTTGCTCATTTTAAAGATATTAATTGGAGTCTTTCATGGCATATTTCGAAGAACGTTGCATTCAAGTCATTGAGTTCATTAAAGATTATTATTATTAAGTCAATTTATAGTTGGATAGTGGATATTATGAAATGGTATGCATGCCTGTCAATTTTCGATGTAAAGAAAGTTTGTCGTTTAAAAACAAATGCACTGTTTGTAAAATGTATCATATAGAGGTCAAATACCTCGCGATTTAATCAACTATTGTGAATCGTTTATAATGTATATGAACGGGTCCTTTCAGTTGGTATCAGAGCGGTGGTCTTAGCGAACCAGGTCTGCATTAGTGTGTCTAACTGATAAGTCGTTAGGATGCGTTAGTGAGTCTGGACTTCAACCATGTCTGCATGTCAAAACTTTTGCTTATTATTTCTAGTCGGAAATCATCTGCTTATCATCCATAGGAAATTACCTGCTTATCATTATTAGTCTAGACACGTCTTGCTACATTAATTGCATGAGTAGTGTATAGAAAAAATTCATATCTTAGCGTATCTTCTAAATCATATCTTATCGTATCTGTTACATTAAACTTTGCCTGACATATCCCGCAAATTCCTCCGTAATCTATGAAATCTTTTGATCTCTATATATAGATATCCTATGTAAATAGAATACCACCCGATAGCCAAAAAATCATTTTATATCGAAAAATCCTTTATCCAATCTTACGAAATGGAATTTGTCATCAGTTCAAGTCACTCGGATTCCGAAATGGAATCTTACTCAAGCTCTGAAAGCAGTGTGACCGGAATGGATCAACCAATCAGTCATCACCTATTCTGGATGAATTGGGGATGGGTTCGTAGCCTCCTCAATCATTGGAAACAAGAAGAAGGCGATCCTTTCCATCCACCACATTGCCCTCTTGGTGAAGAACCTGAAGCACTTACCGGCGAACCTGTTCGAGACTGATGTTATGCGAGGTGTATATAAAATAGCTTTAAATTTTACTAGGAAATACGATTCAATTTTACACAAGATATTTATTTATTTATAGAATGGATATACTTAAACCTTACTGCAACACTTATAGGCAGTGTACCTAATCGTACAATAGTGTAGTTTTTAGTAAGTCCGGTTCGGTCCACAGGGAATCTTTTAAACAAAGCTTAACGCTATATTAGTTTTATTTTATAAAAATACAAATATATATATATATAAGTAATATTATTATTATAAAGGGGGTTTTTACCGTTTAATGACTGGTTTGTCGATTTTAAAAACTTTAGTTGCAGTTAAAACAAAATGTAAAATATTAAATAAATAAAAGACTTAATTTAAAGCGTAAAGTACATAACGATAATGAAATTTCGAATAATAAAAGTGCGATAAAATAAACTTGCGATAATTAAAAAGTACGATAATTAAAAGTGTAATTAAATACAATAACAATAAATAAAAATGCGATAATTAGAAGTGCAATTAAATATAAAATAAAGGAAATTAAATATGAAATAAAAGAATTATGCTTATTTAAACTTTCGTAATCATGATGTTTGACGTGTTGATTTTAGTTTTATGCCCATGGGTTAATTGTCCTTTGTCCTGGATTATTTAATATGTCCGTCTGGTTTTTGTCCATAACAGTCCATCAGTCATAAATATAAAGTGCGAGTGTCCTCGTCAAATTATTCTTATACCCGAAGTTAAATATTCCAACTAATTGGGGACTTAAACTGTAACAAGATTTTAATACTTTGTTTAATAATTACACCAGGATGTCGACTGAGTGTAACCCAAGGTTTTAATACTTTGTTAACAATTATGCCAAGTGTCCTTGTACATAATTTCACCCTTGTTTTAATAATTCTAGTGACTATTAATCCATTCCCGTGTCCGGTTAAATGAACGATTATTCGTACATATAAATATCCCGCCCATCGTGTCCGATCGAGTGTATGTGGTTATTTATAGGTACGTCCAATTGTAAATCTTTATATTAAAATTAACAAACTATCATTTAGTTAAACAAATATAAAGCCCATTAATAGCCCATAGTCTAATTTCCACAAATCTTTTGTCCAAACCCCAATTATGGTGCAAAGCCCAATTACCCAATTTTAGTAATTAGCCCAACATCATGATTACTTCGTTTTAAATAAGCATAATAATAACTTAGCTACAAGACATTAATGTAAAAAGGTTGAACATAACTTACAATGATTAAAAATAGCATAGCGTTACACGGACAGAATTTCGACTTACACCCTTACAACATTCGCTAACATACCCTTATTATTAGGATTTAAAATTAAAATTAAAATTAAAATATAAATTATATATATATATATATATATATATATATATATATATATATATATATATATATATATATATATATATATATATTTACGTATATATTGAGAGAGATATATTGGATATTTTTTTACGATCAGAATGCGCGAGCTTTATAGGCAGTTTCAACATTTGGGGCTCCGCGACTCGCGGCCCTTTTCTTCTTCAAACTCCGCGAGTCGCGGAGATCATTTTTACAGCTCACCCACATTTGGCTCTTTGTTTGCCGATGATTTATTTTATAAATATAATATATATATAATTAATATAATTAATTATATATTATATTATATTTATATACATAGTTAACTTGTAATTTTTAGTCCGTTGCGTCGAGCGTTGAGAGTTGACTCTGGTCCCGGTTCCGGATTTTTGAACGTCCTTGCGTACTATTTTATATCTTGTACTTTACGTTTTGAATCTTGTACTCTTGTAATTTCGAGACGTTTCTTATCAATAATTGGAACCTCTTTGATTGTATTTTGTACTTTTGAGCTTTTTGGTCGTTTGCGTCTTCAATTCGTCTAATCTGTCTTTTGTCTTCACCTTTTTTTATTTAAACGAATATCACTTTTAAATAGAACAATTGCAACTAAAAGCTTGTCTTTCTTGAGGAATAATGCTATGAAATATATGTTCATTTTTAGCATTATCAAATATTCCCACACTTGAGCGTTGCTTGTCCTCAAGCAATATAGTCTTGAAATACTAGAATCACTTCTTTATTCTTCACACTTTGTACATTAGTGATTTCTTTACGGCGGTATAAACAATGGTAGTAACGATATGGTTTACAGTCCCACATGACTATAAAAATTTAGATCCTTTAAGGAAATTGGATCTTTATGAAAACATTTGATCTTTTGAAAATTTTAATCTAGCTTTTACCCTAGATAAGTTTTCCAGAATAACCCTTCACCGGTGTTTGCAAATTGTTTTTGTGGGTTTGGTGGGTTTCAGATTTGAAAATTTTAGCTCAAAACATGCGGTTTTGTGTCACCCACTTGATAACTTTGTATTAGGAAAGCAACACGTCTAGTATACTTGCTTCGTATATTACCTTTCGGTAAACTACCGTCCGGTTGTAAAGGAAAGCGTTGAACAAGCAACTGTTAAGGCAATGTCCCCTGACATGCTTTTAATTATGGTCTATAACGTGTCGGACGCAATTACTATCCTTGGTAGGAGCAATAGTAAAGCTCACCCTTATAATTTTTCGGTTTGGCACAAGGTCCTGTCTTTGACCATGCTATGCAACCACCGTTCTTACGGTTGACACCCGATTTGGTTCAGGTGACCTAATGAATTCCAGGTGAATTCCTAGGATTTTACCTTCAATGGTAATGAACGCATTGAAAATGGGTTTTCAGAAAACAAATCGGTTTGTAATTTTGATCAAAATATTTTCTCGTTCAAGCTCGAGTTTAGATATCATTGAATTCCATGAGTTTGAATTCTCAATCTTTAAGGTCAATCTAAAGGATTGAGTAATATCAGTCTTAAAAGCTGATTTTTGATCTTTTAAAGGAGATTATCCTTTCTGGGGATCTGATTTATTAGTCTTATCCAGCTAATTTGCACGGCGCCCTCCCCATTTTACAAGACAGATCCTTCTCATGGTTAGGATAAATCTGACCACTTGGCCACCCTGTTTGATGCTGAGGTCCGTGGATTTCCTGCTGATTTTAGTGATGACTTTTCTAGATTTTTCGTCAACCTACAGCTGGTCTGGACGACAACTTCCTGACCTAAATCAAGAAGCGCGTTTCTTTTTCGGAAGACTTTACTTTCTTTTAATGATGGAATTGATTCATCATGTAGATCCATCTCTTCTTTTCTTCACCGGGTAAAACAGTTTAGTTTAGTCCAAAGCAAAAGTATTTTCAGTTATTTGTTACAGAAATATGTGACATATGTTTAAAATATCTTGGTAAATTTTTCCACACTTGGCTTTTATTTTCCTTTTTATTGTCCTCTATTCCATTTTAAATGAATTTTAACATTTTGGTTTGTTTCTCAATTTATGTCCTTTCCGAGGTAACAATAATTTCGGTGTTAAAACCTAGTTTTATCATTCATAAATATGTATAAACATGATTTTGAGTTCTTTTAATTGAAAATTTTGAAAGATTTTACTAGAATTGGATAGTCAGTATATAAGACTAGGGATGTTCTTTATTATCAGAGAGCACTAGATTCTAATACAACTACTACTTTACTAGTATTTCTAATGGTAACCAAGTGTATAAAGTAAAAATTTTAAAATCCGAAAGAATTTAACCCCTTCCCACACTTAAGATCTTGCAATGCCCTCATTTGCAAGAAATCAGTAACAATTTAAATTATTGAGGGTGATTTGTGTGAAAATGATTAAATTTGACCAAAGTTTCCAAACATATTTGTGTTTGTTTGCTGAATGATAAATGGTGTATATCATTTGTTCATTCCGTCTTGTTGTTATTTCACATATATTTTGCATCTTGTCGTCAAAATTAGTTGCTTTTGCTGAACTTAATGCCAGTCTTTGAAAATGCGTTGTTTTACCCTGTTGTGTACATAAGATAAACTGCAAACATATATACATATTTTTGAAGTTTGGTATATTACCCCACATTCAAAAATTATTAAAATCTAATAATAAAATTTAGAAAATAATAAAACTATTACAAATCCAACATAAGTATTAAATGTATCAACATTACAAATAATAAAATAAAAAAAAAAACTAAGTAGACTAGGGATGATACTAAGTAAACTATGTCTAGCATTTTCGTACTCTTGTGAAGCTATAAACCTTTGCATTTCTGCCATTTCATTTCCCCCTCCTACATTACCTTGCTGTTGGTTTCTCTTAACCTGTGGATGTCTACCATTATATTGTACTGCGGCGTTATTTCGCCTCTTCAAAACTTTCGCACCATGGTATACATTTAAACCTATTGTATCTCGGGGTTCTGGTTCTTCGATCAGTAATCCCCCCGACTTATATCCACACCGAGATATTCAGCAATCAAAGTAATAAATATACCACCTCCTATTATGCTATGCGGTCTCATCCCCCTAACCATAGCTGATAAATAATAACCCACACAATAAGGTATACTTACAGCGCTTTGTGGGTCTCGAATACACATATGGTAAAACAAATCCTGTTCATTTACCTTTTCCTTATTCTTACTTCTTTGTGTAATCGAATTAGCTAAAAACCTATGAATTACTCTTAATTCAGCTCTATCTATATCCAAATAAGAGTAATTTCCCCCTTTGAATCGGTGATGGCTAGTCATTTGACTCCATACACCATGCGTATCAAAATTTTCGTCTATCTTCCTACCGTTCAATATCAACCCTCTACAATCGGCAGATGCTAACTCCTCAGGCATATATATACGTAAAGCCTGAGCCATGTCTAGTAAAGACATGTGATGCATCGAACCTCCTAACAAAAATCTAATAAAAGATCGATCGGTTAAACTAGCTACCCTATCATTTAATTCTATACTACACAACAATTCTTCACACCATACTTTATATACAGGTCTACGCATGTTGAATAACCGTACCCAATCGTTAAAAGTAGAATTACCATACCTCTGTGTAAGTAATTCCCTAATTGGCCCGGCCAATTCTACAGCTTCTAATGGTCCCCATTCTATGACCCTAGGTACTTCAACAGCTTTAGAATGAAGAGTATGCAAACCCCTTTGGTATTTTGGATAATCTATCCAAAGTCTGTCAAATCTCAGGTTCGGGTGCAAATCTTCCAAGTGCATATCAGAAAATGTCATGACTGGATGAGGTATATCTTGTTTGTAGTAGTTATCCACCTCCTGTTGTTCCGCATTCTCAGCAGGAGCATTGCGAGCTTGGGATGAAGATTCACCCCTTTCAGTCTGCAAAACACATCAAACACAATTTTTGTGCATCCAAATATGCATTAGTGTCAGCAAAATCATCAATCAAAATAATTACAATGACATGATCAATTTATATCAAACTTAAGCTCATTTTCATATTTACATCAAATCTACACTTTTTTAAATAAGTATATACGAAAATGTTCGCCAAGTTCATAAGCATTCAACTCAAATAATATGTCAAAATAATCATTACTAGCAATTAAACAAGTTTCAAATGGCATTATCTCTCAAAAATCAAGTTCATGAATTTTAGACTTGAAAAAGTCCACTTTAATTCTCAAAATCATGCTTAGGCTCAAATTTTGGATCATTTAACGACCTAAACATGTTATACTACTTAATTTAGCAACAATTCATGACAAAAATCGGCCATAACCTGTTTATATCAAAAAGCCCCAAATTTGCTCAAGAACACAAACCCTAGATTACTCAAAATTTGAAGTTTAAGGCTTCTAATCATGTTAAATAGCATCAATCTAGGTTATACAAGCATAATACATAAACAATTTAAGCATAATTACACTAAAAAGCATCAAAATCAAATTGGGTATAAAATTGCTCAAGAACACTAATTTTCGGATTAAATGGTGTTTAGGTGTAGAAATTTACTGTTTTTCTTGAGTAATTCCTTGATAGCATCCTTCTTAACATGATTTTAGTAAAAGATTTGATGATTAACGATGAAAAATTGTGAATTTGGGAGGTCTTTTTCGTGTATTTTCGCAGTTTTTGTGGTGTGTTGGGTTGTGCAACTGATCAGTTTTGGCCCTTTTATTTTTTTCTGTATTTTTGGAACTCCGCGAGTTGCGGTATTTTACCCTTCAAACTCCGCGAGTCGCGAAGTTTGAATTTTTATTTTTTTTTAACATCTTATACTAATTAAAACAATTAAGTAATTAATTTTAAAATTTTGTTTCCCTTGTTATTTAGGATGAGGTCGTTTCGGATTGATGTCCTAGTCCGTCCTTTGACAAAATTTTAAAATTTGTCTTTTTGTAGCGATTGTTTTAAAAGCTAAGATTTTTAGTTTTTTTTTTCTTTTTTATGTTTTTGGCATACTTTAATTCAATAAGATTAAAAATAATGATAATAAAAGTTCTCGTCCCTCCCTTGGGTAAAGCAATTTCGGTTCAATGACCTAGTCTTCAACTTACGACGAATTTTAAAAATCATATTTTTAACTTAGCGAAATAAAGTAAATTTTTGTTTTTAAATTCACACAACTTAAATATAAAATTCAAAATTAATATTAAAAATTCACACCAAACTTAAAATTTAAAATGCATAAAAATAAAATTCATATTTTTAAAAATTAAAAATTCACACCAAACTTAATTCAAAAATTCATATTATAAATTCACACCAAACTTATATTAATTTTTCAAATATTTACAATTTTAAATATATTGATTTTACAAAGTTTACAATATTAATTTTAGATTTATATATTAATTTTAAAAACATGGTAAAAATAAAATTAAAAATCTTTTTGGCTTTTTATCCCACTTTAATCAATCAAATATTATCAAAAATATGCGCCCCTCTTTTCGGTAAAGTAATTTCGGTTCCAAGACCTAATTTAACTCATGACGAATTTTTGAAATATTTTGGGTTGATTGATTAAAGATATTTATACCTTAAGAATAAACTTTAAATTTCGCATTGATGTAATAAATTTTTGAATGATATCAATAATTTCGGTCGCCAAACCTAATTTTATTCAATACCAATTTAATACTTTATAGCGAACAAATTAGCGTTTATTATCAAAAGGTTAAAAATAAAAATAAAAATAAAAACTGTACAGACTTACCTGTGAGATAGTATTCTTAGTTATATGATCTATCCCATTCATAAGATAGTCGGTTTAATTGGTTTTCCATGGCTACATAGGCGTAACCTCGAGCATTCAGTGTTTTTTCTTCTAAACATATGAACGGTCCATCTCTGCATAAAGTAACAAATTCGGTATTTGAATAGGTTTGATTATTTGAACATTTACCCCCATGTGACCATTTTCCACATTTGTGACATCTTTCTAGGTGCCGTGCTCTTCTTTTCGCTGCGGATTTTGATTCTCCTTTACCAAATTGTAACTTATTATCTTCGCATCTGGATTCTTTTCTTACTCCGTCCAATCTTTCTCTGATTACTGATACTATTTCACTCGAAAGTGTGTCATTATTACGTTTAGTGATCAAAGCGTGTAGCATTAGACCATTGTTTAGTTCACAGGCAGTCTTCATTTCGTAAAAACCTAAAAAAATAAAAATTCAGAATGGGGGGAGAAGACTAGTTCTTTAGGGTCTGCTAGGGAAAGACCATTCGGGTTCCATTTTCGAGAACTACACGAAAACAGACAATCTAACTCTAACAGAAATACATATTATCCTTTAAAGACTTGATTCTCCCCACACTTAGTTAGCTGTGGTATCGAAATTGTGATTAACTTCATTGTCGAATTCCATCGGACTATCTATGTAGTGTTTAACTCTGTGACCATTAACTTTAAATTCAATCCCATTTGAATTTATTAATTCTATCGTTCCGTATGGGAAAACTCTTTTGACTATGAATGGTCCAGACCATCTTGATTTCAATTTTCCAGGAAATAGCTTGAATCGTGAATTGAAAAGAAGAACTCTGTCTCCTTCTTTAAATTCTTTTAAACTTCTGATTCTTTTATCATGCCATTTCTTCGTTCTTTCTTTATAGATTATCGAATTTTCGTATGCTTCATGTCTTAATTCTTCTAATTCGTTTAGTTGACTTAATCGTATACGTCCAGCTTCATGCACATCAAGATTACATGTCTTCAAAGCCCAAAATGCTTTGTGTTCAATTTCTACTGGAAGATGACATGCTTTTTCATAAACAAGTCTAAAAGGTGTGGTTCCAATTGGAGTTTTGTAGGCTGTTCTAAAAGCCCAGAGTGCATCCTCCAATTTAATGGACCATTCCTTCGGATTTGATCCTACGGTTTTCTCTAGAATACGTTTTAAAGCTCGGTTGGTATTTTCAACTTGTCCACTTGTTTGTGGATGATATGCGGTGGAGATTTTATGAGTTACTCCATATCTTTTAAGAATTTTCTCAAGTTGATTATTACAGAAATGAGTACCCCGATCACTTATTAAAGCTTTCGGTGTTCCAAACCTTGCAAAAAGACGTTTTAAAAAGTTGACTACAACTCGTGCATCATTAGTTGGGAGAGCTTGTGCTTCCGCCCATTTAGATACATAATCAATGGCAACGAGAATATAGAGATTATTATGAGATTTTGGAAATGGACCCATAAAGTCAATACCCCAAATGTCAAATACTTCACATACTTGAATGACGTTTTGTGGCATTTCATCACGTTGACTTATTTTTCCGGCCCTTTGACAAGCATCACAGGATTTGCAAAGAAGGTGTGCGTCTTTGTAAATTGTAGGCCAATAGAATCCAGCATCGTAAACTTTCCTTGCTGTTAGTTGAGGCCCATAATGCCCTCCTGTTGGTCCTGTGTGACAATGGTTTAAAATTTTACTAGCTTCGTCTCCGAATACACATCGGCGTATTATTCCATTTGGACAACTTTTAAACAGATGTGGATCTTCCCAGAAATAGTGTTTTATATCACTGAAGAATTTCTTTCATTTTTGGTACGATAATCCTTTTTCAAGGAATCCACAAACTAAGAAGTTTGCATAGTCTGCAAACCATGAGATTTCATTATAATCTATCTTCAATAAATATTCATCGGGAAAGTTGTCTTGTATGGCTGATTCATTTAGAACTTCTAATTCGGGATTTTCAAGACGAGAAAGATGATCAGCGGCGAGATTTTCTGCTCCTCTTTTATCTCGGATTTCAATATCGAACTCTTGTAAGAGTAAGATCCAGCGGATTAATCTTGGTTTAGCATCTTGTTTCGAAAATAGGTATCTAAGAGCAGAATGGTCGGTATAGACTACCGTTTTTGCTAGAACGAGATATGATCGAAATTTGTCAAAAGCAAAGACAATAGCAAGGAGTTCTTTTTCAGTAGTTGTGTAATTTTTTTGTGCTCCTTGTAACGTCTTACTAGCATAATATATAGGTTGAAATCGTTTTTCAATCCTTTGTCCTAAAACGGCTCCCATTGCAAAATCACTTGCATCGCACATTAGTTCAAATGGTAGATTCCAATTCGGTGTTATCATGATCGGCGCATTAGTGAGTTTATCTTTAAGAATATTAAAAGATTTGATACATTCATCTGAAAAGATGAATGGAGCATCCTTTTCTAGGAGTTTATTCATAGGAGTGGCAATTTTAGAAAAATCTTTTATGAAACGTCGGTAAAAACCGGCATGCCCTAGAAAACTCCTAAATCCTCTAACATTGGTTGGATGTGGAAGTTTAGCAATTACATCTACTTTAGCTCTATCCACTTCAATTCCTTCTTTTGAAATTTTATGTCCAAGAACGATGCCTTCTTTAACCATGAAATGGCATTTCTCCCAATTAAGAACTAGATTTGATTGTTCGCATCTAATTAGCATTCGTTCCAGATTAACTAGACATGATTCAAATGTATCACCGAAGACTGAAAAGTCATCCATGAAAACTTCCATGCATTCTTCTATCATGTCGTGAAAAATCGCCATCATGCACCTTTGAAAGGTTGCAGGGGCGTTGCAAAGTCCAAATGGCATGCGTTTGTAAGCAAAAGTACCATAAAGGTACGTGAATTTGGTTTTCTCTTGATCTTCGGGTGCTATTGGAATTTGAAAATATCCGAAAAATCCATCAAGAAAACAATAGTAACTATTTCTGGCTAATCTTTCCAACATTTGATCAATGAAAGGTAAGGGAAAGTGATCTTTTCTGGTGGCGTCATTTAATTTTCTATAATCAATACATACACGCCATCCTGTTACAGTCCTAGTAGGAATAAGCTCATTTTTTTCATTTGTAATGACAGTCATGCCACCCTTCTTAGGCATGCATTGAACTGGGCTTACCCATGGACTATCAGAAATTGGATATATTAAACCTGCATCTAGTAGTTTAATAATTTCTTTCTTAACTACAGCTTGAATATTAGGATTTAGTCTTCGTTGGCGTTGCACATACGTTTTATGACCTTCTTCCATAAGGATTTTATGTGTGCAATACGAAGGACTTATTCCTTTAATATCATGAATCTTCCATGCAATGGCTGGTTTATGAGCTTTCAACACAGAAATGAGTTGTGATTTCTCATTTTTAGTAAGAGAAGACGATATTATTACAGGTAATTCAGATTCACCATGTAAATAAGCGTATTCCAAATGGTTTGGAAGTGGCTTTAACTCTAATTTCGGAGGTTCTTCTATCGATGATTTATATCGATATCTGTCTTCTTCTTTTAGCATTTGAATTTCTTCTGTTGTTGGTTCATATCCATTAGCTATAAGTGTAGCTAACATTTCAGCTTCATCAATTGGTTCATTACCTTCTCCTAAAGAACATTCTCATGTTCCTTGTAATTCTGGAAATTCTTCTAACAATTCTGCATGTGCATCTATAGTTTGAATATAATAACATGTATCATCTGCAGATTGTGGTTGTTGCATTGCTCTATCAACTGAAAAGGTAACACTCTCGTCCTCTATACTTAGGGTCAATTTCTTACCAAACACGTCTATCATTGCTTTAGCCGTGTTTAAGAATGGTCTTCCTAATATGAGAGGAACTTGAGAATCTTCTTCCATGTCCAGAACAACAAAATCTACTGGAAATACTAAAGTACCAACTTTAACTAGCATGTTCTCCATTATCCCTCTAGGATATTTTATTGATCGATCGGCTAGTTGTATGCTTATTCTTGTTGGTTTCAATTCTCCAAGGTCTAGTTTAGAGTATAGTGAATACGGCATTAGATTTATACTAGCACCTAAGTCTGCCAATGCTTCTATTGAACTAAGACTACCCAGAAAACATGGAATTGCGAAACTTCCTGGATCAGATAGTTTTTATGGTATCTTATTCAACAGCACTGCTGAACAATTAGCGTTCATAGTAACAGCCGAGAGTTCTTCCATTTTCTTTCTATTTGAGATTAGATCTTTCAAGAATTTAGCATATCTAGGCATTCCTGAAATCACATCAATGAAAGGAAGATTTACATTTATCTATTTAAACATATCCAAGAATTTAGATTGCTCTGCTTCAAGTTTCTCTTTCTTCATTTTACTCGGGTAAGGAAGTGGTGGTTGGTATGGTTTAACATAAGGTTTAGCCTTAACTGTGTTATCTTCATTAACCTTCTCAACTACCGGTTCTTTTTCCTTATCTTGATCAGGTTGTGGTTCTTGTGGAGTAGGAATAGCTTCATCAGAAGTTACAGGTATTTTAGGTGGTTTAAGTGTTGTACCACTTCTTGTGGTAATGGCTTTAGCTGTATCATTCCGGGGGTTAGCATTTGTATCACTAGGTAGACTTCCCGGTTTTCTTTCACCTATTAACCTTGCTAGGTTACTTACTTCTTGTTCCAAGTTTTGAATAGAAGCTTGTTGATTTCTAAATGCTTGAGCATTTTGTTGATTAGTTTGTTTCTGAGATGTGAAAAACTGCGTTTGAGTTTCAACTAGCTTCGTCATCATATCTTCTAAATTTGGCTTTTTATCATCGGTTTGTTGTGGTGGTTTGTTTTGAAAATTAGGTCTTTGCTGGTTGTAAGTATTATTGGATACTTGTTGATTGCTAGGACCTTGTTGGTTGTTGTATGGAATATTTCGGTTATAGTTCTGGTTTTGATTGTAAATCGGTCTTGGTGGTTGATAATTATTCTGATAATTATTTCCAGGCCTTTGGTTTATGTATGAAATATTCTCTCTTTGTTCCATTGTTAATTCAATACTGAGACAATCTTTTGTCAAATGTGGTCCTCCACACTGCTCACAACTAATTCGTATTGAGTGAATATCCTTAGTCATCTTTTCCATTCGTCTCTCGACAGCATCTATCTTTGCGGAAATGGAATCTAAGTCATGGCTAGAATCGGCTCTAGCTGCTTTAGATGATCTAACGATATCTATTTCTTGGTGCCACTCATGTGAGTGGGAAGCAGTGTTATCAATAATTTTGTAAGCATCAGTTTCGGTTTTCTTCATAATGGAACCACCAGCTGCTATATCTATGTCTTTCCTTGTAGTGATGTCGCATCCTTGGTAGAATATTTGTACTATTTGACAGGTGTCTAAACCATGTTGCGGACATCCTCTTAATAACTTTCCAAATCTTGTCCACGCCTCATATAGAGTTTCATTTGGCTTCTATGTGAACGTAACAATTTCTCCTTGAAGTCTTACGGCTTTAGATGCCGGAAAGAATTGTTTAAGAAAATTTTCAACTAAAACGTCCCATGTATCAATCGCCCCTTCAGGTAACGATTCCAACCAATCTTTGGCTTCTCCCTTTAAAGTCCAGGGAAATAACATGAGATATATCTGTTCATCCTCAACTTCTCTTATTTTAAATAGAGTGCAGATCCTATTAAAGATACGAAGATGTTCATTTGGATCTTCCTTCGGCGCACCACTAAATTGGCATTGATTAGTCACCATGTGTAGAATTTATCCTTTGATTTCATAATCTGGCGCATTAATGTCTGGATGAGTAATTGCGTGACCTTGGCCAGTGCGTTTAGCTCTCATTCGGTCTTCCGTACTTAAAGATTCCAGATTCTCTATAATTGAATTTGTTGAATCGGAATCACTAGAGGATTCTGATTTAATGGTTCGTTCCTCAACAATCTCTGTTTGAATGATTGGTGGTTCCGGAGGAAAGTTTAGTGGTTCAGGATCTATGAATCGTCCCTGAATATTCTCCGGATTCTCAATTGTGAGGTCGGGTTCAAAAAATGGATTATCGGAAATTTGAACTGGAGTACTTGGTCGACTGGATGACGATTCTAAAGAAAAATCAACGGCGGTAATATTTGCTAAATGTCTTGATCTAGTTACAGGTGGTGAACGTACAAAAGGTGGTGAACGTCTTGCTCGGTGCATTCACTGAATATCCTATTAGTTTTTTTTTTAAAAGAAAGAAAAATTATATAAGTTATCCAATTAATAGACTTTTCTGATTTTTCCCACGTTTCGAATAGCCAAAAGATGCAGCAGAGGGGCATGATTCGTTTGGTCTCAATATAATTGAGGACTGTTTGGCTCCAATAACCCGGTCCACGTACAAATCCAACTATTACTACGAACCAAAAAATTTTGATGTCTATCAATTTAACCACTTAAAATAAATTTTCGTAATTTTAAGAAATTTAGATAAGAAGTAGAATAAAAAATCTATGTCCTAAAAACTAGAATAGCGAGAAATAAGAAAGAAAAAGAGCGTGTCGAAAAAGGTCGAAAAAGAAAAGATCGAAAAAATAAAAGGCGTCGAAAAATAAGAAATAAAAAGAGTGACTTATAAAACTTTAAAACACTTGCTTAACCCAACCTTATTACTACCACTAACTTAAAATTATAATCGCAAATTGAGATTACTAATTGGAATGATAATTGATACATAGTAAAAGGTGTCTAAAAATATTAAAGCTTACAAGTAAAACTATATCCCAAATGGAAATAACTTAAAAAGGAACTAAAACTTAAAAAGGCGTCGCAAATTTCTAAAGCACCTATATCTTAGTCTAAAGAAAAAGCACTTAAGGGATTTTACGGCAAAGCCTAAAAATCTAGAAGTAAAAATAACTATGGCAAAAACTAAGTTTAAAACTAAATACGAGCGAAAAATACAAAAGTTACGCAAAAATAATTAAAAAGGAACAAAATATAAAAATATACAAAAAGTTGTAAAAAGTACAATTTTTATAAAAATATTATTTTTATATTATTTATTTTATTAAACTATTAATTTTATATTTTAATTAAACTAATTTAACTAAAATACAATTTAATTTAAAAACTTAAAACTAATTATAATAATAAATAAGTAATTAGGTTTAATAATAATAAATAAATAATAATTACCCCGTATTTAATGCCTGATTAGGGTTTCTGTCGGCGTGTCAGAGTGTCTCCGCGAGTCGCGGTATTCCAAGCAGCAAACTCCGCGAGTCGCGGGGTTCCAATTTTCAGATGACAGGTTGATTAAAATTCGACGCGTTTTTTTTTTATATTCTGTTTTATATTTTCTGTTTAAATAAAAATATTTAATTAAAACTTATATTTTTATAAAATAAAAATAAAGAAACTGCATAGAACTTAAATATTTAACAAAATCTTAAAAAAATATATAAATTTTTGTTTTCTTTTTATATTTTTGAATAATTAAAAACGTATTTTTACAAAAGTGAATTTTAATAAAAGTAAACTAAAAATAAATTTTTTTTTTTTTATTTAGCGTTGCGCTTCCGGCGTTTAAGAGTTCCCCAGCAGCGGCGCCAAAAATAACTTGATGTTATGCGAGGTGTATATAAAATAGCTTTAAATTTTACTAGGAAATACTATTAAATACGATACAATTTTACACAAGATATTTATTTATTTATAGAATGGATATACTTAAACCTTTCTACAACACTTATAGGCAGTGTACCTAATCGTACAGTAGTGTAGTTTTTAGTAAGTCCGGTTCGGTCCACAGGGAATCTTTTAAACAAAGCTTAACGCTATATTAGTTTTATTTTATAAAAATACAAATATATATATATAAGTAATATTATTATTATAAAGGGGGTTTTTACCGTTTAATGACTGGTTTGTCGATTTTAAAAACTTTAGTTGCAGTTAAAACAAAATGTAAAATATTAAATAAATAAAAGACTTAATTTAAAGCGTAAAGTAAATAATGATAATGAAATTTCGAATAATAAAAGTGCGATAAAATAAACTTGCGATAATTAAAAAGTACGATAATTAAAAGTGCAATTAAATACAATAACAATAAATAAAAATTCGATAATTAGAAGTGCAATTAAATATAAAATAAAGGAAATTAAATATGAAAT
Source organism: Rutidosis leptorrhynchoides (assembly GCF_046630445.1). Lineage (NCBI taxonomy): Eukaryota > Viridiplantae > Streptophyta > Magnoliopsida > Asterales > Asteraceae > Rutidosis > Rutidosis leptorrhynchoides. The sequence continues at coordinate 386,335,871 of NC_092334.1, forward strand.
AAAAGAATTATGCTTATTTAAACTTCCGTAATCATGATGTTTGACGTGTTGATTTTAGTTTTATGCCCATGGGTTAATTGTCCTTTGTCCTGGATTATTTAATATGTCCGTCTGGTTTTTGTCCATAACAGTCCATCAGTCATAAATATAAAGTGCGAGTGTCCTCGTCAAATTATTCTTATACCCGAAGTTAAATATTCCAACTAATTGGGGACTTAAACTGTAACAAGATTTTAATACTTTGTTTAATAATTATACCAGGATGTCGACTGAGTGTAACCCAAGGTTTTAATACTTTGTTAACAATTATGCCAAGTGTCCTTGTACATAATTTCATCCCTGTTTTAATAATTCTAGTGACTATTAATCCATTCCCGTGTCCGGTTAAATGAACGATTATTCGTACATATAAATATCCCGCCCATCGTGTCCGATCGAGTGTATGTGGTTATTTATAGGTACGTCCAATTGTAAATCTTTATATTAAAATTAACAAACTATCATTTAGTTAAACAAATATAAAGCCCATTAATAGCCCATAGTCTAATTTCCACAAATCTTTTGTCCAAACCCCAATTATGGTGCAAAGCCCAATTACCCAATTTTAGTAATTACCCAACATCATGATTACTTCGTTTTAAATAAGCATAATAATAACTTAGCTTCGAGACATTAATGTAAAAAGGTTGAACATAACTTACAATGATTAAAAATAGCGTAGCATTACACGGACAGAATTTCGACTTACACCCTTACAACATTCGCTAACATACCCTTATTATTAGGATTTAAAATTAAAATTAAAATTAAAATATAAATTATATATATATATATATATATATATATATATATATATATATATATATATATATTTACGTATATATTGAGAGAAAGATATATTGGATATTTTTTTACGATCAGAATGAGCGAGCTTTATAGGCAGTTTCAACATTTGGGGCTCCGCGACTCGCGGCCCTTTTCTTCTTCAAACTCCGCGAGTCGCGGAGATCGTTTTTACAGCTCACCCACATTTGGCTCTTTGTTTGCCGACGATTTATTTTATAAATACAATATATATATAATTAATATAATTAATTATATATTATATTATATTTATATACATAGTTAACTTGTAATTTTTAGTCCGTTGCGTCGAGCGTTGAGAGTTGATTCTGGTCCCGGTTCTGGATTTTCGAACGTCCTTGCGTACTATTTTATATCTTGTACTTTACGTTTTGAATCTTGTACTCTTGTAATTTCGAGACGTTTCTTATCAATAATTGGAACCTCTTTGATTGAATTTTGTACTTTTGAGCTTTTTGGTCGTTTGCGTCTTCAATTCGTCGAATCTGTCTTTTGTCTTCACCTTTTATTATTTAAACGAATATCACTTTTAAATAGAACAATTGCAACTAAAAGCTTGTCTTTCTTGAGGAATAATGCTATGAAATATATGTTCATTTTTAGCATTATCAGAGACACCATTTTCTCTCTCATTTCCATGGTATCTCATCACGATTATATACTACATCAAATTCTAGATTTTATTTATCCGCTCGTTCTGACCGACAATCATCCTGGAATAATAGAAGAAGTCAACGAACTTCGCTCTCGGGTAGTGGCTTTGGAGAATATGGTACAGAGATTACAAACACCAGCAGCAGCACCAGCAGCATAACCAGTACCACCATCATCAATGCCAACAGTACCATTACCACCTCCAACCACAACCGCGTTGTAAACCTCAACTTCACAATCTGTCCCACAAGCATCAACGTCATACGCACCATAGATACCAAGGAGTACCAACAACAATAACTGACGAAGTATTAATTCATAACTTCATTGGAGAAAAATTTCGCGGCGATTATATAATCTCTAAAGTCTTAGAGATTATCTAATCTAGCCCTAACCATAAATCAATTAAGTGAACCAAAATGATAAAAGGAAGAGTAGAAACCCTGACAAAAATGGTGTGTGATTAACAAGTTAAACTTGTTTTACCAACATCATCAATAGTACCGTCAACGTCAACAGCATCGTCAGTACAGTCAACATCAGAATCAACAACACCTATAACATCACAAACTCCATCAGTTCAAGAATCACTGTGGACATCATTATGAATCAATAACGTGTATATTGTATCAAGAAGTTATGAAGAATTAACTCATTCCCTCTGAAGAAATTATATATATATATATTTTATATATATATATATATATTGAAATAAAAAAATAAATCTTTCCGTGCTAAGCTATTGTGTGTGAATCTTAACTACTCGGTTAATTCATATTACAAATATGCAATAATGTACATCCCTCGCCCGTGACTTAACCATCGTTAACTACAATCTCTGTCTCAATTCAACAAATTCCAATTCCTAATAAATCAAGTATATATTTGATTTTACACTTCATCATTGATGTAACCGAAACTTTTCAGATAACATCATTCGTACTTTGCGAAGTTCACAAGAATTTAACAAAAACCAACATCACATCTCAACAAATAACGAAGTATTGATTCATAATTTCAATATTATTGAAGAAATACTTATGTAACCTCTAAAGCCTTCAAGGAATTATTCAATTCTAGTTCCAACCGTAAATCGAATGAGTTTAATTTATTATTAACTCATTAAAATCTATATTACATCTGAGGAGAATATATACATATATATTTTCATAAAGACTGTAATAAAATTCTTATGTACAAAATATTAATTGTGAAAATTTTTTAACGGGTAGGTAATACCCGAGAGATATATATAAATTCACAATTAATATGTTACATTCTTCGAATCAGATTAAGAAAATTATCAATTATACTTCCTACTTTCACAATAATATACATTCTTTCATAGAAATCAAAACAACCATACTCATTCAAACCCAATTACATATTCTGATTTTAAAATCTCAGAATTCAATTCGAGATATAACCGGTAACATCACTTTTAGATTCCTACATCTTTCAAAGCTATACTTTGACTTCAAAAGTGTGTTAGAACATCAAATGTATACAAACGATTACAATCTGTGTTCAAACCCTTCGAAAATCTCTAAAGACACTTCAAATAATGAGCAATCAAGATGATGATCCAACCACATATTACCCACAGTTATGTACTTAAAAAGCTCTCGAAACCAAAGTCATAATTCAACACATATCTGTGTCAGATCTTTTGGCATTTATTAGCAAAAATAACCTTGCAATTTCTTTGCAAAGTAGCAAATTATATCACAGCTCCAGGAAGACAACTTCGACTTTTTCATTCGGAGTAGCCTTATCATAATTTTGATATATGTGATTACCCTTTTGTTACCGGAGAACCTTTCATATTCCACCACATTAGCAATAAACTTACCAACAACTTCACTGATCTTGGGCATTTCGAAGAATCATTATATTTATCGAAACCTCATCATTTACTCATCTGCCTCTTGTAACGAGAATTGCCATACGAATCATTGGGAATTAGCAATCAATATTTTGAAATCTCACAGCATGTTGACGCCAACAGTTATACATAACGTCTATTTCCAAGGCTTACATACTTCGAATGTGAAGTTTCTGAAAAACACTCTGAACCACGAACTAGTTCTCAAAATACTGATGAAGCAACAAAAACTGTAAATGACCTTAGCAGTAAAAAGTTTGATGATAAAGATTAGTGTATTATCAAAGCTCAGAAATAGAGAAGTTTTGGAACTGAAAAACGAATTGAGCAAAGTATGAAGGAGGCTGTGGACAAATCACAAAGACTGAACCTGCCTTCAAAGAATCCAAATGATTCAGTGTCTGCTGAAGTCATTAACGAATACCTTGCTCCTGACACTAAACCCTTACAGACAATATTCTTCATCATCCTCTGATATTAGAAATTCTAAGATATCATCGTATCTTTCATTATAAATATCCTCCATATTTATGAAGATATTTCCATAACTATTCTTATCTGGAATCATTTATCTCTTTGCGCTATCTGTATTACATCAAAAAGGAAACTGTTTAGTTACTATACTCTGTAAACCTTTGAGTTTAAAATATGAATGTTTTTGAAGTAGTGTTGGAAACTGAAGCATGAGTTAGTATAATATAATGACACTTGATCAACGTGATTATATTACAGTAATTCATGCTAAGTTTCTAAATGGAACGTGATGATTCACAGATCATAACATCATCATGTGCCATGTTATACGACTCTTGTATTCTATTTAACCTCTAAAATATCAAGAAAATATTTCTTGATGATTCGGCTTTTTCTGAGGTATTCTGGTAATTTGACAAGTCAAGATCGTGCCATTACAATTTCCTTCCTAGAACATTAACAATGTTCATTCCAAAATTCATATCTGCAAATTCTGGACCATTACAAGCGGTGCTTAATCGCAAGAAGAAGAAACGAAAGGACAAAACTCTAAAATAGAAATCGGGGTATAAATTGCAGCAAATAAAAGAGAGCATTAACTGTGGATGACAATGATTGTAGAAGATATAAATAGAGATTTTGAAATATAAGGGAAGATATAAAGCCCAATGACAAACCAAAAATTATAAACCATATATATCGATGCATATAGCAATATAAAGACACGGGAGAACTAGAAACACTATAAACCCAAGAGTATAGTAGAGGTAAATAGATTCTTCCGGTGGTAGATGAAAAAGAAGAATGACCGATATGAAAGTTAGAAGTATATCGAGAATCAGAACTGGATAGAGCATATTGATGAATACTTTAAAATATTAAGTGAATAGGTTAAGCTTTTTGGGATTAATTTAGTCATACCACAACTAAATCAAGTGTGATTAGATCAACACCTAGAGCTATTATTCACCACCTGGGTGATTTGGGTTGAGAGAGAATCGGAGGAGCTCACCAGATCTGAGTGTGTGTAACAAATGAGAGGCTTAACCTAAAATGAAGAACATAAGACTTTATATACCCCTGCTGTTGACTCACCCGTACGATTCATCCATCACACATACGAGTTAGCTTCATCAGCCGTACGGGTGATCACTCACTCGTGTCTTCTCATTTAGGTTTTAATTGTGACTTAGCTCAGCATCAACCGTGCGTATGAGCCTGTCAGCCGTACGAGTGAGGCTTCACTCGAACGTCTGACTAAGTCTAACATAGTCAAACATCCAAATCTCGTTCCTGCAGTTCCTGTAACCACATACAAACACGGATCGGATAATAACGAACGATCATGGTGGCCTGTAAACTGTTGTACCTGCAATGGACGTGGGTAGATGTCTAGGGACTTGCATAAAATGCATCAACAGAAGGTGTGAGTTGTAAGAAAATGAAGGAGGTGAATTTATAAGAAAATCTCCGACAGAACAATTAAAATGGACGATCACATTTAAAGCGGATCTTAATTCCCTTTGTTACCGGAGAATCAAATCGTATTACAAAGATTTTCTTCAAATCCCTTGAAATCTGGAAATCAATCATATCTACGTCAAATGATAAGATGAATCTACACTTACTCATTTCACTCTTCTATGTTAGCTTCATTCGTACTCTTCATATAAATGGATTGTTTATCCAAATTATTCACTGATGATAAAACTTTAATTTTCAGCCTGTATGCATCATGAAAACATACTTATTATCATTCACGACCTTTCCACTCAAATTTCGAGACGAAATTTCTTTAACGGGTAGGTACTGTGACAACCCAGAAATTTCCAACCAAATTTAAACTTTATCTTCATATTATTCCGACACGATAAGCAAAGTTTGTTAAGTTAAATCTCAAGAATTTTAAATTGTGTTCATACATTCATTATAACCTCGACCAAATTCTGACGATTCACGAACCGTTATATATAAATAAATATGTATATATATATATTATAACTTAAGAATATTAATAAAGTATTAAACGTATAATACTTTACATGAACGTATTTGTTTCAATATGTTTATCGATGGAATTAGAAGATAATATCAAATGATTGATTTATCAGATACATTGTGATATGATTACGGGTCTATGTTATGAGGTCCACTGTGATTTAAGAAATCTATTCTTTTTGACAACATTCGGAAAATGGTAAAGTGATTTATAAGTAAGAACGTGAAGTGTAAATAACTTAGATGTTGGATATCGACAAGTTAAGTAACTCGACATTTTTTCATTAAGTTGATTTCATAAGTTTATTTAACCTTTGAACTTTATCCCATGCTTCACCAACAGACTGTAATTTAAAAACTTGAAACCTATTATGAATATATATGATTCTACTTTTCTAAAACATTTTATGATATAACGATTTCCATTATTTTAACCTTTAAACAAAATGATTCTTAAAAATATATTTGGTTTTGGAAAACAAAATTATTATATTTATTTGATTTAGTTTCAAACGTACAAAAATGTTTTCAGTTTAAAAATAACTTTATTATTAAAACGTATATAACTTTTATAAATATCTAGAATCACTTTTGACAACTCATTACTTAACCAGTATGATAAAGATAACGATATTTATATTTTATTTTATTAAATATATATAACGATTAAATTAATATTATATATATTTATACGCGTATTATACGTACATAGTTTTATACTTTTACTATACTTAAACTTTACCTTTACTTTATTTTTACTTTACTTTAACTTTAATAATTCACTTTAATAATTCATACTTTAATAATTCACTTTAATAATTCATACTTTAATAATTCAAAAATCTATTATAAATAGAATTCAATAGGTTTCATTATTTTATAGAAACTTGAAAATATTTTTCTCTAAACTCTCTCAATCGATTTACATATATATATTTACTCCGTATTATTTCAAGATATTATTAGTATACATAAAATATTACGTCGGAGTGCTGTCCGAGTGATTTCGAAATTGTTTTTCGAGTGGGATTGGATTAAGAAAATTATGGGTTATAGCTATGGAGGTGATTGGGTATGGTTCATGGGTATACTCGTGAGGTCAATATAGTGTTTATCATCTCTGTTGCGTCTACGTACCTTTCCTGCAATATTGAATCTCAATATTGATACGTGAGTACTCATAATTTAACTTTTACATACTAATAGTGTATCCCTGACTAGTGCTCGAGTATATAGGATTATGCATGTTTGTACTTTTGATATTGCCTTTAGTTAGGTTATGTTGAATCCTGAATTAGTTATATATGCGGCTGAGATAAGGTATAAGATATGCATGTCATTGGAAAGCTAGCGAAAAATTAAGAACTTTTCATTTAGATATCGAATGATTTCGATGAACGAATTTGAAGTTATAGTCCATCGAATTTTTGTATTATTATTAAAAATGATTATTATTATTATTATCGTCATTCTAGTTTTATTATTATTATTATTATTATTATTATTATTATTATTATTATTATTATTATTATTATTATTATTATTATTATCTTTATCAATAAAAGGATTTATCATTAAAAATTGTTATTTTTATTATTATTACTATCGTTATTATCATTAAATTTATAATTAGTATTATTATTATTATTATTATTATTATTATTATTATTATTATTATTATTATTATTATTATTATTATTATTATTATTATCATTATTATTATTATCATTATTAATATATATATATATATATATATCATTATTTAAAAATGGTTATTGTTATTATTATTATTATATTATCATTATTGTTAATAATGTCATAGTAATTATCATTATTAGTATTATTTTAATTAAAACTAATATTAGTAACACCTAATTATTTTGATTACTATTATTATCATTATTATGAACACAATATAAAAGACGATTAAAAGCTATTAAACGAAACGATTAGGAAATAATGAGTAAGAGTATCATGATGAAATTAAAATATTATAAGATATTGATTTAGATAAAATTATCGTTCTTATTATTTTTATCATTACTATTATTATTAAAAGTATCGTTAGTATTAAAACTATCATTTTAACAAAAATTATCATTTTAACAAAAATTATCATTTTAATAGAAATGTCATTGTTACTATAAAATATCATTTTTATTATCATTTTAAATAGAATTATTATTTTAAAGATAATATTAAAAATTATCGTAAATATTAAAGTTATCATAATTAGAATTATCGTTTTATCATAATATCATCTTAGTAATTATAAATATTGATATTTTTATAATAATAATTATTATTACAAAATAATACAACTTTTACTTAGTAACATTATAGATATTATTTTATCAAATAAATATGTAATACAAACATATTTTACTACGTGTAATAAATTACTTTAATAATACCTATCATATTATCTTTATTATATTAAATGAATCCTATAAATTTTATTACTTAATATATATAAAAGTATATTTTATTATATAAATTTTAATATAAAATTTTATTTATTAATAAATGAATTATATTATTTACTCTAATAAATCTTTTAAAAATATTAAAAAAAAATAAAACGACGATATTTAAAATATATTAATCATGTATAAATTTTGGAAATCATTTTGAGTCAAATTGACTTTTGTTGACTTTTGCATATTAGTCTCGAGCATTAGGATTGTGGTACACTATGACCTGACCTAATTGTTAGATAAATATTGACCAACATATAATTATATATAATTAATTTATGTTCGTGAATCCGAGGCCAACCTTGCACTAGTTCAATGACGTTATATGTATTTTCACTACGAAATACAGTATGGTGTGTTTCATTTGCCTTTTTACCCTTTATATTTTTGGACTGAGAATACATGCGCTGCTTTTATAACTGTTTTATGAAATAGACACGAGTAAATGAAACTACATTCTATGGCTGGATTATTAAACCGAATATGCCCCTTTTTAGTCTGGTAATCTAAGAATTAGGGAACAGACACCCTAATTGACGCGAATTCTAAAGATAGATCTATTGGGCCTAACGAACCCCATCCAAAGTACCGGATGCTTTAGTACTTCGAAATTTATATCATGTCCGAAGGAGGATCCCGGAATGATGGGGATATTCTTATATGCATCTTGTTAATGTCGGTTACCTGGTGTTCAATCCATATGAATGATTTTTGTCTCTATGCATGGGAAGTATATTTATGAGAACTGGAAATGAAATTCTTGTGGTCTATTAAAATGATAAAAATGAATGATTATGATAAACTAATGAACTCACCAACCTTTTGGTTGACACTTTAAAGCATGTTTATTCTCAGGTATTAAAGAAATCTTCCGCTGTGCATTTGCTCATTTTAAAGATATTAATTGGAGTCTTTCATGGCATATTTTGAAGAACGTTGCATTCAAGTCATTGAGTTCATTAAAGATTATTATTATTAAGTCAATTTATAGTTGGATAGTGGATATTATGAAATGGTATGCATGCCTGTCAATTTTAGATGTAAAGAAAGTTTGTCTTTTAAAAACAAATGCAATGTTTGTAAAATGTATCATATAGAGGTTAAATACCTCGCGATGTAATCAACTATTGTGAATCGTTTATAATGTATATGAACGGGTCCTTTCATTCTCGATTGAGGCGTCTTCAAGAATCATGAAAAGTTTGAACGCAGATTGTAATCGTCAAGATACAAATGAGGTTTAAGATGAAATCAAGTGGCAAACTTGAAGAAATGTTTAGTTTCATATGTTATAAACAATATTTTAATTCCTTTTAATTGTTCAATGTTGGTAGGCCACAGTTAGCAGTCCACAATTAGGAGTTCAAGAATTCATATATAGTTTAATATATAATATTCGAATTAATTAATACGTGTCGTGACCCATTATATACATGTCTCAGACTCGATCACAACCCAAAGTATATATATTATTTGAGAATCAACCTCAACCCTGTATAGCAAACTCGATCATTACAGCATATAGAGTGTCTATGGTTATTCCAAATAATATATATAGATGCGTCGATATGATATTTCAAAACATTGTATATGTGTCCAGATTTATACGACGATATTTAAATTGCGTAAAATAAATAACAGAAATTAAATGACGATAAATGAAATTGCGAGAATTAAAATTGCGATAAATAATTTGCGATAATTAAAGTATAATACGGAATTAACAGTTAGCTAGGAACAGTTAGCTAGGATTTTGTTAGCATGGATTCTTAACAAAATTTCTCATAGTTAATTTGTTTGTTTCTAACAAATTTTATTTTGTCCAATGTTTTCTTCATTATGCCATTTGTTGGATTCTGATAGATCAAAATTCAAATATGAAATTTAATGAAAATAGTTATTCTGCGGTGAACGAATACGTATATCTGTGGATGTAAGTAGGATAGTAAATGACTGTTAAATTAGATTTGAAGAATGTACAGTCTAACTTATTAATGTGAAATCTAAATATTCCTCGGGTATTACCTACCCGTTAAAATATTTTCACCATTAACAGTTTGTACAAAAGAATTTTTAATTGCAATCTTTATGAATATATATGTATATCATGGATTTAATGAGTTAATATGATATTAAACTCATTTGATTTACCGTTAGAACAAGAATATATAATCTCTAAAACACTAGAGATTACATAATCATCATGTCGAACGACGATAAATGATGTATAACGATACGTAGAACGATGATCATACTCGAAGTACAGATGGTGATATTGAGGCGTGTGATGTTGAGGCTTATGTTATCGGTGATACTGGTGTTGATGTTGGTGGTACTGTTGGTGCCGGTGATGTTGCTGAAGCTGGTACGTTTTGCACCATATTTTCCAAGGCTATAACTCGGGTGCAAAGCTCGTTGACTTGTTACTCCGGGATGTTTGTCGGTAGGAACGAGCGAGTGAATAAGGTTTTGAATTTGAGATAGTATATAATCATGGCGAGATATTCGGGAAATGAGGGTGAAAATGGTGGTTCGGACTGGTTTGCCGGTAAGTACTTCAGGTTCTTCGCCAAGAGATGAATTCGGTTGGTGGAAAGGATCGCCTTCTTCGCGTCTCCATTGATTAAGTCGACTACGAACTCAGCCCCAATTCATCTAGAATTTATGATGGCTGATTGACCGATCCATTCTGGTTACACTGCTTTCGGATCTTGAGTCGAAATCCATAACGAATAGCTGTCGGAATAACTATTGGAATAGCTATCGAAATCTTGACGGACTCGAACTGGTTGAGGAATTCATCTCGTACGATCAGATGAAGGATTTTAGATAAGAAATAGATTATAGGATGTAGATTAGTACCCTGCAATATATAGTTTACAAATGCATATATATTACTAAAATCCCATAAGTTACGGATGAATCTACGGAAGCTGTCAGGTAAAGTCTATAGTAATAGATACGCTATACACTATCGATGCACTAACTGTAATAAGACGTGTCTAGACTAAGAATGATAAGCAGGTAATTTTTGACACGAAATGATAAGCAAGGCTTTTGACATGCAGACACGGTTGAAGTCCAGACCCACTAATGTATCTAAACAACTATCAGTTAGACACACTAATGCAAGACCTGGTTCGCTAAGACCACCGCTCTGATACCAACTGCAATAACCCGTCCTAATCCATCTGAACGAAGTCCATATCGATTATAAACGATTCACAATAGTTGATTACATCGCGAGGTACTTGACCTCTATATGATACATTTTACAAACATTGCATTCGTTTTTAAAAGACAAACTTTCATTACGTCGAAAGTTGACAGGCATGCATCCCATTTCAAAATATATCAAACTATCAATGACTTAATAATAATCTTGATGAACTCAATGACTCGAATGCAACGTCTTTTGAAATATGTAATGAATGACTCCAAGTAATATCTCTAGAATGAGCTAATGCACAGCGGAAGATTTCTTTCATACCTGAGAATAAACATGCTTTCAAGTGTCAACCAAAAGGTTAGTGAGTTCATTAGTTTTTCATAATCAATCATTTTCAATAATGTAATAGACCACAAGATACTCATAATTAGAAAACAATCTGTGCAGGTCTATTCCTGCTGTAAAATCATTTATATGAAGAACACTGAAACCTTTCAAACAACTCACCAACGGTAGCTAATGCGTAGTGCAATGACAAAATCATCTCACCATGGTAGTTAATACAATATAATTCTTACAACGGGGGCTAATGCGTACGCAATGCAAAATCATCCCTCCGAGGGTAGCTGAAACGGGGGCTAATGCGTACGCAATGCAAAATCATCCCTCCGTTACCAACTACAAAGTCGACTATAATACAATACAATACATCGGGTGTAGTGACCCGAACTTTTCCATGTTTATATATATTAATTGAGATTGATATTTACATGATTAAAGGTTTCCAACATGTTAAGCAATCAAACTTGTTAAGACTTGATTAATTGAAATATGTTTCATATAGACAATTGACCACCCAAGTTGACCGGTGATTCACGAACGTTAAAACTTGTAAAAACTATACGATGATATATATATGGTTATATATATAGTTAACATGTTTTTATTATAAGTATGTATCTCATTAGGTATTTTAACAATGAGTTATATACATAAAAATGAGACTATTAATTTAAGAAACTCGAAAACGATATATATAACGATTATCGTTATAACAACGTCTTACTAGGTACATATGAATCATATTAAGATATTGATACACTTGGTTAATTATGTTAAATGATAATTAAATATATTATTAAGTGTATTAACAATGAAATACATATGTAAAAATAAGACTACTAACTTAATGATTTCAAAACGAGACATATATGTAACGATTATCGTTGTAACGACATTTAACTGTATATACATCATACTGAGATATATTATATATCATAATATCATGATAATATAATAATTTAACATCTCATTTGTTATAATAAACAATGGGTTAACAACATTCAACAAGATCATTAACCTAAAGGTTTCAAAACAACATTTACATGTAACGACTAACGATGACTTAACGACTCAGTTAAAATGTATATACATGTAGTGTTTTAATATGTATTCATACACTTTTGAAAAACTTCAAGACACTTATCAAAATACTTCTACTTAACAAAAATACTTACAATTACATCCTCGTTCAGTTTCATCAACAATTCTACTCGTATGCACCCGTATTCGTACTCCTACAATACACAGCTTTTAGATGTATGTACTATTGGTATATACACTCCAATGATCAGCTCTTAGCAGCCCATGTGAGTCACCTAACACATGTGGGAACCATCATTTGGCAACTAGCATGAAATATCTCATAAAATTACAAAAATATGAGTAATCATTCATGACTTATTTACATGAAAACAAAATTACATATCCTTTATATCTAATCCATACACCAACGACCAAAAACACCTACAAACACTTTCATTCTTCAATTTTCTTCATCTAATTGATCTCTCTCAAGTTCTATCTTCAAGTTCTAAGTGTTCTTCATATATTTTACAAGTTCTAGTTACATAAAATCAAGAATACTTTCAAGTTTGCTAGCTCACTTCCAATCTTGTAAGGTGATCATCCAACCTCAAGAAATCTTTGTTTCTTACAGTAGGTTATCATTCTAATACAAGGTAATAATCATATTCAAACTTTGGTTCAATTTCTATAACTATAACAATCTTATTTCAAGTGATGATCTTACTTGAACTTGTTTTCGTGTCATGATTCTGCTTCAAGAACTTCGAGCCATCCAAGGATCCATTGAAGCTAGATCCATTTTTCTCTTTTCCAGTAGGTTTATCCAAGGAACTTAAGGTAGTAATGATGTTCATAACATCATTCGATTCATACATATAAAGCTATCTTATTCGAAGGTTTAAACTCGTAATCACTAGAACATAGTTTAGTTAATTCTAAACTTGTTCGCAAACAAAAGTTAATCCTTCTAACTTGACTTTTAAAATTAACTACACACATGTTCTATATCTATATGATAAGCTAACTTAATAATTTAAAACCTGGAAACACGAAAAACACCGTAAAACCGGATTTACGCCGTCGTAGTAACACCGCGGGCTGTTTTGGGTTAGTTAATTAAAAACTATGATAAACTTTGATTTTAAAGTTGTTATTCTGAGAAAATGATTTTTATTATGAACATGAAACTATATCCAAAAATTATGATTAAACTCAAAGTGGAAGTATGTTTTCTAAAATGGTCATCTAGACGTCGTTCTTTCGACTGAAATGACTACCTTTACAAAAATGACTTGTAACTTATTTTTCCGACTATAAACCTATACTTTTCTGTTTAGATTCATAAAATAGAGTTCAATATGAAACCATAGCAATTTGATTCACTCAAAACGGATTTAAAATGAAGAAGTTATGGGTAAAACAAGATTGGATAATTTTTCTCATTTTAGCTACGTGAAAATTGGTAACAAATCTATTCCAACCATAACTTAATCAACTTGTATTGTATATTATGTAATCTTGAGATACCATAGACACGTATACAATGTTTCGACCTATCATGTCGACACATCTATATATATTTCGGAACAACCATAGACACTCTATATGTGAATGTTGGAGTTAGCTATACAGGGTTGAGGTTGATTCCAAAATATATATAGTTTGAGTTGTGATCAATACTGAGATACGTATACACTGGGTCGTGGATTGATTCAAGATAATATTTATCGATTTATTTTTGTACATCTAACTGTGGACAACTAGTTGTAGGTTACTAACGAGGACAGCTGACTTAATAAACTTAAAACATCAAAATATATTAAAAGTGTTGTAAATATATTTTGAACATACTTTGATATATATGTATATATTGTTATAGGTTCGTGAATCAACCAGTGGCCAAGTCTTACTTCCCGACGAAGTAAAAATCTGTGAAAGTGAGTTATAGTCCCACTTTTAAAATCTAATATTTTTGGGATGAGAATACATGCAGGTTTTATAAATGATTTACAAAATAGACACAAGTACGTGAAACTACATTCTATGGTTGAATTATCGAAATCGAATATGCCCCTTTTTATTAAGTCTGGTAATCTATGAATTAGGGAACAGACACCCTAATTGACGCGAATCCTAAAGATAGATCTATTGGGCCTAACAAACCCCATCCAAAGAACCGGATGCTTTAGTACTTCGAAATTTATATCATATCCGAAGGGTGTCCCGGAATGATGGGGATATTCTTATATATGCATCTTGTTAATGTCGGTTACCAGGTGTTCACCATATGAATGATTTTAATCTCTATGTATGGGATGTGTATTGAAATATGAAATCTTGTGGTCTATTATTATGATTTGATATATATAGGTTAAACCTATAACTCACCAACATTTTTGTTGACGTTTTAAGCATGTTTATTCTCAGGTGATTATTAAGAGCTTCCGCTGTCGCATACTTAAATAAGGACGAGATTTGGAGTCCATACTTGTATGATATTGTGTAAAAACTGCATTCAAGAAACTTATTTTGTTGTAACATATTTGTATTGTAAACCATTATGTAATGGTCGTGTGTAAACAGGATATTTTAGATTATCATTATTTGATAATCTACGTAAAGCTTTTTAAAACCTTTATCTATGAAATAAAGGTTATGGTTTGTTTTAAAAATGAATGCAGTCTTTGAAAAACGTCTCATATAGAGGTCAAAACCTCGCAACGAAATCAATTAATATGGAACGTTTTTAATCAATAAGAACGGGACATTTCAGTTGGTATCAGAGCGTTGGTCTTAGAGAACCAGAAAATTTGCATTAGTGTGTCTTATCGAGTTTGTTAGGATGCATTAGTGAGTCTGGACTTCGACCGTGTTTACTTGAAAAATGATTGCTTAACAAATTTTGTTGGAAACTATATATTTTTAACATGTGAATATTATGTGATATATTAATCTCTTAACGCGTTTGATATTATGTGATAGATGTCTACCTCTAGAACAAGTCCCATTGACTCACCTAATAATAATGAAGAGTCAAATGTAAATTGGAATGATTCGTGGACTGATTCACAAGTTCCCGAAGAGGAACCGGAAGAAGAGTCGGAACCGGAAGAAGAATCGGAACCGGAAGAAGAATCGGAACCGGATGAAGAAATAGAACCGGTGGGGGAAATAATAAAACGGTTAAGTAAAAGAAAATCCTCAACCAACCGACCAAGGTTAATTATGGTCAATGGTGTTTCCGCCAAGGAAGCAAAATATTGGGAGGATTACCAATTCTCCGATGAATCAGATTCCGACAAGAATTCCGATGATATTATAGAAATTACCCCAACTGAATTTAAAAAGGCAAAAGAAAATAATAAGGGAAAGGGCATAAAAATAGAGAAATCTAATTCCAACCCCGATGAACTTTATATGTATCGTCAACCCCCGAAGTCCTTAAATTTTAACAATGACCCGGGAACCTCTAAACCACCGGGTTTTTCTAAACCAATGTGGAAAATTACGGCTCGTATTAGGGGAACATCATATATCCCTAGAAACTTGGCAAAACGAACCAAAACCGAAGAAGAAGAAACGAGCGAGTCGGAATAAGATAGTTGTATTCGTGTGGTGTAATATATGTAATATAGTGTTCTTATGCTTTATGATATATGTAAAAATTGCTTGTATTAATAAGTATTTTTTTATGAATCTAACTCTTGTCTATTTTACAGTTTAAAAACACAAAATGGATAGACAACCCAATATTTTAAGAGACCTACCCGGAGACATGATTGATGAAATCTTGTCTAGAGTCGGCCAGAATTCCTCAGCACAACTATTTAAGGCGAGATCAGTTTGTAAGACATTCGAAGAACGTTCCAAGAATGGCTTGGTTTATAAGAGACTTTCGTTTGAAAGATGGGGGATATCACATTGGGAAACTCATAAGTTACTATGTGTTTACTTTGACGCATATATTGCGGGGAACCCAAATGCTATTTTACGCAACGGGTTAAGAAATTATTTTGACTCAATATATCCGAATATTGGACTTCGTGATTTAGAAAAAGCGGCTAACATGCAACATAAAGAAGCATGTTATGCTTACGGATTAGTAATGTTCGCTTCTCACCAAAGTGAGAACAAGAACATCGGGCTACAACTATTAAACAAAACGTTTCCACAAGTGACGGAGTCGGTAATTGGGGTAAGAAATGAGGTTTTTAGATTATTACGGGACTGTTGGACATTACGTAACCCTCGTCCCTTTGACGACGTTACAACACGCTGTCTTATAAACGGCCATAACGGTTATGTTGCACAAGACCAAGGATGGGAAGTAGTCCTAGTAAAACCAGAATGCATGACTTGTTTCTGGACGTATGAATTACGTGTCTTTATTGCCTTTGCTGAACGACTTGTGTACTAGCTAGAATTATCTTCACAACTATCTTGTATCAAAGTTATTGTGTGCTATATTTCAAGCTTTATGTAAAATAAGCGGTATTGTAAGTTTGTAAAATATTGTATAAAAGTTTGAACGCGAAATATTATTATAATCAGTTTTTCATATAGAATTGTAGTAGTTGAATTGTATATTAGCTACTAAGTATGAACTTAACGGGTAGGTACTACCCGAATTTAAACTTATAAAACGCTAATATGAAGAAAAAGCTTTTATAAATGAGTTCATATTATGCTACGAAATACTATTAACTACTCTTAATATTCTGTATGATTAACTTGTTCCATTTGACTATTTTGAAGGAAATGGCACCGACTACTCGACACACCGTGAATATGAATGAAGAGGAATTCCGTACTTTTCTAGCTTCAAACATAGCCGCAGTACAGGCTGCGCTACATACCAACAATAACCTTGGATCTAGCAGTACAGGAAATCGTGTAGGATGCACCTACAAAGAATTCACTGCCTGCAAACCTTTGGAATTTGATGGAACCGAAGGACCGATCGGATTGAAACGGTGGACCGAGAAGGTCGAATCGGTGTTTGCCATAAGTAAGTGTACTGAAGAGGACAAAGTGAAGTACGCTACGCATACCTTCACAGGTTCTGCGTTAACATGGTGGAATACCTATCTAGAGCAAGTGGGACAAGACGATGCGTACGCACTACCGTGGTCAGCATTCAAGAACTTGATGAACGAGAAGTACCGTCCCAGAACCGAGGTCAATAAGCTCAAGACAGAACTTAGAGGGTTACGAACCCAAGGATTTGATATTACCACGTACGAAAGACGATTCACAGAATTGTGCCTATTGTGTCCGGGAGCATTCGAAGATGAGGAAGAGAAGATCGACGCATTTGTGAAAGGATTACCGGAAAGAATCCAAGAAGATATAAGTTCACACGAGCCCGCCTCTATACAACAGGCATGTAGAATGGCTCACAAACTAGTGAACCAGATTGAAGAAAGAATTAAAGAACAGACTGCTGAAGAGGCCAATGTGAAGCAAGTCAAAAGAAAGTGGGAGGAAAACAGTGATAAGAATCACCAATACAACAACAGCAGCAATTACAACAATAATCGCAACAATTATCCCAACAATCGCAACATCAATCGCAACTACAACAAACGGCCCAACAATAACAACAACAACAGCAACAGCAACTACAACAATCATCCCAACAACAATAATAACCGCATCAACAACAACAATCAGAAGCAGCTATGCCAAAGGTGTGAAAAGTATCACTCGGGGTTCTGCACCAAATTTTGCAACAAGTGTAAAAGAAATGGTCATAGCGCGGCGAAGTGTGAGGTCTATGGACCAGGGGTTAATAGAACGAAAGGAATAAATGGTGTCGGAACGAGTAATGGCGGAGCAAGTAGTGTCGGAGCAAGTTATGCCAATGTAGTTTGTTATAAATGTGGAAAACTGGGCCACATTATTAGAAATTGCCCGAACCAGGAGAACACGAATGGACAAGGCCGCGGAAGAGTTTTCAATATTAATGCGGCAGAGGCACAGGAAGACCCGGAGCTTGTTACGGGTACGTTTCTTATTGACAATAAATCTGCTTACGTTTTATTTGATTCGGGTGCGGATAGAAGCTATATGAGTAGGGATTTTTGTGCTAAATTAAGTTGTCCATTGACGCCTTTGGATAGTAAATTTTTACTCGAATTAGCAAATGGTAAATTAATTTCAGCAGATAATATATGTCGGAATCGAGAAATTAAACTGGTTAGCGAAACATTTAAGATTGATTTGATACCAGTAGAGTTAGGGAGTTTTGATGTGATAATCGGTATGGACTGGTTGAAAGAAGTAAAAGCAGAGATCGTTTGTTACAAAAATGCAATTCGCATTATACGAGAAAAAGGAAAACCCTTAATGGTGTACGGAGAAAAGGGCAACACGAAGCTACATCTTATTAGTAATTTGAAGGCACAAAAACTAATAAGAAAAGGTTGCTATGCTGTTCTAGCACACGTCGAGAAAGTACAAACTGAAGAAAAGAGCATCAATGATGTTCCCATTGCAAAAGAATTTCCCGATGTATTTCCGAAAGAATTACCGGGATTACCCCCACATCGATCCGTTGAATTTCAAATAGATCTTGTACCAGGAGCTGCACCAATAGCTCGTGCTCCTTACAGACTCGCACCCAGCGAGATGAAAGAACTGCAAAGCCAATTACAAGAACTTTTAGAGCGTGGTTTCATTCGACCAAGCACATCACCGTGGGGAGCTCCTGTTTTGTTTGTCAAGAAGAAAGATGGTACATTCAGGTTGTGTATCGACTACCGAGAGTTGAACAAACTTACCATCAAGAACCGCTACCCACTACCGAGAATCGACGACTTATTTGATCAACTACAAGGCTCGTCTGTTTATTCAAAGATTGACTTACGTTCCGGGTATCATCAAATGCGGGTGAAAGAAGATGATATTCCAAAGACTGCTTTCAGAACACGTTACGGTCATTACGAGTTTATGGTCATGCCGTTTGGTTTAACTAATGCACCAGCTGTGTTCATGGACCTTATGAACCGAGTGTGTGGACCATACCTTGACAAGTTTGTCATTGTTTTCATTGATGACATACTTATTTACTCAAAGAATGACCAAGAACACGGTGAACATTTGAGAAAGGTGTTAGAAGTATTGAGGAAGGAAGAATTGTATGCTAAGTTTTCAAAGTGTGCATTTTGGTTGGAAGAAGTTCAATTCCTCGGTCACATAGTGAACAAAGAAGGTATTAAGGTGGATCCGGCAAAGATAGAAACTGTTGAAAAGTGGGAAACCCCGAAAACTCCGAAACACATACGCCAGTTTTTAGGACTAGCTGGTTACTACAGAAGGTTCATCCAAGACTTTTCTAGAATAGCAAAACCCTTGACTGTATTAACGCATAAAGGGAAGAAATTTGAATGGAATGATGAACAAGAGAAAGCGTTTCAGTTATTGAAGAAAAAGCTAACTACGGCACCTATATTGTCATTGCCTGAAGGGAATGATGATTTTGTGATTTATTGTGACGCATCAAAGCAAGGTCTCGGTTGTGTATTAATGCAACGAACGAAGGTGATTGCTTATGCGTCTAGACAATTGAAGATTCTCGAACAAAATTATACGACGCATGATTTGGAATTAGGCGCGGTTGTTTTTGCATTAAAGACTTGGAGGCACTACTTATATGGGATCAAAAGTATTATATATACCGACCACAAAAGTCTTCAACACATATTTAATCAGAAACAACTGAATATGAGGCAGCGTAGGTGGATTGAATTATTGAATGATTACGACTTTGAGATTCGTTACCACCCGGGGAAGGCAAATGTGGTAGCCGATGCCTTGAGCAGGAAGGACAGAGAACCCATTCGAGTAAAATCTATGAATATAATGATTCATAATAACCTTACTACTCAAATAAAGGAGGCGCAACAAGGAGTTTTAAAAGAGGAAAATTTAAAGGATGAAATACCCAAAGGATCGGAGAAGCATCTTAATATTCGGGAAGACGGAACCCGGTATAGGGCTGAAAGGATTTGGGTACCAAAATTTGGAGATATGAGAGAAATGGTACTTAGAGAAGCTCATAAAACCAGATACTCAATACATCCTGGAACGGGGAAGATGTACAAGGATCTCAAGAAACATTTTTGGTGGCCGGGTATGAAAGCTGATGTTGCTAAATACGTAGGAGAATGTTTGACGTGTTCTAAGGTCAAAGCTGAGCATCAGAAACCATCAGGTCTACTTCAACAACCCGAAATCCCGGAATGGAAATGGGAAAACATTACCATGGATTTCATCACTAAATTGCCAAGGACTGCAAGTGGTTTTGATACTATTTGGGTAATAGTTGATCGTCTCACCAAATCAGCACACTTCCTGTCAACAAGAGAAGATGACAAGATGGAGAAGTTAGCACGACTGTATTTGAAGGAAGTCGTCTCCAGACATGGAATACCAATCTCTATTATCTCTGATAGGGATGGTAGATTTATTTCAAGATTCTGGCAGACATTACAGCAAGCATTAGGAACTCGTCTAGACATGAGTACTGCCTATCATCCACAAACTGATGGGCAGAGTGAAAGGACGATACAAACGCTTGAAGACATGCTACGAGCATGTGTTATTGATTTCGGAAACAGTTGGGATCGACATCTACCGTTAGCAGAATTTTCCTACAACAACAGCTACCATTCAAGCATTGAGATGGTGCCGTTTGAAGCACTTTATGGTAGAAAGTGCAGGTCTCCGATTTGTTGGAGTGAAGTGGGGGATAGACAGATTACGGGTCCGGAGATTATACAAGAAACTACCGAGAAAATCATCCAAATTCAACAACGGTTGAAAACCGCCCAAAGTCGACAAAAGAGCTACGCTGACATTAAAAGAAAAGATATAGAATTTGAAATTGGAGAGATGGTCCTGCTTAAAGTTGCACCTTGGAAAGGCGTTGTTCGATTTGGTAAACGAGGGAAATTAAATCCAAGGTATATTGGACCATTCAAGATTATTGATCGTGTCGGACCAGTAGCTTACCGACTTGAGTTACCTCAACAACTCGCGGCTGTACATAACACTTTCCACGTCTCGAATTTGAAGAAATGTTTTACTAAAGAAGATCTCACTATTCCGTTAGATGAAATCCAAATCAACGAAAAACTTCAATTCATCGAAGAACCCATCGAAATAATGGATCGTGAGGTTAAAAGACTTAAGCAAAACAAGATACCAATTGTTAAGGTTCGATGGAATGCTCATAGAGGACCCGAGTTCACCTGGGAGCGTGAAGATCAGATGAAGAAGAAATACCCGCATCTATTTCCAGAAGATTCGTCAACACCTTCAACAGCTTAAAATTTCGGGACGAAATTTATTTAACGGGTAGGTACTGTAGTGACCCGAACTTTTCCATATTTATATATATTAATTGAGATTGATATTTACATGATTAAATGTTTCCAACATGTTAAGCAATCAAACTTGTTAAGACTTGATTAATTGAAATATGTTTCATATAGACAATTGACCACCCAAGTTGACCGGTGATTCACGAACGTTAAAACTTGTAAAAACTATACGATGATATATATATGGTTATATATATAGTTAACATATTTTTATTATAAGTATGTATCTCATTAGGTATTTTAACAATGAGTTATATACATAAAAATGAGACTATTAATTTAAGAAACTCGAAAACGATATATATAACGATTATCGTTATAACAACGTCTTACTAGGTACATATGAATCATATTAAGATATTGATACACTTGGTTAATTATGTTAAATGATAAGTAAATATATTATTAAGTGTATTAACAATGAAATACATATGTAAAAATAAGACTACTAACTTAATGATTTCGAAACGAGACATATATGTAACGATTATCGTTGTAACGACATTTAACTGTATATACATCATACTGAGATATATTATATATCATAATATCATGATAATATAACAATTTAACATCTCATTTGTTATAATAAACAATGGGTTAACAACATTCAACAAGATCATTAACCAAAAGGTTTCAAAACAACATTTACATGTAACGACTAACGATGACTTAACGACTCAGTTAAAATGTATATACATGTAGTGTTTTAATATGTATTCATACACTTTTGAAAAACTTCAAGACACTTATCAAAATACTTCTACTTAACAAAAATACTTACAATTACATCCTCGTTCAGTTTCATCAACAATTCTACTCGTATGCACCCGTATTCGTACTCCTACAATACACAGCTTTTAGATGTATGTACTATTGGTATATACACTCCAATGATCAGCTCTTAGCAGCCCATGTGAGTCACCTAACACATGTGGGAACCATCATTTGGCAACTAGCATGAAATATCTCATAAAATTACAAAAATATGAGTAATCATTCATGACTTATTTACATGAAAACAAAATTACATATCCTTTATATCTAATCCATACACCAACGACCAAAAACACCTACAAACACTTTCATTCTTCAATTTTCTTCATCTAATTGATCTCTCTCAAGTTCTATCTTCAAGTTCTAAGTGTTCTTCATATATTTTACAAGTTCTAGTTACATAAAATCAAGAATACTTTCAAGTTTGCTAGCTCACTTCCAATCTTGTAAGGTGATCATCCAACCTCAAGAAATCTTTGTTTCTTACAGTAGGTTATCATTCTAATATAAGGTAATAATCATATTCAAACTTTGGTTCAATTTCTATAACTATAACAATCTTATTTCAAGTGATGATCTTACTTGAACTTGTTTTCGTGTCATGATTCTGCTTCAAGAACTTCGAGCCATCCAAGGATCCGTTGAAGCTAGATCTATTTTTCTCTTTTCCAGTAGGTTTATCCAAGGAACTTAAGGTAGTAATGATGTTCATAACATCATTCGATTCATACATATAAAGCTATCTTATTCGAAGGTTTAAACTCGTAATCACTAGAACATAGTTTAGTTAATTCTAAACTTGTTCGCAAACAAAAGTTAATCCTTCTAACTTGACTTTTAAAATTAACTACACATGTTCTATATCTATATGATATGCTAACTTAATGATTTAAAACCTGGAAACACGAAAAACACCGTAAAACCGGATTTACGCCGTCGTAGTAACACCGCGGGCTGTTTTGGGTTAGTTAATTAAAAACTATGATAAACTTTGATTTTAAAGTTGTTGTTCTGAGAAAATGATTTTTATTATGAACATGAAACTATATCCAAAAATTATGATTAAACTCAAAGTGGAAGTATGTTTTCTAAAATGGTCATCTAGACGTCGTTCTTTCGACTGAAATGACTACCTTTACAAAAATGACTTGTAACTTATTTTTCCGACTATAAACCTATACTTTTCTGTTTAGATTCATAAAATAGAGTTCAATATGAAACCATAGCAATTTGATTCACTCAAAACGGATTTAAAATGAAGAAGTTATGGGTAAAACAAGATTGGATAATTTTTCTCATTTTAGCTACGTGAAAATTGGTAACAAATCTATTCCAACCATAACTTAATCAACTTGTATTGTATATTATGTAATCTTGAGATACCATAGACACGTATACAATGTTTCGACCTATCATGTCGACACATCTATATATATTTCGGAACAACCATAGACACTCTATATGTGAATGTTGGAGTTAGCTATACAGGGTTGAGGTTGATTCCAAAATATATATAGTTTGAGTTGTGATCAATACTGAGATACGTATACACTGGGTCGTGGATTGATTCAAGATAATATTTATCGATTTATTTCTGTACATCTAACTGTGGACAACTAGTTGTAGGTTACTAACGAGGACAGCTGACTTAATAAACTTAAAACATCAAAATATATTAAAAGTGTTGTAAATATATTTTGAACATACTTTGATATATATGTATATATTGTTATAGGTTCGTGAATCAACCAGTGGCCAAGTCTTACTTCCCGACGAAGTAAAAATCTGTGAAAGTGAGTTATAGTCCCACTTTTAAAATCTAATATTTTTGGGATGAGAATACATGCAGGTTTTATAAATGATTTACAAAATAGACACAAGTACGTGAAACTACATTCTATGGTTGAATTATCGAAATCGAATATGCCCCTTTTTATTAAGTCTGGTAATCTATGAATTAGGGAACAGACACCCTAATTGACGCGAATCCTAAAGATAGATCTATTGGGCCTAACAAACCCCATCCAAAGAACCGGATGCTTTAGTACTTCGAAATTTATATCATATCCGAAGGGTGTCCCGGAATGATGGGGATATTCTTATATATGCATCTTGTTAATGTCGGTTACCAGGTGTTCACCATATGAATGATTTTTATCTCTATGTATGGGATGTGTATTAAAATATGAAATCTTGTGGTCTATTATTATGATTTGATATATATAGGTTAAACCGATAACTCACCAACATTTTTGTTGACGTTTTAAGCATGTTTATTCTCAGGTGATTATTAAGAGCTTCCGCTGTCGCATACTTAAATAAGGACGAGATTTGGAGTCCATACTTGTATGATATTGTGTAAAAACTGCATTCAAGAAACTTATTTTGTTGTAACATATTTGTATTGTAAACCATTATGTAATGGTCGTGTGTAAACAGGATATTTTAGATTATCATTATTTGATAATCTACGTAAAGCTTTTTAAAACCTTTATCTATGAAATAAAGGTTATGGTTTGTTTTAAAAATGAATACAGTCTTTGAAAAACGTCTCATATAGAGGTCAAAACCTCGCAACGAAATCAATTAATATGGAACGTTTTTAATCAATAAGAATGGGACATTTCATCGGGGGCTAGTGCGTGCGTGCAATGCATAATCATCCCGCCGATGGTAGTTAAAACGGGAGCTAATGCGTACGCAATGCAAAATCATCTCTCCGTTAACTACTAAATCGAACCTCCGAATCCAAATAATTCTATCATAGAATAGAGTTTTGAACATTTGTGTCTATTTCGTCAATCATTTATAAAATCAGTTCATGTATTCTCAGTTCAAAAATATATCTCAAAAACATTTAGGAAACAGTTATAAAAAAATAGCGCATGTATTCTCAGTCCCAAAAATGTAAATAGTAAAAGGGAATCAAATGAACTCACTCTACAATATTTTGTAGTAAAAATATTCATACGACGATACTGAACAATGCAGGGTTGGCCTCGGATTCACGAACCTATATCATTTGTATTTTCATTAATACATATAATCGTAATCAAACAAGTATATACATATTATTTTATGTATTAATATTAATATTCTCATTTATATAATTTTATCAATACTTATATTACGTTATGATACATATTTGATATTTAATTAATGTTATTGGTTAAAATGAAATTTTTATGTAGTATTAGTATACTTTTATATAATAAATATATTTATATCTATATATATATATATATATATCTTTTATTTTGTAAAATTATTAATTGTAGTAATTACTAGACTAAGGATGTTAATAATAATATTGATAGTAATAATAATAATTTTAATGAAAATGGTAATTTTACTAATTATGATAAAGTACAAATAATAGTCTTAGTAAAAATAAAATTTTTAATAGTAATGGTAAGTTTAATAATAATTATTGTTTTAATAGAAATTTAAATGATCATATAATTAATAATACTACAATAAATGTTAAATGGTACTCTAATACTAATATTAATGATAATGATACTTCATGATATTCATAATAGGAATAATACTAATAACCATACATGTGATATTAATGTTAATATTAATGATGATAATAACAATTTTCATGATAATACTACTAATACATAATGATTATATATATTAATAACTATGTTGATAATAACATTATTTATATTAATGATAGTAATCATAATAATAATAACTCTATAATACTATCTAATAATAATAATAATAATAATAATAATAATAATAATAATAATAATAATAATAATAATAATAATAATAATAATAATAATAATAATAATAATAATAATAATAATAATAATAATAATAATAATAATAATAATAATAATAAGGGGAACTACCTCAAAATGCTTGGATAAAAAAAATAGCTGCCACCAGTAAGATTCAAACTCGAGACCTCTAGGATAACCAACACACCCTTAAACCATTCAGCTAGCCCGACTTTCCTGATTTATAATCGAATTCTTGATATATAAAACTCTTCCCTAGTTCATTCATCTCCTTCAACCCCATAAATCTACTAGGTATCTTAACTGACTAAAAAAAAGTGTTTCCATTTGAATTTCTGGATTTATAAACAACCCAGAAACATCATTGGGTTGATCAAATTATTTAAAACAAAAGAAAATTAAAAATATATATATATATATATATATATATATATATATATATATATATATATATATATATATATATATATATATATATACGCTGGAACAGGTCGTTTAGAACTCTTATGAACTTGAAATCAAATTCGACTTTTTAGAATGTTTTAGACCATGATTCTAGAATGAAAAAGGTTAGAAATCGTTCATGTAATCTTTAGGAATCATCAATTTAATTCAAAACATCAAAACACGTTCTAATTTCTTCATGAACAAAATCTTTGACTTTTTAAAATCAAGGTTTGACTTCCAAAACTCATACTCGATAATATGAATTAGGATTTGATACTTTCTAGATAATTTAAATGAATGATTCCTAATGAAATGGCATTATTAAATTTTAAAATTCAATTCAAAATCTGATTTTGGCGAAAAAGTTGAAAAACAGAGAAAATGGTTTCAGTTTAATCAATTTCTGTTTTAAATTTTTCTGAGTAAAACACATAGTAGTATAGTATAATTGTAAGTGATGATAGAATATCTAATGTCTTACATAATTGCCAAATTTGATTAATTTGTGACAATATGGTCGACATATACAGCTCAATTAGGTACGAAACTTATATAAAAACTAAAAGAAGATACTAACCCTTAACTGATTTTGGTGTTACTCTATGATTTGATTCTATATGTAATTCAATTTAGAGACAGGTACATACATCATCTACAGATTGATTGCGAGATGCAACTGATTTTGGATTCTAATACATTGATACGTATTTATATAATTATATATATATATATATATATATATATATATATATATATATATATATATATATATATATATATATATATATATATATATATATATATATATATATATATATATATATCTATTAGTATATGTATATTTTGTATTTATAAATTTATTTAACTGGATATACGAATTTATCTATGTATATATCTGAATTTTACATATGTGTATATGTATATATGACAGTGTTTGTATAATCCTATATATTAACTATATATATACAAGGAAACATAATAATATTAGTTATATAAACATTAATATTATTTTCTAATAATAATAATGAAACTAACAATAATTATAATGATAATAATATCAATAATACTAATTTTTACTTGTACATATTAATTTTCATATATTTATATATATTTTATATCAAAAACAATAGTATTAATCATACAAGTATTACTGTTTATATTAATAGTTGTAATGAAAGTATTAATAACATTATTAATATAATGTTTATGTTTTAATTTGTAATTACATTTAATATTACAATTTATTAGTTATGTAATAACATACAATTAATATTTACTATTTATACATTACTATATGTATATATACTAATAATAATAACAATCTATTTAATAATATTAGGGATAATATTGCTTAATAGTAATAATACTAGTAATGATAATAATATTAATATAATAATTATATTCAACTTGTAATTAAGTTTGATACATTAATATCTACCAATTATATAACTTATTGAATCTTTAATATTTATTAATTGTATTTATATATATTACATATTTATTTATACATCGATGTTCGTGAATCGTCGGGGATAATCAAAAGGGTAATTGATTATATGAACACAGTTCAAAGTTTTTGAGATTTCTACATTACAGACTTTGCTTATCCTGTCAAGATCATATGAAGATTAAGTTTAAATTTGGTAGAAAATTTCCGGGTCGTCATATGAAATTTTCCAGATAGTTTGACTAGGTGACTTCTAACATAACTGCATTTTTAAATTTTTAAAATTCATTCGAATTCAAGTTGATGCTAATCACAATTATGAACACGATGAGCTTGAAATCAAATTTGAAATTTTAAAACGTTTTAGACCACAATTACTGAATGAAAAAGGTTCTAAATCTTACATATAAACTATCTGAATCATTAATTTAATCTGAGACATCAAAACAAATTCGAATTTTACGATGAACAAATTCTTTGACTTTTTGCAAATTAGCTCTGACTTCGTAAATTCGAAATCGATAGGAAAAATTAGAAGTTGAAAACTTACAGATAGTTTGAATAAGAGATTCCTAACAATCCTGCATTTTTAGATTTTAAAAATTCATTTGAATTCATGCTTTTGGAAATTTTTGACGCGTACAAAGCGTTTGCTCTTTTTCTTTCAATTTTTCTATTTTTAAATCATTAGCCAAATGCGGTGTATATGATATATATAATGTAAGAGTGTTGTTTTTAATTGTGATTGAATGAGACTCGTAATAGAATTTGATAAAAACAAAAATTAAACACAGTAATGATAGGTATGTGAAACAAACTCGTACGATTTTCTTTATTTTATAATTTTTATTAATAAATAAATAAATATACTAATAATATTAATACTGATTAATAATTATATAAAAAAATACTAAGTAATAGAAGTATTAAAAATATTAATAGAAATACTAATATTAATAATGATAATATCAATAATAATAATAATAAGTAATAATGATACTAAAATTCATGAAAATGATGATAATAATACTATTAGTGTTAATAATAATAAATTGTATTATTTTCTAATGATAATAATGATATTAATAATAATAATATTGATAGAAATAATAATAATAAATAATCATTAATAATAATTAAAATTGTAATCTTACAACTAATTATAATATGAATAATGATAACAATAATATTAATAATAATAATAACACTATAACAAAACCATTTTATCAAATTTCATATTTATGTAATTTACTTAATAATAATAACACTGATATTTATATTAAATATCTATTCTAATAATAGTGATGAGAGTAATAATATTATTAGTAAGGATAGCAATTTAGATGCATTAAATTTCATATCTATATGTTATCTATAATAATATAACTAATACTGATATTAATGAAAGTAATAATAATATTACTATAAAAACTATATTTTAATATGTTAATAAGCTATTATTAATTATGTAATATTTAATAATCATATAATATTATATAATAACATTTATTGATTAATTATTATTTATAAAGTATATATATATATATATATATATATATATATATATATATATATATATATATATATATATATTATAATATACATATAATAATTATACATGAAATCATATATATATATATATATATATATATATATATATATATATATATATATATATATAGATTCAATTTAAATTACACTTAATTATTTTGTATCTTATTTTACATTTTTGATTTTATTATATTATATTACTTTCATTTATTATTTATATATTTACATTTATTTTTATATATATAATTATCTTTATTTACAACAATGGTTCATGAATCGCCTGGTGATAGTGCTCCAAATGAACATATATTTAGGCACAATATCCTTCCAATATGTAAAGCTTTTAGTTGCAATTGTTCTATTTTAATGTAATATTCGTTTAAATAAATAAGTGCGAAGACAAAAGAAGAAAACGACGATTTAAAGACGCAAATAACCAAAAAGCTCAAATGTACAAGATATAATTCAAGTGGTTTAATTTATTGATAAGAAACGTCTAAAAATGACAAGAGTACGAGCCGCGGAACGAAAAGTACAAGATATCTCCGCGTTCGAAAATCCGGAACCGGGACCAGAGTCAACTATCAACACGCGACGCAATGGAGCTAAAATGACAAGTCAACTATGCACATGAATATAATATAATATATAAATAATTCTTAAAATTATATATATATTATATTATATATTATAAAACGTCGGCAAACTAGAAAACAAAGACATGTGAGCTGGGACAGGCGGCCATGCGATCGCATGGCCAGAAGGAATAAATCTAATGCGATCGCATGGCTTCAGAATACTGGTCAGTATCTATAAAAGGCCAGCGAATTGGACGAATTTTATACATAATTTTTCTCTTCTCCTCTCTGTAAACATAATATATATATTTATAATTTTAATTTTAATTTAAGTTTAATAATAATTAGGTTATTGTAAGAAATGTTTTACGGGTTTTAAAGTCGGAACTCTGTCCGTGTAACTCTACGCGATTAATCACCACTGTAAGCTATGTTCTTCCTTTTTAAATTAATGTCTCGTAACTAAGTAATTATTATGCTTATTTGAGCCGAAGTAATCATGATGTTAGGCTAAATATTAAAGATGGGGTTATTTAATTTTGTACCATAATTCGGGTTTGGACAAAAGACAGACACATGTGGACAATGGACTATGACTATTAATAGATAGGGGGTATTGTCTAATTGAGCGATAACTCATTGGAACATGTCGAACTTATCTTCAAATTATTTAATCTAATAATTATTAAAATGATTATGTATGTCCTATTTAGTGACGTTTATATGACATCTTTTACTATCATTTAATTAATTATTCGGGTTGGGTAATTGATTATTCATTCTGATCAAGTGGGTAAATTAATATTCTTATCTCATTAAAACAGGGGTGGATTACATACAAGGATAATTGGTGTAATTGTTAACAAAGTGTTAAAACCTTGGATTACACGCAGTCGATAACCTGGTGTAATCATTAAACAAAGTATTAAAACCTTGTTACAGTTCGAATCCCTAATTAGTTGGAATATTTGACTTCGGATATAAGAATAATTTGACGAGGACACTCGCACTTTATATTTATGACTGATGGACTGTTATGGACAAAAACCATATGGACATATCGAATAATCCAGGACAAAGGACAATTAACCCATGGTAATAAATTAAAATCAACACGTCAAACATCATGATTACGAAAGTTTAAATAAGCATAATTCCTTTATTTCATATTTTATCGCAATTTTATTTATCGTCATTTTATTTATTGCACTTTAATTTATCGCACTTTAATTATCGTTATTTACTTTACTCTTTAAATTAAGTTTATTAAGCTTTAATTCATTTTTATAAAAATACGTTTTATATAATACAATTAAAAATATAAAAGAAAAAGAAAAATATATATCTATATTTTTAAGTTTAGTTAAATTTAAAAAGTTTATATTTCTATTAATTGTGAAAAGTTATAAAAAACTAATAAGTAAATTTTTTTATTTATAAGTTTTATATAAATATTTTACAAAAATATAAAACAGAAAAAAAAATAGTAAAAAGTAATCTGGCCGATCACTGTAGCAGCCCAACTTTCTGGCCTGGTATCTGATCTCATGCGATAGCATGAGCCCAAGCCTTGAAACCCATGCGACCGCATGGTCCCTTCTGACACGCCAGGTTTGACCTGGTACTGCATTAATTACGGAGTTTTATTAATTATTATAATTAACTAACCCTAATTAGGGTTTGATTAGTTAATGTTTAATATTAGTTTTAATTTTATTATTTAATTTGTAATATTAAGTTTATTATAGTTTTAATTAATTATAAAATTAATACTTTTATAAAATAATAATATAAAAATAATATTTTTTATAAAAAAAATTTTTTTGTACTTTTATAACTTTAAGTTTTATATTTGTATCTTTTTAATCGTTTAATTTGTAATTCGTAATTTTTTGTTCGTAATTAGTTCGTAACTTAGTATTTTGCCGTAGTTATTTTATATTTCTAGATTTTTAGACTTTGCCGTAAAATCCCTTAAGTACTTTTTCTTTAGACTAAGATTTAGGTGCTTTAGAATTTTGCGATTTTAGTACTTTTTAAGTTATTGTCGTTTTGGATATAGAATTCCTTTAAGCTTTAATACCTTTAGACGCAACTTTTAATATTTAGTTTTTTTAGAATACTACGTTTCGACGCTTATTTTCTTATTTTTATTTTTTGACATTTTTCGACGCGCTCTTTTTCTTTCTTATTTCTCGACGCTCTAGTTTTTAGGACATAGAATTTTCTTTATTTTCTTTAAAACTTCGACGAAAAAATTATTTTAAGCGGTTAAATTGATAGACATCCAAAATTTTCTGGTTCGTAGTAATAGTTGGATTTGTTAGTGGCGAGTTGTGGGCTTCCGATTTAAAGGGTCCTGGCTACCTGCTGTATCTATTGGCTATTCGAAACGTGAGCAAAATCAGAAAAGTCTATTAATTTAATAACTTATATAATTTTTATTTTTATAACTAATAGGATATTCTGTGAATGCACCGAGCAAAATGTTCACCACCTTTCATACGTTCACCACCTGTAACTCGATCAAGACATTTAGCCAATATTGTCGCCGTTGATTTTTCTTTAGAATCGTCATCTAGTCGACCAAGTACTCCAATTCAAATTTTCGATAATCCATTTTTTGAACCCGACCTCACAATTGAGAATCCGAAGGATATTCAGGGACAATTCAGAGATCCTGAACCACTAATCATTCATCATGAACCACAAATCACTCATCCAGAGATTGTCGAGGAAGAAACCATTAAGTCAGAATCCTCTAGTGATTCAGATTCAACAAATTCAATCATGAAAAATCTGGAACCTTTAAGTATGGAAGACCGAATGAGGGCTAAACGCACTGGCCAAGGTCACACAATTACTCAACCAGACATTAATGCGCCAGATTATGAAATCAAAGGACAAATTCTACACATGGTAACTAATCAATGCCAATTTAGTGGTGCGCTGAAGGAAGATGAAACGACCCATCAAAGTACTCTTGACGACCATCGTTATCTTGGTCCCACAGCATGATCATAACTCTATATGAATTTAATAAATAACCATGCATTCTTTATTTAAAAATGATTTCCTATAAAGGAAACCTACCAAAATATGTAAGTTTAGAAAAACCATACATTATTACTTAACCAAAAGTTGACCAAAACAAAGTCAACAACATCCTCTATTAACTGTATCAAAATAGAATGCAAGTTAATGTTTAACAAAAGCTGCCATCATAAATATGCAGACTCTCTAAGCACAGCGAAAGTAATCAATCATAAACCTAAGAATAAAACATGCGAGTAACTGTCAACAAAAATGTTGAGTGAATTATAGGTTTAATATTGCAAACAATATTTAATTTAAACAATAAAAATTTATGTTTGAAAACATAAAAACTCCTTTTTGGACCACAAAATTATATGCTCGAAAACCTATAAAAACATTATTCCATTTTTCGTGAGCCACCTAGTAACCACTTAACCCTTTATTTACCCTTGCCAAACACAATAAATAATATACACTGAACAAGTGTATCTTCAACTAAATACGAAGTACTAAACATTCCGATTATAAATTGCTAGCGCGACTAGCTCGAAATGGGGTTGTCAAACCCGATAGATCTATCCGTAGAATTCGCGTTCACCAGTAGAAACCAGTGATTACAGTTACCAGACTAGGGAATATTTTTTTTCAACTCACAATGAATAATTTAAACCAACTTCCACATGTGTCCAAAATATAAAATAAATTGCATGTATTCTCATCCCAAAAGATTTAAAATAGAAAAATGGGACTATAACTCACCTTAATAGCAAAAGAAGTAACCACACAAACAAGCGAACAGCTAACGAAGTAAAGTGATCAGGAATGATCTCAACGCCGACCTATAAGTAAAGCAGGTCGATATAAATAACTAACTTAGGTCAAGTCTTAGTATGATGGCTATTGTACATGTTGCAAGTAGACATGGAACAATACTCAACATGCATCGGTTTGATCGGAACAGCGTACGGACACACACTTTCTATTTTTAGAAAGTTTCTATTTTTAGCAGGTTTTCATTTTTGTAAAGTTTCTATTTAGGAAAGTTTCTATTTTAGAAAAGTTTCTATTTTAGGAAAGTTTCTATTTTAGGAAAGTTTTTAAGTTAGGAAAGTTTCCTTAATTAGAAAGTCAACAAAAATCAACTGAAAGTCAAAGTCAACCGAAAGTCAAAGTCAACCGAAAGTCAACTCAAAAGTCAACCTTGGTCAAACATAGTCAATATTAATTTTAAAAGTATAAGTTATAATAATAATATAAGTTATAATGTTAATTAAAGTTAAATTTGTATAATTATGTTATAACATAAGTTTAATTAAATTAAAATGAATTATTAAAGTTAACATAAGTTTAAATGATATAATTAATATAATATAAGTATTTAATTAATTAATTAAATATTAGTCATACTATAAGTATTATTAATTAATAATAGATTTTTAATCATATCATAAGTATTATTAATTAATAATGAATTATTAATCATATCATAAGTTTCTAATTATAATTATTAAATCATAAGTATTTAATAATTAAATTATAATTAAATAATAACTAAGCCTTATAATAATTAAATAATTAGTTAATCCTTATTATAAGTCTTATAATAATAATCTCATAATATAAGTTTAATACTTATCATAAGTATTTTCCATTAATAATAAAAGTATTATTAATCATAAGTTTAATTAAATGTTTAATTAAATCATAAGTAATTATTAAATGATATAATAAATATATATCATAAGTCTTAAATTATAATAATTACTCTTTATATCATAAGTAATTTAATAATAATGTAAATCATTATTTATATCATGAGTTTTAATAATTAACCATAAGTTTTAATTATAAGTTCATCGGGTCATATCTTGAGCCCCGGGTGTCGGTTTTCGGCGAGCCTTATATATATCTCCGCCTAATCAAACCACCCGACACATTGGTGTACTCAAGAACATCCCAAGAACAGTAACCAAGTCGTGATGATCAGCCATTAAACAACTTGGAGCTTTAACCCGTTCAAAAATACGTTTTAGTCATAACGGGTGATCCGTGGCTCGGATTTCGATGACCCGAACATGAAAGTTCATCCCATCATCAATCCTAACACAATAGTACACTCTAAAGACTCCAAAAGTGGTCACAAAGTTGGACCATACCTGAATCAATTCGTTTTCACATTTTAATTTTAATAAAACACCATTTTAATCATAACTAGAGTTCTGGGAATCGAAATAACATGAATCCGGAGTCTAAATTCAATGTCTTGATGAGAGGAACACATCTAGACACTTTAATTTCACTTTTATATCAGTTATGTTTACAGAAAAGATCAAACAAGCTGCTGTCCCAAAATAATCAAACCGAAAACATATTAAATCGAGCATTTCTACGCATAATAACAACAATACAATCATACACAAGTACTATAACATCATAATACATACAAAATCAGTAAAAATAATTGAAATTGAAAAAGCTAGGATTTATGTTCATACCCAAATCAAAAATCGAGAAGAAGAGGCTTAAAGATCGTGAGATAAGACACCCGAATATGTAAACAACCTTTAGAAATCATGAAGGATTGTATGTATGATAATGGTGGCTGAAATATTGAAGGTGGAGGTAGGAAAATTCATGCAAATGGGGAGGGAGAAGAGAAAGAGATTAGGTTTAGGGTAAAAGTGAGTGTAAGTAGTGTAAAATGTGATTAAGGGTTATCATTTTAGTAAAATGGCAAAACCCACCCCTCCCCATGGATATTTGGCCAAACATAATAAGGGAGTGGACTCCCTTTAGCCCACTTTGAAGTATAATGTAATTGCATGTGGCCCGAATGCCCGAACGAAGCCCGAAACGCGAAAACGCTGCTACGCGATTAAATTTCCGGAGGAATAACGCACACGCGACAATTAAAATATATAAACACTATATATAATCATATGATATAAAAATATCATATTTAAAATAATTTGGATTTAAAAATCTCAGAAGTCTGACCGTTGGTTTGAAAATCGAAATGATTCGCCGGATAGAAATCCACGACACGTAGAAACGTATAACTTAAAATATGAATACAAATATTCACATAGCACATAATAATTAATATATTATTACAAAAATAATAATATAGGTCATAGAAATGACGTGGCACGAATAACAGTTAACGGTCGTTAAATAATTAACGGTAAAATATAACGGAAAAAGTAGGGTCGTTACAGAAGATCCAAATGAACATCTTCGTACCTTTAATAGGATCTGTACTCTATTTAAATTCTGAGAAGTGGAGGATGAATAGATCTATCTCATGTTATTTCCCTGGACTTTAAAGGGAGAAGCCAAAGATTGGTTAGAATCGTTACCTGAAGGGGCGATTGATACATGGGATGTTTTAGTTGAAAAATTTCTTAAACAATTCTTTCCAACATCTAAAGCCGTAAGACTTCAAGGAGAAATTATTACGTTCACGCAAAAGCCAAATGAAACTCTATATGAGGCATGGACAAGATTTGGAAAGTTGTTGAGAGGATGTCCACAACATGGTTTAGACACTTATCAAATAGTACAAATATTCTACTAAGGATGCGACATCACTACAAGAAAAGACATCAATATAGCAGCTGGTGGTTCCATTATGAAGAAAACCGCAACTGAAGCATACAAAATTATTGATAACACTGCTTCCCACTCACATGAGTGGAACCAAGAAAAAGATATCGTTAGATCATCTAAAGCAGCTAGAGCCGATTCTAGCCATGACTTGGATTCTGTTTCCGCAAAAATAGATGCTTTCGAGAGTTTAATGGAAAAGATGACTAAAGATATTCATGCAATACGAATCAGTTGTGAGCAATGCGGTGGACCACACTTAACGAAAGATTGTCACATTGTACAAACGATGAAACAACGTGAGAATGTTTCCTACATGAACCAAAGGCCGGGAAATAATTATCAAAATAATTATCAACCGCCAAGGCCAAACTTCAATCGAAATCAAAACATTCTTTACAATCCAAATGGACCCAACAATAACTCGTATAACCAACAAGGTCTGAATAACCAACCAACTCAAAAAAACACTTTCAATCAACAAAGACCTGGCTTGTATAAACCACCACAACAAACCGAAGAGAAAAAGTCAAATCTGGAAGAAATGATAGCAAAGGTAATGGAATCTCAAACACAATTTATTACATCTCAAACCCAAACAAATGAGAGGTTTGATAAGTCATTAAGAACTCAACAAGCTTCCATTTTGAATCTAGAAAAACACGTAGGTACTCTTGCTAGCATGATGAGTGAGAGGGAACAAGGAAAGCTACTGAGTAATACTGAAGTAAATCCTTGGAATGAAAATGTTAATATGGTGTCAACAAATTCTGAAAAATCAGCACCAGAAGATGGGAAGTTTTTCGATGTGAGTAACAATGAAGAGGTTACAACATCACCACCAATCGAGTATGTAAAGCTAGTGGTGGCACCATACAGACCACCCATCCCGTTTCCAAGAAAAGGAGTTGAGTATGAGCAAGTGATAGGTAATAAAGTTTGTGATACCTCTGGAAAGAAGAAGAAGAATAAGAAAGTGCAAGAAACAAAAACCATAAAAGTAAACCTGGTAAAGATAGTTCCACCAAAACCTCCACCCAGGTTGGGTGATCCGGGTGAATTGATTGTTCCTTGTCTACTTAGTGATTGTGTCATGTATGATGCACTAGCAGATTTAGGTGCAAGTGTGAGTGTTATGCCTCTTTCATTATATAAGAGATTAGGAGTAGGTGAGTTAAGTCCAACGGAAATGAGTGTTTGCCTCTTTGATCAAACCATTAAGCACCCAGTTGGAATTGCTGACAACCTACCCGTTCAAGTAGGTAATTTAACCTTGCTAGTCGAATTTATTGTCATTGACATAGAAGAGGACCCAAACATTCCTCTAATTTTAGGTCGACCATTCTTAGCATCTACCGGGGCATTATTTGATGTAAGAGAGGGTAGAATAACACTTGTGATGGTGACAAATCGGTCACCTTTGTGATTCAAAAGTCTAAATCTCCACCAACCAAAACCGTTGAACCAACAAAAACAATTGGTAAGAACCATGTTGTTTTACCAACTCCAACGGTAGTGCTTAACAATAATAAAACGCCTAAGTGTGGGGAAGATGAAGTAACACCTAATGATGACCTGATAACAAAGAACCCCGTTGTTGATACGAAATTAAAAGATCCCGTTATTAACAGTTCAATGAAGAAACATATTAAATGAATTCGCGATGCTAGAACCAAGGGGAACTTTAAGTTATGTAACCGGTTAGTATCCAATCTATCGCCTAAAGAAAAGGCAAAATTAGTTGAATTTGTAGATATTACACAGGAATCCGACCAATGGCTTAAAGCAAAAGTCACAGATATGCAAATTGATTATGGTCCAAGAGAAATTGATAATGAAATTAATCACAAATTTGACACCACAGCTACCTAAGTGTGGGGAGATTCAAATGTTCTAAGAAATAATGCTGTCTAGGGTTAGTTGTTCTGTTCTCATGTAGTTCCGAGAATGGAATCTGTGACGACCCGTCCTTATCCACCTGGACGAAATCATCAACATTTGGTCCCATTGCGAGGCATTGACTTAAATATGCCATGAACGACTCCAAGTAATATCTCTAAAATGAGCAAATGCACAGCGAAAGATTTCTTTCATACCTGAGAATAAACATGCTTAAAAGTGTCAACCAAAAGGTTGGTGAGTTTATAGGTTTATCATAACAATCATTTCAATATCTTAATAGACCACAAGATTTCATATACACAAACGTTTTAATAAAAATATTCTAAGTGGTTGAGCACTTGGTAACCATACTTAACATTTAATCAACGTCGCATATTCCCTTTATTATGAAATCTCACTACACTGTACCAAGAGTAGTCACCGAAATGAAGTACTGTGCAACCGTTGAATACTGGTCGTCAAGTCCGATTGGGGTTGTCAGACCCGATAGATCTATCAACAGGATCCGCGTTTACAATACCACATGTAAATAGTAGTTACCAAGCTATTAGGGAAGATATGCAGGGTGGTACAACTCAACGTAGAATATATTTTAAGTACTTGTGTCTATCTCGTAAACATTTATAAAAGCAGCGCATGTATTCTTAACCCAAAAATATATATTTCAAACGCAATTAAAAAGGGAGCAAATGAAAACTCACCATAATGTATTTTGTAGTAAAAATACATATGACTATATTGAACAAGTGTAGGGTTGGCCTTGGATTCACGAACCTATATCATTTATATATATTAACACATGTAATTTTAATCGAATAATTTATATATTATTAGTGATATACTTGTTATTTTAATGAATTATATGTTATATGTATTAAATATAGTTTTATGTAACTAATTGTTAATTGGTAAAATAATATTAATAATAATAAATAAAAATTTTTAAAATTTTATGATAATAATAATAGTGATAATACTTAAAATAGTTATAGTAATAAAGATAGTTTTAATAATAATAATAAAAATAATAATAATACTTTTACTAAATGATATTTATAAAAATGATATTTTTTAACACTAATGATAACAACAATAATATCAATTATGTTAATAATAATAATAATAATTGTAATATTAATAATAATATGTTATAATTCAGTAGGCTTATAACTACCTTTAGTGATTTGATTCTTGATTAAGAATACTAATAATGAAGTGTAAGAACAAAGATGATAATGGAGAGAAAGAAAGAAACACTTTGTAAGTGTAAGAAATGGTGCAAGTTTAATGCTTGCATTCATGGCTATTTATAGCAAAAATATCACAAGTTTAGGTAATACAATAATATTACTTTTGTGTATCAATAATTGACTATCCATTTATATATATATATTTATATATTATAACACTCCCCCTTGGATAGCAATTTTGTTTGTTGAAGATCAACTGTAAGTTACTGCCTCGTTAAAAACCTTGCTAAAGAAAACCCAGTGGGAAAAACTTTAGCTAAGGGAAAAAGAGTGCAGCATGGAGTTGACTCCCCCTCAAGTAGACATCGCTTCGGTTGTTACATCTTTTGAACATGTCTCATGCCAATGTTATGAACGTGTGTTCTGAAAATAGCAGTTGGAAGTGCTTTCGTGAAAAGATCAACAGAGTTTTTGCTGGTTTGAACATATCTCATTTCAATCTCGTTGTCCTTAATGAGATTTTGAGTGTATGAGAAGAATCTAGGAGGTATGTGTTTGGTTCGGTCACTTTTGATATACCCTTCTTTCATCTGTGCTATGCAAGCTGCATTATCTTCATAGATAATTGTTGGACTTTTATCGCGTTCTAGTCCACAAGAATCAATAATGATTTGTGTCATTGATCTCAACCAAAAACATTCCCGAGTAGCTTCATGTAATGCAATCACTTCGGCATGATTTGATGATGTAGCAACAAGTGTTTGTTTTTGAGAACGCCATGATATTGCAGTACCTCCATTTATGAATACATATCCAGTTTGAGATTTAGCTTTATGTGAATCAGATAAATAACCTGCATCAGCATAACCAACCAAATCTTGTTTTGATTCATTAGAATAAAATAATCCTAAATCAGTAGTTCCTCGAAGGTATCGAAATATGTGTTTGATCCCATTCCAGTGTCTTTTGGTAGGAGCAGAGCTGAACCTTGCCAACAAATTAACTGCAAAAGAAATGTCAGGTCTTATACAATTTGTAAGATACATAAGAGCTCCAATTGCACTAAGATATGGTACTTCTGGTCCAAGAATATCTTCATGATCTTCACATGGACGAAATGGATCAGTTTCAACATTGAGTGATCTAACAACCATAGGAGTACTTAATGGTTTTGCCTTGTCCATATTGAAACGTTTCAAAATCTTTTCAGTATATGTTGTTTGATGTACAAGTAAACCATTAGGCATATGCTCAATTTGTAAACCAAGGCAATATTTGGTTTTTCCGAGATCTTTCATTTCAAATTCTTTCTTTAGAAGTTGAATGGCTTCATAGATCTCTTTATTTGTACCTATGATGTTAAGATCATCAACATAAACAGCTATGATCACATATCCGGATGTTGTTTTCTTAATGAAAACACAAGGGCAAGTAAGGTTATTTGTATACCCTTTGCTTATCAAGTAATCACTTAATCGGTTATACCACATACGTCCCGATTGTTTTAACCCATATAAAGATCTTTGTAATTTAATCGAATACATTTCTTTGGGTTTTGCATTTGATGCTTCTGGTACCTTAAATCCTTCATGTATCTTCATATATATATCACTATCAAGTGATCCATATAGGTAAGCAGTCACAACATCCATGAGATGCATTTCTAAATTTTTAGAAACTGCCAGGCTGATTAAGTACCTAAAAGTAATTGCATCCATAACAGGGGAATAAGTTTCTTCATAATCAATTCCCGGTCTTTGAGAAAAACCTTGAGCTACAAGTCTAGCTTTTTACCTTGTAACTTCATTTTTCTCATTTCTTTTTCGGACAAAAATCCATCTGTATCCTACAGGTTTCACATCTTTAGGAGTGAGAATGATGGATCCGAAAACTTTTCTTTTATTGAGTGATTCTAATTCAGCTCGTATTGCTTCTTTCCATTGAGCCCAATCATGTCTATTTTGACATTCAACCATAGATGTTGGTTCTGGATCATCATCATTATCATGATGTCATATGCAACATTAAATGAAAATTTCTCATCAAGAGTTTTCATTTCATTTCAGTTCCATAATATTTTTGAATATACATAATTGATTGCAATTTCTGTATTGACATCATCAATCTCCTCTGCAGTAGGAGTACTGATTTGTGGTTCTTCTTGAACACTTTCTTTTACTTCATTATCAGCTGATTTTCTTTTTCGAGGATTTTTATCCTTTGAACCAATTGGTCTTCCACATTTCTGACGTGGCAAAGATTCATGAGTGACGTTATTGCCAGCTTTTGGAATTTCAATTCGAGCTGGAGTATTTACTGCTGGTATATATGATTTTGTCACCGTTTTTGTATCTGTAAATGCATCAGGCAATTGATTTGCGAGTTCTTGTATATGCATTATCTTTTAAACTTCTGTCTCGCATTCTTTTGTGCGAGGATCAAGATACTTGAATTGAGGTTCACACCATGAAACATCATTTTCTTTATTTTTCATTTCTCCCCCTAATCTAGGGAACAATGTTTCATTAAAATGACAATCAGCAAAACGTGCTGTAAAACGTCACCTGTCATAGGTTCAATATACCTTAATATTGAAGATGTTTCATATCCAACATATATTCCCAACCTCCTTTGAGGACCCATTTTTGTACGTTGTGGTGTCACAATTAGAACATACACTGCACAACCAAATGTTCTAAGATGGGAAATATTTGGCTCTTGACCAAAAGCAAGTTGTAGGGGGGAATATTTATGACTTGCACTTGGTCTGATGCGAATCAATGCAGCAGCATGTAAAATTGCATGACCCCATATAGATACAGGGAGTTTTGTTCTCATTATCAATGGTCTAGCGATTAACTGTAAACGTTTAATCAATGACTCGGCTAAATCATTTTGTGTATGCACATGAGCAACAGAATGTTCAACAACAATTCCTATAGACATGCAATAGTCATTAAATGCTTAAGATGTAAATTCACCAGCATTATCAAGTCTCACCCTTTTAATGGTGTAATCAGGAAAATGAGCTCTCAATATAATAATTTGGGCAAGAAATTTTGCAAATGCCACATTACGGCTTGATAACAGACAAACATGAGACCATCTGCTAGATACGTCTATTAGAACCATGAAATATCTAAATGGTCCACATGGTGGATGAATTGGTCCACATATATCACCTTGAATTCTTTCAAGAAACATTGGTGATTCTTTCTCAACCTTAAGTGGTGAGGGTCTAGTTATCAATTTTCCAAGAGAGCAAGATGTACATGGAACCATTGTATCATGATGGATTTTTCTATCCTTTAGTGGATGTACATGAGTACATTCAATAATCCTTTTCATCATTGTTGATCCTGGATGGCCTAATCTATTATGCCATAAACTGAATACACCAGGATCAATATATTTTTCGTTAACTACCATATGTATTTCTGGTACATTTATATGTGTATAATGTAATCCAGAACTAAG
This sequence comes from Rutidosis leptorrhynchoides, assembly GCF_046630445.1. Classification (NCBI taxonomy): domain Eukaryota; kingdom Viridiplantae; phylum Streptophyta; class Magnoliopsida; order Asterales; family Asteraceae; genus Rutidosis; species Rutidosis leptorrhynchoides. The sequence continues at coordinate 386,379,912 of NC_092334.1, forward strand.
TCTTGGCAGTTTTTCAACCACATGACTCTTGTCAGTGATACTTAAATATTTCTCATTTTCTGTTGTCACTGACTGATAATCATACCCGTTAAGGTATATGTCGGAGAAACTCAATAAATTTCTGCTTGACTTGGGAGAAAATAAGGCATCATTTATTAAAAATTTTGTACCATTTGGTAGTATGAAATTTGCCTTTCCTATCCCTTTTATCAAGTTAGCAGGTCCTGATATTGTATGTATAGTTCCTTCCGTTGGTTTTAGATCAATAAAATATTTCTCAGATTTAAGTATAGTGTGTGTAGTTCCACTGTCTGCTATACAGAGATCTCCACCACTTGATTGATGTTGTATTCCAGCAAAATTCATATTGAACTTCATATATAAGAAATAAATAGTGAGTACATTAATATTATACAATATTTTAAACGCAAATAGATAGTACTGAAACATTTAGCAAACATAATGACAAAGACAGACGATATTAAATCGTTTATTTTTCGAAAGACACATAACTTAAACATTCAAGAAATCTTCATATAAATCAGATGGTTTCTCAGTGACTGTTGGATCGACGTTATCCACAAAGTTTACTTCCTTTTCTTTATCTTTCAGCGAATCCTGATACATCTTAACAAGATGTTTAGATGTTCGGCAAGTATTAGCCCAGTGGCCCATTCTACCACATCTGTAGCAAGATTCTTCAAAATTTTTAGAAGAATTTTCTTCAACATCTTGTTTAGTGGGCTTGTTTTGTGGTTGATATTTATATTTTCGTGGATTATTATTTCTTTGACCACCACAGCCACGACCACGACCACGTCCTCGCCCATTACCATTACCATAAGGATGGTTTCTACCATAGTTATGGCTTTTGGCATGATGATGGTGATGGTTATTATAACCACGACCTTGCCCGCGTCCTTGTCCCTGTTTATAATTATTTGCAGTATTTGCTTCAGGGATTGCAAGTGTACCAGTAGGACGGGATTGCTGATTTTTCATTAATAGCTCATCATTTTGCTCTGCAACTAAGAGATATGAATTAATTTCAGGATATGTTTTGAACTTTAGCATTCTCAAATTTCTTTGCACTGTGATGTTTGCAGCATTCATTGTGGAGAAAGTTTTCTCCATCATGTCTGCATCACTTATTTCATGTCCACAGAATTTAAGTTGTGAACATGTATTATACAGAGCTGAGCTATATTCATTTACTTTCTTAAAGTCTTGGAACCTTAATGTTCTCCATTGTTCCATAGCAGCTGGAAGTAAAATTTCTCTTTGATTATTGAATCTGCTTTTGAGACCTTCCCATAAAACATGGGGATCTTCTACAGTCACATAATTATTTTGTAAGCATTCATCAATATGTTGACGAATAAAGCAACATGCTGTTGCTTGTTCTTTTTCAGAATAAGTGTTGTTTTCATTTATGGCTTCAAGAATGCCCATTGATTTAAGATGCATTTTTACTTTTATAACCCATGGCATGTAGTTGTTTCCAGTTGATTCTAAAGGAGTAAATTTAAGCTTTTTCAGATTTGACATTTTCTATTAAAACAAACAACATGATAAATTATAGTCACTTTATATTCATAAGTATATAAACATTAAACATAAATTTAATATAACATAAATGATAAGTAGGTGACAGTGTCGATCATATGTAAGCAATCATTAATAAATGTTATATAACATAAATATAAATATTAGTAAACATAAATGATAATTAGGCGACAGTGTCGGCCATATAAATGTTAGATAATAGAAATATAAATGTTAGTAACATAAATGATAATTAGGCGACAGTGTCGGCCATATAAATGTTAGATAATTGAAATATAAATGTTAGTAACATAAATGATAATTAGACGACGGTGTCGACCATATATTATTCAGGTGGTATAACCGACCATATATCATTTAGGTGGCAGAGCCAACCATAATAAGTATTAAGATTATCGTGCTGATAACGTGTTATAATTCAGTAGGCTTATAACTACCTTTAGTGATTTGATTCTTGATTAAGAATACTAATAATGAAGTGTAAGAAAAAAGATGATAATGGAGAGAAAGAAAGAAACACTTTGTAAGTGTGAGAAATGGTGCAAGTTTAATGCTTGCATTCATGGCTATTTATAGCAAAAATATCACAAGTTTAGGTAATACAATAATATTACTTTTGTGTATCAATAATTGACTATCCATTTATATATAAATATATATTTATATATTATAACATAATAATAATTATAATAAAAATAGTAGAAAGGCTACCTTAATGTAACAAGTCTTTAAAAAAAAATAAACGTTCCTGCCCGCGCTCGAATCCGAGACCTCTCATTAACCCGAAACACCACAAACCATTATTCTCTTGTAATCTTTCTTCACTGTTTCGATATTATACCACCATCATCTATTATCGCCAACTTTCATTACTATTGACTTCATATGCATCTTTGTTTATCTCGTATGATATCATCATACGACTACCATTATGATCATATACTAATATTACTAAAAAAATGTAATGAAAGGGATGCGCAACAATATTTAATCAACCCTCTACGATTTAGTAGCCCATCATCTTTTTATTTTTACTTATTTATTTATTTTTACTTATTTATTTATTTATTAAAAAGACTAGTGGATATGCATGTGAGTGGGTATTGGTCCTACTGTAAACCAAAAGAAAAATAATGAAGCCACATCTTTATCAAAAGAAAACCCGTAATATTAGTAGCAATATTTAAAACTTGATTCTGGGTTTCGGTGATGGTGGTTTTCGAATATAATAACTAGTAGCCTTTATTATCAAGGTGATGGTTTTTATGGAGGTGGCGGTTGGTTGATCAAGGTGTCGTGGTGGTGTAAGGTGGCTATGATGGTTTGTTTCTTGAACTGAAATAGCAACATGAATTGTAGATGGGTTTTATGAGATTCAAGAGAAAATGGAAGAGGTGAGTTGTGGTGGTTGTTTTACAGAAGAAAAAAAACTAGAGTAATTTAGTGTTCGTATGTGAGAGTGATCAACTTACAAGCAAAATATATATATATATATATATATATATATATATATATATATATATATATATATATATATATATATATAACAAATTTTAATTCCAACGTGTGAAAAAAAAATAAACCGCTTCATGTTTATCTTTACTACTTCACGGATATGAATTATGGAAGATTAAAATGAGAGACAATGTGAGGTGTCTTAAAAGTTAATATGCTTTACAATTAGTTAGTGGCCATAAAAAAATATATCCTACACTCTCTGTACGATAGAGATGTGGATAGGAGTTAGATTATTAGTTAAAAAAAATTATAATAATATAATAATAATATAATAATAATAATAATAAATAATTTAAAAAAATCACAAAGCAATCGTATGAAATAAAAAAATAAATGAGATGCCAAAAGATGAGATCAAAAGTCATCACCTTATTTGATCCGTGAATATCAATTTGTCTTTTTTTTAATAATAGTCTAATATATTAATAAAAATTTAAAAACAAAAACGTGTATAAAGATGTCATCACCTCCTTTTGATGTGCCGACACTTCCATAGGGATGATATATCGTGTCCATTGCTAAACAGTTAAAATATAAAAGTGTTCCTAAAAATCTCAAAATTTTAAATTAACTATATTTAATTATTTCACTCATTAACTGTTTGAAACCTGATCAAAAAGGTTTAATAATCATTTATTTTCTTTTCCAATTTATATGTACGGAGTACTAGTATTTAAAATTAAAAATGTAAAAATATTTTTAACAAATCTAAAATCTTCGTAATCTATTTACAGTCCAACTTTTATCTTAATCATTCATGAACGTGTAATATATCTATATCAAAACTAACGAAACGTCAACCGAGTGTCACTGACGTTTACTAATTAGGCTCGAAATCAATTATTTTTAATATATTCTCTTTCTATATGCAAACACTTTTAAATAGCAAATTTTAACTACTAAGATAAATATATTATATATTTTAAACAATTAGATTTAATATACTTTTATATATTTACAAGAAATATTTATATATACATATATATACATATCTATATATTGATAATAATAGTTTTCATTACATCGCATATTATTTTATATATTTATTTCCTAAAATTAAATCATATATTATATCAAATAATATTTCAAATTATTATATATATATATATATATATATATATATATATATATATATATATCTTATTTACAACTAATTGTTCGTGAAACGTCAGGAACAGTCGAAGGTCAATTGAATATATGAAACAGTTCAAAATTTTTGAGACTCAACATTACAGACTTTGCTTATCGTGTCAAAGATATTAAATCGTATCGAGAGTTTGGTTTAAAATTAGTCGAAATATTCCGGGTCATGACAGTACCTACCCGTTAAAGAAATTTCATCCCGAAATTTGATCGAGGTCGTCATGGCTAATAATACGAGTGCTTTCCTGATAAATATGAGTTGATAAATAGAGGTTTATCATCATTAAGTGATATAGATAAAACAATTCGATTACTCGAAGAGTAAGAGTGAATCTGTCACAAAAGAGTGAAATGAGGAAATTAAAGAGTTGTCTTAACTTTCGACGTAGTCACGGTGGATTTCTGGAATTTAAGAAATTTAGAGAAAATCTTTGAAATCTATATAAGATTTGATTATTCGGTAATTTAGGAAATTAGAATCTCTCTAATTAAATGCGGAAATCTGCCTTGATTTCTTTATCAGATATTTGACTATAAATTAACTTCTTCCGTTCCATTACTTTTACCACTCCTATACTAAATTCCCAAATTCAAAAGATTGTGAAAATGCTTAATCCAGTTCTAATCATTGTCCTTATCCTGACTATCGCAACAATCATTCTCCTTTTCTAACTTCCACCAGAGGAATCTACTTTCTTCTACTTCACCCTTGGGGTTATAGTGTTTTTAATTCTCCCGTGTCTTTATGTTGCGATAAACATTGACATACACGGTTTGTAATTTATGTGTTGTTATCGAGCTTTATATTCTCCCTTTTATTTCAAAGCTCTATGCTTTTGTTTTCTCTTCCCGACATCAAGTCAAGCGAATAATGGTCCAGAATTCGTAGATATAGAATTTCGAATGATTATAATGTTCTAAGCAGGAAGAAACATGATAGCACGATTTGATTTTCAAATTTATCAAAATTACTGAAGATAGAACTATCAAGAATATATTCTTCTTGATATGTTCGGAGTTAAGTAGAATGAATGAGTTATGTAACATGGCACATGATAACGTTATGATCTGTGAATCATCATGTTCCAATAGAACTTCCATCATGACTTACTGTAATATAATCACATTGGCCAAGCGTCATTATATTATACTAACCCATGCTTCAATTCCCAACACTTCTCCACAATTTATTCATAATTTATACTTAGATTTTACAGAAGTTTCCAATATAATGGAATGCAGAAAACACGAAGAAGCAGATAATTTCGGACAAGAATATTTATGAAAATATCCTTAGAAATATCGAAGATATTTATGATGATATTTTGGAATTTCTAAGTTCGAAGATTGATGAAGAAAAAATTTTCGCATGATTTTAACATGGGTTCGAAACAAGATATTCTCTAAAGATTTCGGATTCAGAATTATCTGGGTTCTTTGAATAGAGAGTTTGATCCTTGTATTTGTACTTGGTCTCCTTCAGGGTTTGCTCAATCTGTTTTTCAGTCCAAATTTTCTATTGAGCGTTCCTAACATTCCATTTTTATTATCAAACTTTTGGCCATTAAGACCATCTACAACATGTTGCTTCGTCAGCATTTTTAAAGTTAACGGATCTGGATCATCGGTTATCAAACCGAGGGTTTTCAAGAATATTGAAGGTTTTTAGATGATTAAACGCTGATTGTGATCGTCAAGATACAAATGAGGTTTAAGATGAGATCATGTGGCAAACTTGAAGAATTTTTTAGTTTCATATGTTATAATTAATATTTTAATTCATTTTTAATTGTCCAATGTTGATAGTCCAATAATCGGTTTATATATATATAATCTTAGAATTACCCCACGACGTATTGTATACATATTGTCTTTGCATCAACCCAGAGACGTATTGTATACGTATTGTCTTAGAATTAACTAAGACGTATTGTGTACGTATTGTCTTAGGATTTATCAAAACGTATTGTATACTTATTGTGTTAGGATGTACCAAGAATGTTATTATACATATATACAATTACAGAATTCGTGTACATGTCTCAGACTCGATCACAACTCAAAGTATATATATTATTGTAGAATCAACCTCAACCCTGTATAGCGAACTTGAGCATTACAGCATATAGAGTGTCTATGGTTATTCCAAATAATATATATACATGCGTCAATATGATATGTCAAAACTTTGTATACGTGTCCCGATATTTAAAGTGCGTAAAATAAATAACAGAAATTAAATGACGATAAATAAAATTGCGATAATTAAATTGCGATAAATAAATGTAATCAGTTAGCTAAGAACAGTTAGCGTGGATTCTTAACAAAATTCTCATAGTTAATTCGTTTGTTTCTAACAAATTTTATTTTGTTCAATGTTTCTTCATTATGCCACTTGTTGGATTCTGAGAAGTCAAAATCCAAATATGAAATTGAATTTGAATGAAAATAATTGTTCTTCGGTGAACGGATACATATATTTGCGGATGCAATTAGGATAGTTAATGACTGTTGGATCGGATTTGAAGAATGTACAGGATAGCATATGTGAATTTAATTATGATAAAAGCCTTTTAAAGCTTATCTTTCTCGGGTATTACCTACCCGTTAAAAAAAATTCACACGTCATAGTGATATGAAAAGAATTTTATTACGATTTCAAGATATATATATATATATATATATATATATATATATATATATATATATATATATATATATATACATATATCTTTTATATATCTTTTAATCGTGAACTGAAAGTAATGAATTAATATTTTATAATTCATCATTCTCGGTACTCTTCGGTGCCTGGGGTGCTTACGGGACTTATGGTGATGGAAATGATGCTGGTGCTAGTGGTGTTGGTATTGATGGTGGTACCTGTGCCGTAGTTGCGAGCCTAGCTTCCAAATCGAACACCGTCACCTCCAGGTTTTCTACTTTACGCTCGAGTCTATGAATTAGTTCTACCCATTCTTCCGTAAGGTTTGTCAATTCTTGATATTTAGTTCGAAGTCTTCTAACTTCTTCTAATAATCCTATCTGATTAGAATTCGGGAGTAGAGGATGAATCATGTCTTTAACTACATCGAGTCGACCTTCGAGGCTGAAAATCCTTGCGAAAAGAGTGAAAACAGTGTTGCGAATAGGTTCGCCGGTAAGCGAATCGAGCACTCCGACTTTAGGTGGTAAGTTCGGCTCGTGATATGGAGTACCTTCTTCATTTCTCCATAGGGCAAGTATTTCGCGAACCCATCCCCACTTTCTAAAGAAATCACGGTAGTTAATCGGTTGGTGCGCTCCCGTCACGCTGTCTTCGGAGTCAGAAGAACTTGGTCGATTCGTAGAGGCCATCTTACGCGATCACAGAAAAGATTTTTGGTATGAAAAGTTTAGTGACAACATTTGATAGTTGGGTGGTATTCTCAATGCATAATATGCATAGATATATATAGTACCAGGATCCCTTAAATTGCGGAGAAATTTACGGGAGATATCAGGCAAAGTTTACCGTAATAGATACGCTAAGATATGAATTTGTCTATACACTATCTATGCAATTAAGGCAGTAGGACGTGTCTAGACTTAGGAATAATAAGCATGTAATTTTTCAACTAGGAATGATAAACAATACTTATAATATGCAGCTAAGGTCGAAGTACAGACTCGCTAATGCATCCTAACAACTATCAATTAGACACACTAATGCAAGACCTGGTTCGCTAGGACCAACGCTCTGATACTACCTGTGACGACCCGTCCTTATCCACCTGGACGAAATCATCAACATTTGGTCCCATTGCGAGGCATTGACTTAAATATGCCATGAACGACTCCAAGTAATATCTCTAAAATGAGCAAATGCATAGCGGAAGATTTCTTTCATACCTGAGAATAAACATGCTTAAAAGTGTCAACCAAAAGGTTGGTGAGTTCATAGGTTTATCATAACAATCATTTCAATATCTTAATAGACCACAAGATTTCATATACACAAACATTTTAATAAAAATATTCTAAGTGGTTGAGCACTTGGTAACCATACTTAACATTTAATCAACGTCGCATATTCCCTTTATTATGAAATCTCACCACACTGTACCAAGAGTAGTCACCGAAACGAAGTACTGTGCAACCGTTAAATACTGGTCGTCCAGTCCGGTTGGGGTAGTCAGACCCGATAGATCTATCAACATGATTCGCGTTTACAATACCACATGTAAATAGTAGTTACCAAGCTATTAGGGGAGATATGCAGGGTGGTACAAATCAACGTAGAATATATTTTAAGTACTTGTGTATATCTCGTAAACATTTATAAAAGCTGCGCATGTATTCTCAGCCCAAAAATATATATTGCAAAAGCAATTAAAAAGGGAGCAAATGAAAACTCACCATAATGTATTTTGTAGTAAAAATACATATGACTATATTGAATAAGTGTAGGGTTAGCCTTGGCTTCACGAACCTATATCATTTATATATATTAACACGTGTAATTTTAATCGAATAATTTATGTATTATTAGTGATATACTTGTTATTTTAATGAATTATATGTTATATGTATTAAACATAGTTTTATGTAACTAATTGTTAATTGGTAAAATAATATTAATAATAATAAATAAAAAGTTGTAAAATTTTATGATAATAATAATAGTGATAATACTTAAAATAGTTATAGTAATAAAGATAGTTTTAATAATAATAAAAATAATAATAATAATACTTTTACTAAATGATATTTATAAAAATGATATTTTTTTAACACTAATGATAACAACAATAATATCAATGATGTTAATAATTATAATAATTGTAATATTAATAATAATAATAATAATAATAATAATAATAATAATAATAATAATAATAATAATAATAATAATAATAATAATAATAATAATAATAATAATAATAAAAATAGTAGAAAGGCTACCTTAATGTGACCAGTCTTAAAAAAAATAAACGTTCATGCTCGCGCTCGAATCCGAGACCTCTCATTAACCCGAAACACCACAAACCATTGTTCTCTTGTAATCTTTCTTCACTGTTTCGATATTATACCACCATCATCTATTATCGCCAACTTTCATTACTATTGACTTCATATGCATCTTTGTTTATCTTGTATGATATCATCATACGACTACCATTATGATCATATACTAATATTACTAAAAAAATGTAATGAAAGGGATGCGCAACAATATTTAATCAACCCTCTTAGGTTTAGTAGCCCATCATCTTTTTATTTTTACTTATTTATTTATTTTTACTTATTTATTTATTTATTAAAAAGACTAGTGGATATGCATGTGAGTGGGTATTGGTCCTACTGTAAACCAAAAGAAAAATAATGAAGCCACATCTTTATCAAAAGAAAACCCGTAATATTAGTAGCAATATTTAAAACTTGATTCTGGGTTTCGGTGATGGTGGTTTTCGAATATAATAACTATTAGCCTTTATTATCAAGGTGATGGTTTTTGTGGAGGTGGCGGTTGGTTGATCAAGGTGTCGTGGTGGTGTAAGGTGGCTATGATGGTTTGGTTCTTGAACCGAAATAGAAACATGAATTGTAGATGGGTTTTATGAGATTCAAGAGAAAATGGAAGAGGTGAGTTGTGGTGGTTGTTTTACAAAAGAAAAAAAAACTAGAGTAATTTAGTGTTCGTATGTGAGAGTGTTCAACTTGCAAGCAATATATATATATATATATATATATATATATATATATATATATATATATATATATATATATATATATAACAAATTTTAATTCCAACGTGTGAAAAAAAAATAAACCACTTCATGTTTATCTTTACTACTTCACGGATATGAATTATGGAAGATTAAAATGAGAGACAATGTGAGGTGTCTTAAAAGTTAATATGCTTTACAATTAGTTAGTGGCCATAAAAAAAATATATCCTACACTCTCTATACGATAGAGATGTGGATAGGAGTTAGATTATTAGTTAAAAAAATTATAGTAATATAATAATATAATAATAATAATAATAATAATAATAATAATAATAATAAATAATTTAAAAAAATCACAAAGCAATCGTATGAAATAAAAAAAATAAATGAGATGCCAAAAGATGAGATCAAAATTCATCACCTTATTTGATCCGTGAATATCATTTTGTCTTCTTTTTTTTAATAATAGTTTAATATATTAATAAAAATTTAAAAACAAAAACGTGTATAAAGATGTCATCACCTCCTTTTGATGTGCCGACACTTCCATAGGGATGATATATCGTGTCCATTGCTAAACAGTTAAAATATAAAAGTGTTCCTAAAAATCTCAAAATTTTAAATTAACTATATTTAATTATTTCACTTATTAACTGTTTGAAACCTGATCAAAAAGATTCAATAATCATTTATTTTCTTTTCCAATTTATATGTACGGAGTACTAATATTTAAACTTAAAAATGTAAAAATATTTTTAACAAATCTAAAATCTTCGTAATCTATTTACAGTCTAACTTTTATCTTAATCATTCATGAACGTGTAATATATCTATATCAAAACTAACGAAACGTCAACCGAGTGTCACTGACGTTTACTAATTAGGCTCGAAATCAATTATTTTTAATATATTCTCTTTCTATATGCAAACACTTTTAAATAGAAAGTTTTAACTACTAAGATAAATATATTATATATTTTAAACAATTAGATTTAATATAATTTTATATATTTACAAGAAATATTTATATATACATATATATACATATCTATATATTGATAATAGTAGTTTTCATTACATCGCATATTATTTTATATATTTATTTCCTAAAATTAAATCATATATTATATCAAATAATATTTCAAATTATTATTATATATATATATATTTAAATATATATGTATCTTATTTACAACTAATTGTTCGTGAAACGTCAGGAACAGTCGAAGGTCAATTGAATATATGAAACAGTTCAAAATTTTTGAGACTCAACATTACAGACTTTACTTATCGTGTCAAAGATATTAAATTGTATCGAGAGTTTGGTTTAAAATTAGTCGAAATTTTCCGGGTCATGACAGAATCCGATTGGTCTTTTCCACTAGCAGACACTAAAGAACTAGTTTTCTGCCCCCATTATAAATTTTTTGTTTTATAGGTTTTATATGAAATTTATATGCATTTTTAAATTTAAGTTTTGTGTGAATTTAAAAAACAAAAATTACTTTATTTCATTAAGTTTAAAAAATGATTTCTAAAATTCATCGTAAGTTGAAGACTAGGTCATGGAACCGAAATTGCTTTACCCGAGGGCGGAGCGAAAAATTTTGTTATCATTATTTTTAATTTTATTGATCTAAAGTATAAAAAAAAACCCAAAAATCTTTGCTTTTAAAACAATCGCTTTAAAAACGACAAATTTTAAATTTTGTAGAGGGACGGACTAGGTAAACATACCGAAACTACCTAAAGTAAAAGGAAACAAAATTTTAAAAAAATTATTCATTTAAATTGTTTTAATAAATAAAGGTTTATATATATATATATATATATATATATATATATATATATATATATATATATATATATATATATATATATATATATATATATATATATATATATATATGTTTGTAGTTTATGTACAAAACAGGGTAAAACATCGCACTTTCAAAGACTGACATTAAGTTCAGCAAAAGCTACTAATTTTGACGACAAGACGCAAAATATCAAATGTGATATAAAATAATATGTTTGCAAACTCGGTATTTTTAATCACTTCACCCTCATGAATTTATAATTATAGTCTGATTTCATGCAAATGAGGGCATTGCATGATCTCAAGTGTGGGGAAGGGTTATGTATTCTCTCGAGTTTACACTTAGTTTAATTGCCAAATTTTGTGAAAAATTGAAAAAATTTCAACTAAATGAATTCAAAATCATGTTTACACATATTTATGAACGATAAAACTAGGTGTTAATGCCGAAATTATTGTTACCTCGGAGAGAACAAAAATGGAGAAACAACCCAAAACGTTAGAATTCATTTAAAATGGAATAGAGGAGAATGAAAAGGCAAAGAAAAAAAATAAATAAAAGCTAAGTGTGGGAAGAATTTACCAAGTTATTTAAAACACATATCACATATGTTTGTACAAGATTATTACAGGTACTTTTGTTTTGGACGATTTTAATCAGTTTTACCTAATTTGCTGTAATATATTCGAAAGAAAGATGGATCTGCACGATGAATTAATTCCATCATTAAAAGAAAGTAAAGTCTTTCTAAAAAGACACGCGCTTCTTGATTTAGGTCAGGAAGTTGTCATCCAGACCAGCTGTAGATTGACGAAAAATCTAGAAAAGTCATCTCTAAAATCAGCAGGAAATCCACGAACCTCAGCATCAAACAGGGTCGCCAAGTGGTCAGACTTATCCTAACCATGAGAGGATCTGTCTCGTATAAATGGGGAGGGCGCCGTGCAAATTAGCTTGATAAGACTAATGAATCAGACCTCCAGAAAGGATAATCTCCTTAAAGATTAAAAATCAGCTTTTAAGACTGATATTACTCAATCCTTGAGATTGACTTTAAAGATTGAGAATTACAAACTCATGGAATTCGATGATATCTAAACTCGAGCTTGAACGAGAAAATATTTTCATCAAATTAAAACCGATTTGTTTTCTGAAAACCTATTTTCAATGCGTTCATTACCATTGAACGTAAAATCTTAGGAATTCACCTGGAATTCATTAGGTCACCTGAACCAAATAGGGTGTCAACCGTAAGAACGGTGGTTGCATAGCATGGTCGAAGACAGGACCTTGTGCCAGACCGAAAAACTATAGGGTGATCTTTACTATTGCTCCTACAAAGGATAGTAATTGCATCCGACACGATATATACCATACTCAAAAGCATGTCACGGGACATTGCCTTAACAGTTGCTTGGTCAACGCTTTCCTTTACAACCGGACGGTAGTTTACCGAAAGGTAATATACGGAGCAAGTAAACTGGACGTGTTGCTTTCCCAATACAAGGTTAGCAAGTGGGTGACACAAAACCGCAAGTTTTGAGCTAAAATTTTCAAATCTGAAACCCACGCAACCTACAAAAATATTTTGCAAACACCGGTGAAGGGTTATTCCAGAAAACTTATCTAGGGTAAAAGCTAGATTGAATTTTCAAAAGATCAAATGTCTTCATAAAGATCCAATTTTCTTAAAGGATCTAAATTTTTATAAGTCATATGGGACTGTAAACCATATCGTTACTACCATTGTTTATACCGCCGTATCAAAATCACTGATGTATAAAGTGTGAGAATAAAAAAGTGATTCGAGTGAAGTGTGATTTAATTTCAAGTTCTGTATTGCTTGATGACAAGCAACGCTCAAGTGTGGGGATATTTGATAGTGCTCCAAATGAACATATATTTAGGCACAATATCCTTCCAATATGTAAAGCTTTTAGTTGCAATTGTTCTATTTTTATGTAATATTCGTTTAAATAAATAAGTGCGAATACAAAAGAAGAAAACGACAATTTGAAGACGCAAATGACCAAAAAGCTCAAATGTACCAGATATAATTCAAGTGGTTCAATTTATTGATAAGAAACGTCTAAAAATGACAAGAGTACAAGCCGCGGAACGCAAAGTACAAGATATCTCCACGTACGAAAAGGCGTTCGAAAATTCAGAACCGGGACCAGAGTCAACTATCAACGCGCGACGCAACGGAGCTAAAATGACAAGTCAACTATGCACATGAATATAATATAATATATAAATAATTCTTAAAATTATATATATATATATATATATATATATATATATATATATATATATATATATATATATATATATATATATATATATATTATATATTATAAAACGTCGGCAAACTAGAAAACAAAGACATGTGAGCTGGGACAGGCGGCCATGCGATCGCATGGCCAGAAGGAACAAATACCATGTGATCGCATGGCTTCAGAATGCTGGTCAGGTTCTATAAAAGGCCAGCGAATTGGACGAATTTTATACATAATTTTTCTCTTCTCCTCTCTGTAAACATAATATATATATTTTTAATTTTAATTTTAATTTTAATTTAATTTTAATAATAATTGGCTTATTGTAAGAAATGTTTTACGGGTTTTAAAGTCGGAACTCTGTCCGTGTAACGCTACGCGATTAATCACCACTGTAAGCTATGTTCTTCCTTTTAAATTAATGTCTCGTAACTAAGTTATTATTATGCTTATTTGAGCCGAAGTAATCATGATGTTAGGCGAAATATTAAAGATGGGGTTATTGAATTTTGTACCATAATTCGGGTTTGGACAAAAGACTAGGGGTGTTCATCGGTTTGGTTTTCGGTTTGTTCGGTGTATTCGGCTTTGAAATTTTTTTGGACAAAACCGAAAACCGAACCGAAAACCGAATTCAAAGTTGAAACCGAACCGAACCGAAAACCGAATTCGAATTCGGATTCGGTTCGGTTTTCGGTTAAAATCGAATTTCCTAAAAAAATATGAAATTTAACAAAATCTAACAACTAGCTTACTAAGATGATTATATCATTCTCTACCATATGTAACCGCTGTTTTCTTTTTCGCTGCATTGGTGTCTTAGAGTTGATTAGTTGATTATTGGTTGAGTTTTACTTATTTTCTTTCTAATGTATTTGCATCTTCTACTGTGATTATTGAATTGTATGACTTTAACCTTTTGTCCTCAAACTCTTTGAGTGCATATATTCAATTTTTTATTGTTTGATTAAAATACATATAGACAATTACTCAGGAACACTGGAACAGGAACGGGCACATGCCTTTTTCTTTAATTAATATTAATAAAAATTAACAATTAAATTAAATAGAAAATCAAAACATAGCAAGACATGAATATGACGTACCAACTTCAGGTATTTTCGTCTTGAAGAGAAACAGCCACCGATTTACAAATTGTGATTTTATGATTTTCATCTATACAAAACTATAATCAGTGACTTAACATAAAAGCTTTTATAAACCATAACAAAATTTACAATAACAATTCTTACTAGAATTACATATACAACTAGATTGAGAACTAACCTTTGAAGATTTAGAATTTGATATGGTTGATGAGAAATAGTCGAGACTAGACAAGGTTAGGGTTTTGTGAGACATGAGAAAACTGCAAGAACAAAATTAGGGAACTGTACTGTACTTATATTATTTGTATTTAATTTCTTTAATTTATTATCATGTTTTCAAAAAGTTTCAAATATTTGGGGACCAACTCAAAAGTCACATGGTGCTGGGCGGGAACGAGGCAAGATTGGAGCCAATCCAAGCCACTACCAAATAATACTGTAATAATAATTAATAATTAAATATTAAATATTTATTATATATTATATTTTATATTTGTATATTATATTATTTTTGAATTCGGTTTTCGGTTTAACCGAATTCAAAATTTTCAAAACTGAAAACCGAACCGAAAACCGAATTCAAATTCGGTTTCGGTTTCGCTCGATCCGAAAACCGTTTTTCAAATTCGGTTTCGGTTTTTTTCGGTTTGGTTCCGGTTTGGTTTTCAGGTTAAACGGTTTCAACCCAAATACTGACCACCCCTACAAAAGACCGACACTTGTGGACAATGGACTATGACTATTAATAGATAGGGGGTATTGTCTAATTGAGCGATAACTCATTGGAACCTGTCGAACTTATCTTCAAATTAGTTAATCTAATAATTATTAAAATGGTTATGTATGTCCTATTTAGTAACGTTTATAAGACATCTTTTACGATCATTTAATTAATTATTCGGGTTTTGATTATTCATTCTGATCAAGTGGGTAAATTAATATTCTTATCTCATTAAAACAGGGGTAGATTACATTCAAGGATAATTGGTGTAATTGTTAACAAAGTATTAAAACCTTAGATTACACGCAGTCGATAACCTGGTGTAATCATTAAACATAGTAATAAAACCTTGTTACAGTTCGAATTCCCAATTAGTTGGAATATTTGACTTCGGATATAAGAATAATTTGACGAGGACACTCGCACTTTATATTTATGACTGATGGACTGTTATGGACAAAAACCAGATGGACATATTGAATAATCCAGGACAAAGGAAAATTAACCCATGGTAATAAATTAAAATCAACACGTCAAGCATCATGATTACGGAAGTTTAAATAAGCATAATTCCTTTATTTCATATTTTATCGCAATTTTATTTATCGACATTTTATTTATCGCACTTTAATTTATCGCACTTTAATTATTGTTATTTACTTTACGCTTTAAATTAAGTTATATTTATTTTTAATATTTTACATTAGGTTTTAACTGCAACTTAAGACATAAAATCGACAAACCGGTCATTAAACGGTAAAAATCCCCTTTTATAATAATCATACTACTTATATATATATATATATATATATATATATATATATATATATATATATATATATATATATATATATATATATATATATATATATATATATATATATATATATATATATATATATATATATATATATATATTATATATATATATATATATTTATATTTATACAAATTTAGTTTTAAAAATATAGCGTTAAACTTGGCTAGTTCCCTGTGGACGAACCGAACTTACTAAAACTACACTACTGTACGATTAGGTACGCTGCCTATAGTGTTGTAGCAAGGTTTAGGTATATCCACTCTATAAATAAATAAATAACTTGTGTAAAATTGTATCGTAATTAATAGTATTTCATAATAAATATATAACTATTTTGTATACACCTCTGCCCACATCACCTGGAATAGTCAAAGGTATAAATGAATCCATGTACTTAATTCAAAATTTTGATAATCAACTTTACAGACTTTGCTTATCATGTCGAAATCATCTAAAATTAAGTTTAAATTTGTCAAAAATTTCTGGGTCGTCACAAAAAACTTTGTACTGTGTTCATGTAATCAATTACCCTTCGACTGCTCTTGACGATTCACGAACAATTACGTGTAAATAGATATGTATGCATATATACATATTTGTGTTTATTAAATTGAGAAATATTAATAAAACATTTAACGGTTTGGTTGATATGAAAATAAGTTATGAAATTATTATATGACTTGGGAACGTTAACAAAGTATTAAATGTATACTTATTCGTCTTAGATAAACATCTACGTAATAAGATGTGTTATGTGAAACGTGTATGTATATGTAGTCAAACTATATTGAACACATATATTAGCAGTTTCGAATATAATTAATAGTTATAATAACACTTGATTGTTATTAAACAAGTCAATACAAACTTATAAGGATTTAAAAATAAACATAAGTTCTAGTAATAGGTTATGTGATCTGAATATAACTAGTTCTAGAAGAATAAACTTTATGATAGTTATTTGATTTAATTTCAAAAGTACGAAAACGTTTCAGTCTAAAAAGAATTCTATTGTTAAAATGTTTTATAATGTAATTGGAATATGTATATAAAACCTAATTAAAGTTTTATGCTATATATATTAAATCACACACACACACACACACAAATATATATATATATATATATATATATATATATATATATATATATATATATATATATATATATATATATATATATATATTGTTTTAAAGATATAAAACGTACTATGATAATATTTCGAAAGATTAGTACATTTTACAACATGTCAAGAATTAGATTATTAAAGTTATTATCGTACTCTTTTATTGATATGAATTTTAAAAATTATATAAAATGATTAGAGTGTCACGTCTTCTTTAAAAAGAAAATAACTTTATAAATATCTAGAATTACTTTTGACAAATTGTTACCGAGTCATTTTCATAAGGATAAAGGTTTTAACGTTATCTTAAATTTTAGAATCTTTCTAGAAACCTTTTATAAATGATAACGGTCCGTGATTCAATTAAATATAAATAACTCGCAACGTGTAATTAAAAACGTGCTTATATATATTTTGAATTATTTAATAAACGATATTGGTATTCGATTAGTGACTCAATTGATATTTAAATAAGTAAATTAGAATATTTGAGATGCCAGAGTAAACACTAGTACATAAATGGTTTATATCAAATTATGTTATAATATGAAAACGATTTTAAATTATATAATAAACTCTGAAATATAATTAGTTTTGAAAAATTAAATATTATATTATTACATAAATATTTCCATTACATACGATATGTACAAGTTTATATTTTTAAATGAAAATATATATATTTTACAATGTGACAAAATTTAATATTAATTTAGTTACAAAACGTTTTATTCAAAATAATACTATTAAATAAATATGCATATGTATGTATAACGAAACGTTGATTTAAAGAAGCATATGACCAAAATACTCAAATGAATAAGTTACACGTTGAGTGGGATAGTTTTTCATTGATTTGAGTCTTGTTATGTATAAAGGTACAATACACGAAACATAAAGTACTAGTTTTCTAAGCGTAGGAAAGTGTGTTCGAGAAATCGGAAACGGGACATAAGTCGAGTGACAACGTACGAGTCATCGGAACAAAAATTACAAACTAACTATGCATGTAAATATTATATAATATATAAATAATTATATAAATTAAATATATTATATATAAATTATAATAAAAAACGTCGGCAGAGTAAAAACAACACGATGTGAGCTGGAGCCAGGTGGCCATGCGATCGCATGGCTATAAGCCTAACAAACCATGCGATCGCATGGAGTTGTTTTTCAGCAAAGGTCTATAAAAGCTCGATCGAACTGGTGCTCATTCATTCACAATTCTAATCTATCTCTCTCGCATACATATTTACATATTATTATTATTATTATTATTATTATTATTATTATTATTATTATTATTATTATTATTATTATTATTATTATTATTATTACTATTACGATTAATATTATTATTAATCTTATGGTTAGGAGTATTATTATTAGTATTATACATAAAATACTACGACGAGGTTATGTTCGGGTTATTTCTAAACGGGTTTTTCGAGCGGATAGAGCTAAGGAAATTATGGGTTATAGCTATGGAGGTTATGGGTATTGTTCGGAGGTATAGCTTGTGAGGTCAAATTAGTATTTATCATCTCCGTTGTGTCTACGTACTTTCCTGCAATATTGAATCACAATATTGATACGTGAGCACTCATATCTTAATTTTATATATTAATAGTGTATCCCTGACTAGTGCTCGAGTATATAGGATTATGCATGCTTGTATGCTTAATATTGTCGTTAGATAGTTTATGATGAATCATGAATTTAATACATATGCTACTGAGATAAGGTATATGTGTAACAACCCAAACCTCGTTATACCAAAATACGACCCAAAAAAAATTTATGTTTCAACACATCTGGAAGGCGTCCAGATATCTGAACAGCGTCCAGCAAAGAAGACTTGGACAGCGTCCAGAAAATCTGGAAGGCGTCCAAATGAAATGCCAGATTCTGACCAAGATGTCCAAATTACATGAGCGGAAAACTCACTTCCCGACACTTTTAAATGAAATGCTTTTCATAAAATGTTAACATAATTAAAACTAAGGAGTTTCTACAATAAAACTAAGTTTTACAACATCGGGCCCACGTCGGCCGTTTTACGAGTTTCGTTCAAAAATACAAGTTTCGACCATTCAAGTTTAATTTCCAAACGACACTAGAGCATGGTGTTTGTGGTAAACTACCCAATCTTGGCTGAAATTCCAAAAAGCTAATCCCCCGAGATTCACTAATCCAACTGAATACCTTTTCCCTTATCCATGCCGGAGCTTAAAAAGGTAAACAACGAGAGGGTAAGCAAAATGCTTAGTGAATGCAAAAATTATACACATACATATATAACCTACTTACTTGAAATCACTACACAATTATCTCATACACACTAGCATTTAAATTAGCATGCCGTCACAAAGTATAACGCTAAATCTCCGGTAACACAAGCTAGCACATCAATAGCATATAACACGAACAAATATAATATGCTACACTACATCTCTTAACCATGGTTAACCAAAACACAAGGGAACGATTCTCGCGAATGAACCGTTAGCCACGCAGACGCTACTAGTATGCATCACTAGTCCCTTAGGTGGTATCGACGCCCGAACTTTAAACCCACCCGTCACATGAAATGTGGTATCGAACGCCCGAACTTTAAACCCACACTTCACGCCCGCACACATACATATGATATGGTATCGAACGCCCGAACTTTAAACCCATATCACATGCCATACATGAGAATGAGGTATCGAACGCCCGAACTTTAAACCCTCATCCCATGCTAACACAATGTGGTATCGCATACCCGAACCTAAATCCTACATTGCACTTCGCACAAGTAAATACATTACATACACACATGTATAATTATTCCACTCACCTTATCGTCTTTTGGTGAATGATAATTCGAGCTCGTAGCCTTCAATGTAACGCACCTATTACATTATGCACAATATTAATCATACATTAAAGTTGGTGAACCAACTCACTTACCACCCAAGTGTCATTTTGACCCATCTCAAGGTTAGCACACCCATTTTGGGTCATCAACACCCCCAACTAACACCCACTTACTTAATATCAAAGTGTGCTAGTGATTAACTAACCAATTAAGACTCATAAACAACAATTAACACTTTGAAACCCTAGGTTAGTTATCATTGAGTCTTCATGACTCAATCTTACCCAAAAACCCCCAAAACACTAACAATTGGGTTTTATGTTCATCACTAACCCAAACCCTAACCCTTAAACAATTAAACAAGGAAATCAAGGTTAAGACTTACCACTATAATCAAAATGTAGCTAGGGACTAGATGAACAACTTTAGAACTCGTGACCCGATTCGACCTTCTTCTTCCTTGATTTGAGCTCTCTCACTCTAGAAACCCTTTCTCTCTCTAAATTGATTTGAAAGAGGTGTGGTGGTTGAATACGGAGTAAATGGTGCTCCAAAAACTGATCTAGGGCCTTAAATTCGTCCATAAGGTGAAATTACCAAAATACCCATTTTTAATATTTAAAAACAAAACAGCTGGCTCGCCAGTTCATCTGGACGGCGTCCAGCCCATCAATAAAGGACGGCATCCCACAATTTTGGACGGCATCCCAACCTTCTGTGAAAACAGGATCTTATAACTCTCCCCCACTTGAACTAGATTGCGTCCTCGCAATCCAAGCCGCATGACAAGAAGGAAGATAAACAATCACAAACTCTTCGGACTCCCAAATAAACTCGGAACTTATACTACGACGCCATTGAACTTTATAAGTTCTCACTTCCTTATTCCTCAACCTCCTCACCTTTTCGTCGTGTATCGCAATCGGCTCCTCAACATACTCTAACTTGTTGTTTAGTTTAATTTCGTCTAAGGGCATCATGAAGAATCATCCGCAAGACACTTACTGAGATGGGAAACATGAAATGTATTATGGATCCCTGCAAGCTCTTCGGGTAATTCCAAACGATACGCAACTTCACCAACACGAGCTAAAATCTTAAATGGCCCAATAAACCGAGGAGCTAACTTTCCCCGTTTTCGAAAACGAATAATACCCTTCCATGGCGAAACCTTAAGCATCACCATGTCACCTTCTTGGAACTCAATCAATCACCTACGTTTATCGGCATATGACTTTTGTCTATTATGAGCCGCTTTCAAATGAGTCCGAATCATCTCAATCTTGCTATTCGTCTCCAAAACCAATTCGGTACTCCCGATTTCCTTTTGTCCCACTTCACCCCAATAAATCGGAGTTCGACACCTCCGCCCATAAAGCATCTCATAAGGTGGCATCCCGATACTAGTATGATAACAATTATTGTACGAGAATTCCACCAAGGGCAAGTGCTCATCCCAACTTTCACCGAAATCAATAATACACGCCCGTAACATATCCTCTAATGTTTGATTCGTACTTTCGGTTTGACCGTCCGTTTGAGGATGGTACGCCTTGCTCATTCTCAATTGTGTACCCATATCTTCATGAAACTTATTCCAAAACTGAGATGTGAAACGAGTGTCTCGATCTGAAATAATTGATATAGGAACCCCATGCCTCGATATCACCTCCTTGATAAATAATTTAGCCAAAGTCTCCGACGATATCGTTTCCCGAATGGGAAGAAACAAAACACTTTTCGTCATTCGGTCAACTATCACCCAAATCGTATCAAATTTGGTTCTCGCCATCTTTGGTAACTTTGTAATGAAATCCATGATAATGTGCTCCCATTTCCATTTCGGGACTTCCAACAGTTGTAACTTACCATACGGCTTTTAGTGCTCGGCCTTAACTTGCAAACATGTGACACATTGTTCGACATACTTTACAACATCACGTTTCATGCCCGGCCACCAATACTCTTTCTTCAAATCAAGATACATTTTCATCGCGCCCGGATGAATGGAATACTTTGACTTATGTGCTTCATCAAGTAGCCCTCATCGGAAATCTCCCATTCTAGGCACCCACACCCTTCCTTGAAAAGATAACAAACCGTGCAGACCTAAGGTAATAAACTCCATTTGGCCCATGATTCGTTCCTCATGTTTGTTATTAACAAAAGCTTCAATTTGTATCTCACCAAGCTTTACAAGAAAAGCTTTAGTAATAATCATGTGTAACGATCCTACTCGTATCGCCGGATGTTGACTCTTCCGACCTAACGCATCCGCGACCACGTTCGCCTTACCCGGATGATAAAGTATTTCACAATCGTAATATTTTACCACATCCATCCACCTACGTTGTCGATAATTCAAATCTCTTTGAACAAAAAGGTGTTTTAAGCTCTTGTGATCCGAATATATCGTACACTTGACACCGTACAAATAATGGCGCCAAATTTTCAACGCATTAACAACCGCTGCCAACTCAAGATCATGAGTCGGATATCTCGTTTCGTGTTCCTTTAATTGTCGAGAGGCATAAGCGATAACTTTACCTCTTTGCATTAGAACACACCCGAGCCCATTTAAAGACGCATCACAATAAACCGTCATGTCTTCTACCCCTTTCGGCAACACTAACACCAGAGCTTGACATAACTTCTATTTTAACAATTGAAAAGCAATTTCTTGCTCGTTCTCCCAATTAAGTCTCGCGTTCTTTCTCGTCAATTTCGTCAATGGAGAAGCGATCTTAGAAAAGTCTTGGATAAACCGACGATAATAACCGGCCAATCCGAGAAAACTTCGGATTTCCGTAGGCGTAGTCGGTCGTCCCCAACTTTTCACCGTCTCAATCTTCCCTGGATCTACTTGAATACCATTTTTGTTCACAATATGGCCAAGGAATTGAACTTCCCTTAGCCAAAATTCACATTTGGAGAATTTTGCATACAATTTCTCCTTCCGCAACGTCTTCAACACACCACGCAAATGATGTTCATGTTCCTTCATACTCTTCGAATAGACAAGTATGTCGTCAATGAACACAATCACCGACTTGTCCAACATAGGTTAGCACACTCGGTTCATAAAATCCATGAATGCCACCGGTGCATTCGTAAGACCAAAAGGCATAACTACAAACTCAAAATGCCCATAACGCGTTCGAAAGGCCGTTTTCTCAATATCTTCCTCACGGACCCGCATTTGGTGATAGCCAGACCGTAAGTCAATTTTAGAAAATAAGTCGCGCCTTGATATTGATCAAACAAATCATCAATCCGAGGCAATGGATAAAGATTCTCGATCGTCACTTTATTCAACTCTCGATAATCGATGCACATTCGCATACTACCATCCTTCTTCTTCACCAATAAAACCGGAGCGCCCCATGGCAAAGCACTCAGTCGAATAAAACCCTTTTCAAGCAACTCTTGGGTTTGATTTCACAACTCTTGCATCTCCGTTGGTGCTAAACGATAAGGAGTTTTAGCAATGGGGGTAGCCCCCGGGAAAAACGTCCGGAACACCCGGTAATTCGTCTGGAAAAACGTCTTCGAATTCATTAACCACCGGAATTTCACGAATGGGTGGTGGCTCTTCACGAGTATCAACTACATGAGCAAGAAAAGCCATGCCACCACTAACAAGAAAACGACGTGCCCGTGCATAAGTGCATAATGGCACAAGTCTTCTCCGTCTCTCACCATGAATAATTATCTCTCCCCTACTTGGGGTCTTCACACGAATAGATTTCTCATGGCATACAATATCGGCCCTATAACGATCGATCCAATCCATAGCAACGACAATATCGAATTCACCCAAAGTCATCGGGATAAGATCAATTTTAAATGTTTTGGAACCAAATACAATATCACAATCATTACAAACATCAACCCCTAGCACCGTCTTACCATCCGCTATTTCAACTTCTACCGGATGACTTAACTTAGCTAGCGGTTCATCAAGCTTAGAAACAAATCTCGGAGATACAAACGATAAATTAGCACCGCTATCAAAAAGGATTCTTACCGGATTAGAGTTAACCATGAAAGTACCTGAGACAACTTCGTTGGATTGTTTGGCTTCATCATTGGTCATCAAGTAGTTGCGACCCCTAGCCGTACCTGCCGCTCTCTCTAACCTCTTCACTTGGTCACCATACAAATCGGGACACTCCGTCTTTCGGTGCCCTTCTTTTTGACAATTGAAACACGTGATTTTGTTTGTAGGCGGTTTTGGACATTCACGAGAGATGTGACCCTTTTGCCCACAATTATAACAAGTAGGGAGAAAACTTCTGGAACCACCATTCTTCACGCTATTAACACTTTTGGAACCCCTTTTGTTTTTCTTGTTGGAAAAGTTCGAATGACTCGAACCTTCAAATTTTCTCTTAGAAAAAGAGAAATCACTAATTTTTGGAACCTCCGGCTCGAAACCTCGGGCTAACTCAAATAATTCGTCAAAAGACTTAGCCATTCCCCGACTAATCTTACGCTTCAACTCATCGCTTAGTGTACGATTGAACCTTGTCGCAAATTGTGTAACTCGTCCCGGATTCTATCAAGGTCAGAAGGAGTTCGGTATTCTTTGAAATATTCCTTTTTAAAATCTTCCCACGTCAAGCTCATGCATTGCTCTTCCCCATATAATCGAATTTTATCGTCCCACCACAGCTTGACCTCTTTACGCAACATACTAGAACCATACCTCGTCTTCTTCTCGGGAGGGCATTCTGCGGTACGGAAAGCCCCCTCGATGTCGGAGATCCAACATGTGCTTTTCAACGGATCCCTTACTCCATTAAACATAGGAGGTTGAGCATCCTTGAAATTTTTGTAATGGAAGTCTTGCCTTCCATGCCCACCACTACCATCACCCCCTCGCCCCGAGGATGAATGTTTCTAGCTTCTAATGCCTCTTGAAATGCGGCATTCATTCGCTCATTGATTAACTCAGTTACTTGCCCATCAACCAATTCTTGGAAAACCTTTCGAACATCCTCAAGAAATTCCGCTCTTTGCTTTTTAATGATGGCCTCAACCTTGGCCGTAAACTCGAGGTCCTCGCTCGTACCTCCTTCATGGTTCTCGGGTCCGTTTCTCGTCTTCATACTATAAAACGGAAATAGATTACACAATGAAACGAAAGGATACAACATAATATTCATGTACACCTCACCGCCCCATCTTGCTCAACAATCGTCGTACATCGCTTGTTTGACACGATTTGAACCCGTAATAATGGTAGCTAATTATTGTTACGCGAGCACGTCGCATTAACTCGCTAGTACAACGTCTATCTCGCTTGATGATTGCAAAACACAACACAAAACAATTAGTGCATAGTTAGTTTACCTAAACCTAGGCACTAACCAATCTCCAGTCTAACCTGTCTCCTACAAGTCCCGCATAACGCGCACACACAATAAAGTCTAAGTCTAGGCACCTATCTCAAGTCGCCTAAATCCCTTAGACCATGCTCTGATACCACTTGTAACAATCCAAACCTCGTTATACCAAAATACGACCCAATTTTTTTTTTTTATGTTCAACACATCTGGACGGTGTCCAGATATCTGGACGGCGTCCAGCAAAGAAGACTTGGACGGCGTCCAGAAAATCTGGACGGCGTCCCAATGAACTGCCAGATTCTGACCAAGATGTCCAAATTACGTGAGCGGAAAACTCACTTCCCGACACTTTTAAATGAAACGCTTTTCACAACATGTTAACATAACCAAAACTAAGGAGTTTCTACAATAAAACCAAGTTTTACAACATCGGGCCCATGTCGGCCGTTTTACGAGTTTCGTTCAAAAATACAAGTTTCGACCATTCAAGTTTAATTTCCAAACGACACTAGGGCATGGTGTTTGGGGTTAAACTACCAAATCTTGGCTGAACTTCCAAAAAGCTAATCCCACGAGATTTACTAATCCAACCGAATACCTTTGCCCTTATCCACGCCAGAGCCTAAAAAGGTAAACAACGGGAGGGTAAGCAAAATGCTTATTGAATGCAATAATTATACACATACATATATAACCTAATTACTTGCAATCACTACACAATTACCTCATACACGCTAGCATTTAAATTAGCATACCATCACAAAGTATAACACTAAATCTCCGGTAACACAAGCTAGCACATCAATAGCATATAACACGAACAAATATAATATGCTACACAACATCTCTTAACCATGGTTAACCAAAACACAAGGGAACGATTCTCGCGAATGAACCGTTAGCCACGCAGACGCCACTAGTATGGATCACTAGTCCTTTAGTTGGTATCGACGCCCGAACTTTAAACCCACCCGTCACGTGAAATGTGGTATCGAACGCCCGAACTTTACACCCACACTTCACGCCCGCACACATACATATGATACGGTATCGAACGCCCGAATTTTAAACCCATATCACATGCCACACATGAGAATGAGGTATCGAATGCCCGAAATTTAAACCCACATCCCATGCTAAACCTAAATCCCACATCGCACTTCGCACAAGTAAATACATTACATACATACATGTATATTTATTCCACTCACCTTATCGTCTTTTAGTGAATGATAATTCGATCTCGTAACCTTAAACGTAACGCACCTATTACATTATGCACAATATTAATCATACATTCAAGTTGGTGAACCAACTCACTCACCACCCAAGTGTCATTTTGACCCATCTCAAGGTTAGCACACCCATTTTGGGTCATCAACACCCCCAACTAACACCCACTTACTTAATATCAAAGTGTACTAGTGATTAACTAACCAGTTAAGATTCATAAACACCAATTAACAATTTGAAACCCTAGGTTAGTTATCATTGAGTTTTCATTACTCAATCTTACCCAAAAACCCCCAAAACACTAACAATTGGGGTTTATGTTCATCACTAACTCAAACCCTAACCCTTAAACAATTAAACAAGGAAATCAAGGCTAAGACTTACCACTACAATCAAAATGTAGCTAGGGACTAGATGAACAACTTTAGAACTCGCACTTAGACCCGATTCGACCTTCTTCTTCCTTGATTTGAGCTCTCTCACTCTAGAAACCCTTTCTCTCTCTAAATTGATTTGGAAGAGGTGTGGTGGTTGGAGATGGAGTAAATGGTGCTTCAAAACCTGATCTAGGGCCTTAAATTTGTCCACAAGGTGAAATGACCAAAATACCTATTTTTAATATTTAAAAACAAAACAGCTGGCTCGCCAGTTCATCTGGACTGCGTCCAGAACACTGGACGTCGTCCAGCCCTTTAATAAAGGACGGCGTCCCACAATTTTGGACGGCGTCCCAACCTTCTGTGAAAACAGGATCTTACAATATGATATGCATGTCGTTGGAAAGCTGGCAAAAAATTAACAACTTTTCATTTAGAACTCGTGTGATTTCGATGAACGGATTAAAAGATATGGTCAACTGAATTTTAGTATTATTATTAAAATGATTATTATTATTACTATCGTCGTTATTATTATTATCTAATTATTATTATTATTATTATTATTATTATTATTATTATTATTATTATTATTATTATTATTATTATTATTATATGTATTATCATTAAAAATCTTTATTTTTATTATTATTATTACTATCGATATTATCATTAAGGATATTATTAATATTATCATTATTATTATTATTATAATTATTGTTAGTATTATCATTAATGTTATTACAATATTTATTAGTAGTATTATTATTATTAAACCTAATATTAGTATCATCTAATTATTATAATTATTATTATTATCATTATTATGAATGCGATATAAAAGAAGACTAAAAGCTATTAAACAAGTTGATTAGAAAATAATGAGTATAAGTATCATGATTCAGTTAAAATATTGTTAAGATTATGATTTAGAAAAAAATATCGTTTTCATTATTTTTATCATTATTAATAATAATATTATTATTATGACATTAATATTACTACAAACGATTATTATTATCAAAATTATTATTATCATTAGTAATTATATAAATATTGTTATTATTATTATTATTATTATTATTATTATTATTATCATTATTATTATTATTATTATTATTATTATTATTATTATTATTATTATTATTATTATTATTATTATTATTATTATTATTATTATTATTATTACTATTATTACTAAAATAATTATTATTACAAAATAATACAACTTTTGGTTCAATATTATTGTTATCGATATTATATTATTTAATGAAATAAATATTTGACACAAATATATATTCATTACATGAAATACAATTATAATAATAGTACATATCATTATATTTTTTTATCATTAAAATGATATTATGTAAACGTTACACAGATTATAATACTTAATATATAAAAGATATTTTTATCATATATTAACATAAATTTTTATCGTTAATACAATATAATAAATGATGAAAGAATTTAATAGACATTTACTATATAAATATTAATTACTTAAAATATGTAGAATAATTGTAAGTTATTTAATTAGTAAAATAACATATAAGTTAGTAAAATAACATATAGATTACAAATAGATATATATAAACTAGTTACATTAATTTATCTAAAAATTTCCGAATATGACAATTTAGTCAGTTATGTGATAATTTGAGTCTCGTAAATTATCGATTCATTTAACTATCAAGCTTTATACTTTGGTAATATAATTATATAATAAACATGTATAAATTTTAAAGTCATTTTTGGATTAGATGACTTTTGTTGACTTTTGCATATCGGTCTCGAGCATTAGGATTGTGATAAACTACGACTTGACTAAATTGTTAGACATATATTGACCAACATATAAATATATATAATTAATATAGGTTCGTGAATTCGAGGCCAACCTTGTACTTGTTCAATGCCGTCATATGTATTTTTACTACGAAATACAGTATTGTGAGTTTCATTACTCCATTTTTAAATGCTTTTGCAATATATATTTTTGGGACTGAGAATACATGCGCTTTTATAAATGTTTGATGAAATAGACACAAGTAATCGAAACTACATTATATGGTTGGATTATTGAAATTGAGTATCGCCCTTCAAGTCTGGTAACGTAAGAATTAGGGAAATTACCCCTAATTGACGCGAATCCTAAAGATAGATCTATTGGGCCTAACAACCCCTATTCATGTCTATGGATGGCTTTAGTACTTCGAGATTATTATTATATAAACGAGATGTCTGTGGGGATATTCTATGCATTATGGTTAATGTCGGTTATCAGGTGTTCAATCCATATGAATGATTTTTATGCAGATAGCTATATGCATGCATGATGTTTATGAGAAATGGAAATATGAAATCTTGTGGTCTATTAAAAATGATGAAAATGAATATTGATGATAAACTAATGAACTCACTAACCTTTTGGTTGACA